>NC_056525.1:53701626-53758097 GCF_019175285.1 Sceloporus undulatus
AATAATGGGTATAAACAGTTTGGGTGGGGCAAATGTATTCCTGCAGGGAACTGTCAGGGCAGTGCCAATACTACTGTTGAGGTCAGGCTGCTAATGAGATCATACTGATGTTGTTTCCTGCTGTTCCCCAATGAAGTTGGAGGAAAAGAAGTGAACAAAGAGAGGGAAAAGAAAGTGCTACTGTTTATCCTAAATCTCCTCTCCAAAATTCTAAGCATCTCCCTGTCCCTGTCTTTCTGTCCCTGTATGCATATTTTTGTGTGATAAACTCCTATAATGTGTACATTTAAAGTTGGGTGGCCAGATAATTACACCATTCATGTGTTTAAAATGCATTTAATGTTGGATTGAAAGGTTCTTAGCCCATAAAATTATTGCGGAACTACATAAAGGTTTTTGGTTACTAAACTCATATATGTCTATTATATGTTTGTGGTACATATTCAGGTATCATTACTTGTGTCGTGGAGCTCAAACAGGGGGCATCTCACTCCATCGCTGTGGGCTCTCCTGGAGCACCAGTAGATATCTTGACCAGATGGAAAAATTCTGTTATGTTTGAAATGACCCTAAAACCAAAAACATAAGCTGTAGTAAGCAAAACCTGTTAAAGATTGTTTTGGCCCTCAATTAGTCCTCAGTAGGAATTGTTCTAATCCAGGGTCAATACATTTTCTCTATTTTGAAAATGTAATTTCTTTTATTAATGTACATTTAAAAATTGCCATACAACAAATAACAAAAAAATAAAGATGGATAGGAGAGCATGTAACAAATATTAATGCATCATTGTGAAAAACATTTACAAACAGGTTACACCATATTTCATACTATCTTTAATCAAAAGGATGTATCTTTTCAAATAAAAACACAAGTTCTATAAATGTATATTTTGTATTGCAGTAGTTCTATTGTCAGCATAGTGCCATATTCTCAAACATCACGTTTACAAAGCCCTGGTCTCCCCTCATGGTGTCATATGGTGAGTCCCTCAAAATGAACATGTGAGATATGTCCAAAAATGGGGGAAAGTCAATTTTGTCCCAGAAGATTTTTTTCAGCTGCAGAGAAATTCTGTGCAAAGGATTTATTTTTCTCAGCACTGAAATGTGTTTAGTGTTTAATTAAAAGAGAGTTCTCTTCCTTAAATCCTCCCTTTGGGATTTCAGAAGTAAAAACAAAACTGCATCCTTATCTGAAAATGTTCAAGCAGTTCCTGAACCAAAGCCTTGAAGAGCAAAGGAGCAGCTTTCATCAGTTAAAGACCAAAGATGTGAAAGGTTTCCTATGGAGGGATCCTTTGGCTGCTAGTAGGAAGGTCAAATGAATGTTAGCAGAAGTGCCGCAGTTAAAGAGGTTTCAAAGACGAATGCCGATATGGATGTTCCAATATAAGTTTTAACTCATATTTTTATTTAGAATGGATTACAGTTTATAAAATAGGAAACACAAAGACCATCAAATGATTTTTTTTCTTTACAAGTGCTATTCGAAGGCATTAACAAGATAAGACTACCCTAAGAGTTGGGTGAGCAATAATTATCTATGTGCTTCAGGTTTAACTCTTGATAGAAAAATGAACCAGTTATATTTTTGTTGTTTTAACATCTAAGAAAACAAGTGTGCATGATTTTCCTAAGAAACAAATAATCGCTTTTAAACCTTTTTAAATTCAGTTGTTACAGTCCTTTTGTGTGCATACAGGCAAAAGGCATATGAGTAGTCGTACATTTAGTCACATGTGTATTCAAGACCCACAGACAACTATTCTGTAACTTAATACTATTTATTTATTTATTTATTTAGTGTCCATGATTTCTTCCAGAAAGGAGGAAAGATAGAAATACTAAAAATCAATTACTATTTCAACAAAATGGATGAACAGACACATCTGTTATCTTTTTGTGGGCAAAGACTGTTTTATACAGATAGGCCTTTCGAATCTAATCTAGGTTATAATGAAGAAGACTGTTGTTCATTCTGTACTATAATTAACATTTTTCAAAGCTGCATTTTGTCACAACACAGGATAGGGCATTTTAGTTTGCTGCAGTCATTGAATTACTGAATCACACAAAACTAGACTTACAATGTAGACATTGTGTGGCATTTTCATAATCATAATTGTATTAAATATAATAAACTTTTAGCAACCTAACATGATGTTGTGCAATTCATTTCTGACCAATGGCAACCCTAAAGCAAGCCTATCGTGGGGTTTACTAGACATGATGTGTTATAGGAGGGATTTGCTTTTGCCTCTCTGAGCCTGAGAAAGTGTGAATTGCCTAAGATCACTCACTAGGTTGCTATGGCCAAGCAGGGATTCAAACCCTGATCTGTGGATCCATAATTAAACCACCACAACACACTGGACATCAACAGATCTAGATTGTAAAGCTATGGACATAATTATATGAAGCCTGAAAGGGCCCAAATATCATTTTTAAAGCTAGTACAAATTTGTAACATGGGCCTTCTTTCCACACCAACACCACAATCTCTGATCTCATATATACAATCATAGCCATGAAAACATTTGTTTTATTGCACAGTCTGTAATTCTGGAAAAAGCCACTGAGTCAACTGTTATTATTGGTCAATAATGGCGGGATACAGACGGGCAGGGGAAGACGTCTTGGAGGTGTATTCTGCTGAATACGGAGCCTCCAGACCGCCCGCCCCGGGGGCGTGGCTCAGGTGTATGGGGCTTCCACACTGGGGGCAGTGAAGACGCCTCACCTGGGGCCGTTTCTAACCCGCAGTTTCCATACCGCCGCCTCGGAGGACGCATCAAAGAGAGAGGCAGCTTCCTCATGGGCGGCCAAAAACGGGGCTTTTTTTTCTTTTGCCAGCTGGCGGATGCGCAGCTGTGCAGCTGCGGCGCTCAGCACCGGCGGCAGAAAGCATATGTGCACATTTAAAGCACCCAAGCCCCTTTAAACTTTTTCCCCCGCCCTGGCCAAGAACAAAGGTGGTCTCCTGCCAGCTGGTGATCAGCTGGTGTTGGCATCCTTGTCCGCTTGCACGTTGCCAATGTCACCAGCATCATGGATGCCTCCTCTCCTTTGGTCCCCGCACTCTTGCTGAAGCTGCAATGCACAGCCACAGCTGTCGCCGCTACCACCGCTGTCCCCCTGCCATCCCCCATCACCTCCCTTGTACATATGTAAATATTTAAAGTTTTAGCGTTTTTTTATTGTTAGGTGAAAATGGCGCAGGAATGTGTGTAGGGGTGCACTTTAAATTCCATACTTTCCACGATTCTAGCAGCGCATGCGTACATGCAGCTCTAGGGTTAGGGTTAGGGTTAGGGTTACGAGTCTTAAAATGCGCTGCAGCTGTGCTGCAGCTTCCACACCTGCATGGCAGCTGACGCTGCAATTAAAGCCTGACTGCAAACTGCGCATGTTCCAGGACCCCGACTCATTATGCGACGCAGCAGACACGGAGCTTTTAAATGGGCAACTTAAATTAGCGGCGTAGCAATTCTGGCATACCGGTGCAGCAGCTTACAGACGGAGATGCGCAACTGTGCAGCATATAGAAAAGAAGCGGGGAAAAGCAGCACCTTTTTAATGCCGCTTCTTCCCGCTTGGGGTGTGCGGGCGGCGTGTTCATGGCGGCATTCAGGTAAGGGCCGTCTGAAGGCTATACCTTCATGACGTCATGAACACACCCCTTTTTGCCCGTTTGTATCCCGCCAATAAGTCCTAACATATTTGTATTTCTTGTTTGAAAATTCTTTTATCTATTTATATTTAATGTTTTAAATATTTGTATATGATGTCCATCAGTTTGAGAGTCCTGACACTCTGAGAGGCAATGGATAAATACTTTAAACAGATTTTTTTTAAAAAATCTCAATAATTTTTTCCCCATGTATTTCTTTTTAAAAATAAAAATCTGTATTACTTTTGGGACCAATGTGACTGGATACTTTTCACTAGTTATTTTTAAAGGTTTATTTTTCAGGCCCATTCCATTGTAAAATCATGAATTAGCCCACAAAGTCAATTTCTCTTGTATGTTCACACTCAGTAGACATGATAGCCAGGTGCCTTTAGTTTTTGATGCTCATTAGTTTCCAAAGTTTTATGAAAGTATTAAAAGTTTATGCCGCAATCCATGTGGGGGGAAATTCTGTAGCATGCTTCATTAGAATTATGTACTGCAAATATAATTTATTTATATAAATGACAGCAGAAATTATACTTGAAAGTTTTTTTTCATGTGCAACATAGCTTAATAAAAATTCTCAGAAAGATCTGTGGAATATTCGTGAAATAGACATTCAGAAGCTTATTCCAGTTCCCAAGGCTCTAGTGTCATATTTTATGACTGAACAGAATCTAAAATAAAATGTTATCAGTTGCTTTGAATCTGTGCTCTAATGCACAGGTGACATTGTCCAAAGCTGTACTGAAACAATGATTGTAAGTGATTTAGGCATTTCCAAGCTTGAAAATCTTACCAGGAGGATTTTGTCGAAAGATGTTTGGTCTTTTCCACCATTATTCCTCCTTCCTACCTCAACACAAGGAATTCTGGGTCTTATAGTTCCTGATATAATCGACCATGTCAAACAGAGGAAAACAAACCTCTCTCTGGTAGTCTCATGTAGTCCTTGTTTACTTTCACAAGCACAAATTCTGTATTTCAGGAAAAGTCTTAGGCTGAGAAAAGGCCCAGCAACCTAGAAGTTCAGATTACTGGTTCCTGTTGCCTGCAAAAAATCTCACTAGGTTTAGGCAATAAATACAAAAAAACAAATTTGTGTAAATGCCCTTGGGCATGATTTATTATACATTTTCCCTGAGTTTTTCCCCTTTACTGTCATAATAATAGGGATTATAGCCCAAACCAATCTGGATGCTGTAAATAGTTCTCTTGAGATCCTGACCAGAAGTGGGGATACATATGACTCTCTAAATATTGTTGGAGAGCTACTTTAATCAGTCCAAGCCATGATAGCCAGTGGTGATGAAGCTTTAGTGTTACAGCCCAAAATCTAGATAGCCATATATTTTATACATTATTTTAAACCAGCAAACAATTATAGGACAGAATCCTATTAGTACCATATGCAGGCATGATGTTACATTATTCATGCATATGTTTTTTTATAGTTGTTGCAAAAGGAAGTATCCAGCAATGCTATCAGCAACAGTCCATTCAACCTATCTGCTGGTGGTGTGAGCAAAGGGTAAGGTGGGGGTAGTAAGTTGTGTTTAACAGCCATCTGCAGAAAGAAAAAAGGATTCAGACTTCCCATGACATCTTATTGCATCTGACTGCTGAAACCCTTTTGACTACATGGCCCCTGGGAGTATCCAGTGGCATTTTGGTAAGTTCAGTACCAACATGGAGGAAGCAGAGCTATTGCTAAAAAAAGCCTTACCAATGTGATCCAATTTCTCAGTCACAAACATCAATCTGTTTTCACACTCTGCTGCATCTTCTTCTCATTTATGCTTCACATACCAAACTCACATCTTTTCCCATTTTATAGATGAACATTTACAAAGAAGTAAATCCTACTGTATGGAATAGGCTCTTTCCACCAGGTGATTTCAGTATTTACCTTCACACCATCTCTAGCTATGTACACAATATTTCTTGAAAATGGAGTGGGCTCTGTATAAAAGAAGACATTTAAATGTGACTTTTGTTTAAAAAAAAGTTGTCTCTTCTTTCCAATAGTTGAAAGTAAAGGAGCCCAATTGCCTTTTCCAGCTGTCACCTTAATGATAGTATCTTCCACTCGAAGTTGTCAATGCTGTTATATACATGGCCTTAACATATGGATCATTATGGCTACTACTGATAACTTGTAACCTTTCAACAGCTCACTGCAGTTCATGCCAGTGTGCTGGACCAGAGGGAAGAGCACATGAGTAGAGAATTCAAGGAGACACCATGCAATTTCCCAAGAAACTTTCCTAAATGGTAGTTTTCATCTCAGTTGTACACTGCACCTGAAAAAGTGCTGTTGAAGGGTCCAGACATCTGAAAAATAGTCAGTAATGAGTTCATGAAATCAGATAATGTATGCTGGAATGTGGAGTTCAGGTTACTCTGCTTGTCACAACTCTCCTCATTATTAGAAATCCATTGCTCTGGCTCCATTGAATAGGTAAGCTAGCAAAGGATTCCAAGACTCCCCAGTGAGCAGGCAGATTTTATCTTGCCTGAGGCCAGACTAGCTTAAAGTTGGAATGCAGAGTAAATCCAATAAGTGCAGGAGTTAGTTTAGTAAGTAATTTAAGGAGACACTACACTCCTTCCCTTCTCCTCACTCTACCTGTCAGATTCATATAGAGAACAAAAGAGCTGCCTTCAGTGAACTGCCCTCCTTCATAAAAATGCAAGGTGTCACATATGCAGAACACAAGAAGAAATTGTGGGAACTAATCTGAATCCAGTGTGCATTCTACCAAGCTGCCTACCTCAGCTTCAGTCTGGATCTACAGTACTCAATCCTGATACCAAATGTCCTACTTAGATATTTGGACCATTAGCTTAGCTTCAGATATTATCAGAAGTTATTCAAATGTCATCTGTTGCAAGCAGAAAACCTCATAGTGAACAAAGTCAACTTTAATCCAGAGGCATTTTCTTGCATTTCCACAGTCAAATTGTCCAAATTTAACATATTTCCCCCAGATTCTGTATTTTAAAATGTAAAGGAGGGCCTAATGATGGGTTCATGAGGTTTGTCATTTTAATATATAATCCGGTGGATTGAGCACGTATAGGACACTGTCAAGAACCACCTGTTAGTAGCCAATTGCAAGGATGACTACTTTATACTCCCAAGCATATAGTCTTATTCTAATGGGAAACTGTTTTATACTCTAGTAATCAGAGGGTTTTTTTCCCAGTGTACCTCATAAATGGCTTAAAGTTCCATACCCTCAACAGTTCCAATTTGGCATAGGCAGTCCTAATTAATTCTCTGTCCTCCCACTTTTTTTTCTTTTTAGATGTCCAGTTTCTCTCTCCTTCGCCCACTTTCCAACTTTCTCTCTCCTTCACCCACTTTCCAACCCATTTCAAACTGGCTTTAGGGTGGGATACGGAGTTGAGACAGCCATGGTCACCTTAGTCGATGATCTCCATCTGGACATCGACAGGGGAAGTGTGACCCTATTGGTGCTGTTGGACATCTCAGTGGCATTCGATACCATTGACCACGGTATCCTTCTGGAACGCCTGAGGGAGTGAGGTATTGGGGCATTGTGCTCCAGTGGCTCTGTTCCTACCTCTCAGGCAGATTCCAGATGGTGATGCTGGGGGACAGCTGCTCCTCAAACAGAGCTGACATCTGGCGTCCCTCAGGGCACCATTCTGTCCCCCATGCTGTTTAACATTTACATGAAGCCGCTGGGAGAGATCATCCAGAGACATGGGGCACGGTGTTATCAGTACGCTGATGACACCCAAATCTACTTCTCTATGTCTCCTACTGTTGCAGTGACTAAGGATGGCATCTCTCCTCTGAATACCTGCCTTGAGTCGGTAATGGCCTGGATGAGGGAAAACAAACTCAGGCTGAATCCAGAGAAAACGGAGGTACTAGCGATAGGTACCCCTGGCCCGGGGAAGGAAATTTGTCCACCTGTCCTGGATGGGGTTACACTCACCCTAAAGGACAAAATTCGCAGCATGGAAGTACTCCTGGACTCGTCACTACAGCTGTCACCTCAAATTGATGCGACAGCCAGGAGTATTATCAACTTTGGTTCATACGCCAGCTGCACCTCTGCCTGGACCAGAGAGACCTTGAAGCAGTAGTACATGCACTGGTAACCTCTCGTCTTGATTTCTGTAATGCATTCTACATAGGGCTACCCTTATGCCAAGTTCGGAAGCTTCAACTGGTTCAAAATATGGCAGCCAGGTTGGTCACTGGTACTTCCAGATTTGACCATATAACTCCACTGGCTGCCAATCAGCTTCCAAGCGCAGTATAAGGTGTTGGTCATTACCCTTAAAGCCCTATATGGCTTGGGCCCAAGTTACTTGCAAGAACGCCTCTCCTGACACAATCCGCCCCACACTCTCAGAATATCTGGGAAAAATCTACTGGAAATACAATCTACCAGATTGCACACGACTTCCCAAAGAACTTTTACTGCCGCTGCCCATAAACTGTGGAACAGCCTGCCGGAAGATATCCATCTTATCACTACCTTAGACACCTTTAAGAAGGCAGTCAAGACGGAGCTCTTCTGGCAGGCCTACCCTCCTGACCTTGATTAGGACATTCCCCTCGAAGAAGACTCTTTGTATATAACCACTGATGTACTTATTGGAACTGGATGTATTTATTGGAAATGTTGGATTTTATGATTGCACTATATGTTTTTATCAGGTTGTAACCCCGCCTCGATCCGTAGGGAGAGGCAGGGCAATATAAATATTTTTTTTATTTTTTGTCTTCAGCTTATTTCAGTTGCTACAAACTGAGTTCAAAGTGTAAAAATAGTGTACACTTGGTTATCTCAGCAGGGAGGAGATGAGAGGAACAGGCAGAATCTTGTCCTTCTCAGCAGGCTCAGATGAGTCACAAATGCTCGTCCCCAGAAAACCTTACAATAGTTTGGTTTTAGGATTGTCAAAAGTCAGAAATGACTTAAAGACACACAGGAACAACACAACATAGCTTGGTGCAAAATACCCCCTTGGGATCCAAAATATTAATGACATGGAGATTCTTCTAGGAATATACAAACTGTAACCATTAGCAAGGATGTTTAACTGTAGATTTTATCACTGGTTAGAGTGAACATTTAATACTGAAGGAGGTTAGGTGCTGTGGTATGCCACAATCCTTTTGTGTGGCTGGGCTGTACAATTCTCTTCAGACCTAAAGATCCATACATAAGTCAGTTCAGTGAACAGGTAGGAGGAAGAGAAATTGCACAGTTCTCACAAATGAGGGGCAATAAGGATCTGGAATTTAGGTTCTCAGAAAAATCACATAGGCACAATAAGATAGAATGTGTCCTAGCAAGAACATGGAAACCTGCATAGTTCTAAAGGCGGAAGAGGAGAGGGATTCAGACTCTAAAGGGTGAATAAAAATTTACAACCATAACCAAAAAGGCTGGCCTAAGGTATTTTGCCATCTGAGGTAGGGATGTATTTTTTTGTAAATTGCTTGTAGGGAAAAATGAATAATTTCAGTTATTTCTCTTTTTTGCTGTGAGAAAATCATCAAAAACTGCAAAGATTTTGAAGACAATTAGCAATTTTGGACATATTCTAGACAAAAATATTGCAGGATTTTTTGGGGGATGGGGGGAGTACCCAGAAAACAAACTTACAAAACAAAAAATACCCCAGCATTTTCAATGCAGTTCCCTATCAGAAAATACTGAGAGGGAGGGCATCTGCAGTAAAATCCCATGAACGGACCTTTGTGCAGAATAAGTCTCAAGCTGTGAAATTTTCCCTGTTATTATTTTTTATCAGTATTTCCCATGACAGTTTTTTCAAATATTTTCACATATTCTTTTCACGTGTAGTTTGTGGTAATGGGTAAGATGCCTCTTGCCTTCCTAATGGCAAAGGCAAAATGCTAGTACAGAAGTGAATTGTATTGGCAGTAAAACTGGTATTGGGACAGTATCCTCTATTTTATGAGGTGAGGGCCAGTTTAGAGAGTGTTGTCGTGAAACACATGCAGCTGTATGTTCCAAGAGAGGAGAATGGCTTTGAAACTGCTGCACATCCCCTGTCACCAGCGTTTGCCCTCTGAGGTGGCTGCCTTGTTCTAAGTTAATGGTAAAGTCCCTTTGGCTAATCTACAGTGCCAGGTACTTACTCTCCACAGTCCTGTTGATCTTGTTTGTGTTCATGTTTGTTTCTAAGGTTCCAAGGTTGTTTGCAAGTGTCTAGTTGCAGTTCATACCACAAAACACTTCCTTGTACACTAGTGTTGGTCCCTGTCTTCGCAAAATAGGGTGGAGGGAATACCAATGGTAAGAGAAATGAAAAAGGAAAAAAAAAAGTTGCTTTCCCACCTGCTGTCTAATGATCACTTCCCCTGATAATTTTGTCTAAAGGAGCATTCCAGACATGAAGGGCTTGCCCAGACACAGCAAACAGCCAAGAAGAATTTAAAGAAAGCCAAATGAAACAAGGGAAAGGGGGAAGGATAAAAGGAAGCAAAGATTTCATTTCCCACCCAATGTTTTTAGAGATCTGAGTTTAGAGAAATATAACCTGAAAGCATGCTCTGAGAGGTTACATTAAAAGGATCTAAGCAAAGGCAAATCAAATACTGTGGGGGGATACTGCTGTGTTAGAGAATATGAATGGCACAAACATTCCTTTTATGGTAGGGCAGAGAAACCTGATGCAATGAACTTTTGTAGTCTAGTACCAGGCATGGCTTCTTATACACCCATGTGATTAAGAGCTGATGAAGCAGCAGTCTTTAACTGTCACTCAGCAGCATTTTGGAAAGCATAATGTCTGGTTCTAGCTTTAAGATACAGTGGGTGTTTCCCAAGTTAGTTTAGTTGCTATTATTTCTGCTTTCTACCAGTGGGAAGAATCTAAAGCAACCATATTAAAGTAGTTACTATAGTTAGATTTAAAGGAAAGGCATGGGTCAGTAGACTTTATTTCTGATGCTGTAAAATATTGGCGAGTACAAAGGACATTATGAAACCTATGATTTTATTGCATTATGTGCCTTACAAGCCTGGAATGCTGTTGTATGTTATTGTTTCAAATATACTTTCTGGAAGGCAACTTTAAGTGCCTGCTATACCTGCCTATGTAGTATATTATCCCTGCATCTGCAGAAGCAGTCATTCAGATGATGAGGACAGATCCAAATATGTTAGTGTGTAAAGTCCAACATATATAATTAGTAATCTACAGTCTGCCCTTCCCATATGTGGGGAATCTGTTCCAGATCCCCTGCCGCCACGTATGGGGAAAAGAGCATATGCTCAAGTGCCATAAGAAATAATGGAGCATGTGCTCATGGCGGCGCACAAGGCGCATGGCATGAATATGCACCTCATTATTTCTACCTGGGCTTGCCTTCCACGTGAGCTCGCCTATAAGGAAGGCCGACTGTATTCTCCTTCTGGGGGACTTACACTACATCATATTATAGAAATGTGTAGCCACATGCAGAGTTCCCCTTTATGTGTAAATGGCTGAGGACAGTGGATGCAGGGCTGGTATGCTGGATGGGCAGAGGAAGCAGGCATGTATGTCCACCTTACTACAGCCTGAGAAACAGAAACATTTGTAAAGCCGAAGTTAGGGAAACACAAGATAGGGATGCAATTCTTTGGTAAATCTTTGAAGGCTATTCACAGATTAGGCCTGTCTAAAATGTGTACATTGTATTTTTGTGCCAAAACCAGAATTTTCCACAAAGGAAATAGATTTTTCTACACAGAAAATACTATTTTTCCTATGTCATAAAAATCATGAATTGTACAGTTGGAAGACATCACAAGGGCCAACCAGTCCAACCCTCTGCCATGAAGTACTTCAGATAGACTGCCATTTAGCCTCTATTTAAAAAAACTGCAAATGACACTCCACCACTCTCTGAAGCCACTGTTGAACAGCTCCTACTGTCAGGAAGTTCTTCCTAATTTCTATGTGGAATCTTTTTTCCTATAGTTTGAATCCATTGCTCTGGCTCCTAATTTCTGGAACAGCAGAAAATAAGCTTGCTCCATCCTCAATATGACCTCCCTTTCAATATTTAAAATGAAATGGCTATCATCTCACCCCTTAACCACCTGCAGGCTAAACACACCCAGCTCCCTAAGCTGCTCCTCATAAGGCATGGTTTCCCGACCTTTAACCATTTTGGTTACTCTTCTCTGGATATGTTCTAGCTTCTCCACATCCTTCTTGAATTGTGGTGCCCAGAATGGGACACAATACTCCAGGACACAATATTGCAAAGAAGAATAGAGTGATACCACTATATCCCTTAATCTAGACACTATACCATGATTGTTGCAGTCTAAAAACATATTGGCTTTTTAAGCTTCCTTATCACATTGATTATTCATGTTCAGCTTGTGGTCTATTAAGCCAAAGTATAGTGTCCTACAATTTTCCCTTTTGAAATTCATGTTGTGAGTTTTGGCCCAGTTTTGTAATTTGTTTAGGTTAATTTGAATTCGGATCCGGTCCTCTGGGGTATTAGTTACCCCTCCTAATTTAGTGTTATCTGCAAATTTGATAAATGTGCCCTCTATTCTATCATCCAGGTCACTGATAAAGATGTTGAATAGCACTAGGGCAGAGCCTTGTGGTACCCAACTAGTCACTTTAATTCAGGATGAGGAGGAGCCATTGGTGAACTCCCATTTTGATTAGTTAACAAAATACAAATCCATCTAACAGTCACATTGCCTAGCCCAATTTTACTAGCTTTTTTGCAAGGATATCATGGGGAAACTCATTAGAGCCCTTTCTGAAATCAAGATATGCTACATCTACAGGATTATCTTCATTTACCAAGCTTGGCATGACTTGTTCCTCGGAAACCCATACTGATTTTTAGAAAACGTGGCATTCTTTTCTATGTGCTTATAGATTGTCTGCTTAATGATCTGTTCTAGAATCTTTCCTGGTATTAAAGTCAGGCTGACTGGGCAGGAAGTATTTGGACCCTCTCCCCACCCCCCACCCCCTTTTTTTGAAGATGGGGAAAACATTTATCTTCCTCCAATCTGCTGGTACCTCTCCTGTTCTCCAGAAAATCTTGCAGATTATTGACAGTGGTTCTGAGATTACACCTGCCAGTTCATTTAATAACCTTGGATGTAGTTCATCTGGTCCTGTAGACTTGAATCTGTTTAGAGTAGCCAACTGTTCCTGTACTATCTCTTTCTTATTTTGTGATTCATTTCTCCTACTGCACCATCTACTCTATTTTCACCAGGTTGAACACTCTTTTCCTTTTGAGAAACAACTGAGGTAAAGAAAGTGTTGAGTAGTTCTGCCTTTTCTCTGTCCTCTCATAGCATTTCACTATCTTGTCCATGCAGCAGACCTACCATTTCCTTGTTCTTCCTTGTCAAAAATGTTGCCTACAGCACAATAATACCATGTGTAAATAATATTTCTGTGCAGAAAAATCTGTTCCCTGTGCAGAATATATTGTTTTCTGTGCAAAACAGCCATGTGCAAATTCCAATAGGTGATGTCTTGAACTGTGAATATTCTCATCTGTCCAGGATCCTTCTCACTAGAGTTTCTCAAGTCATGAAAAACATGTTCTTCAACCATTTTTTAAAAATATTTTTAATATTCTTTTAAGCCTGACAAGACACACATCCTTTCTTGACTTTCTTCCAAGATATTTTAGCACCAAGTCTCTGACTTTGTCCCATGCACATATCCAAATACAGAACGTAAAGAGTTTTTTTTTTAATGCAGTGTTTGGTAGACTTCAAGCACCATAATCATTGCCACCACCATAATCATGAGACCTACCAAATGAAACCTTGGGTTAGAAGACATACACTTGTAATTAAATAAACAAGGTTCCAGCAATTTGTTTTGAGAAAGGTGTCAAAACTGAATGGAGCTAGTAGAATAATCTGAGATGTGGAGAGAGGAGAGAAATGTGGGAATATTTGTTGTCTATATCAACTAGAATGCACCATAGCCAGTGCAATATGAGCTTGTGGTAGAAAACAGGAGATAAATATTCAGGGTTCTCTGATAAGACTTTGTTTTTGTTTTTTTAAAAAAATATTTTTATTTTTCCAGGAAATTCATTTGAGATAGAAAAGGAGATAGACAAGAGAAAATTACCTATATTTTAGTACAAACATCCCTAAAGCATCTTTCAAAGAGTTAACAATATATTAAAACAATACAATAGTGAATCATTTAAAATATTATGAACAACTTTGGGGATAGAAGAAGGTTGTTTAACCAGCTACAAAACAGAGCTGAATACCATCCTGTTCAGAGAAGCGTTCCCAGACATTGCGTGATTGTCACTTGCTATCTGATGTTCTTTTTGTTGCTTGTTTTATTGAACCATTTCCTGTATTGCTATGTATTTTATATGTATTATCCTATCATTTCTTAGATTGTACGCCTTGGCAGGTTTACTCTTTTATATTTATTGTTTTTATGTACAGTGCTGTGCAAATCTACAGCACTATATAAAATAATAATAATAATAATAATAATAATAATAATAATAATAATAATAAGTATTAAGAGCAAAAATTAAAAAGAAAGACAGTGGAAGGATTAAATCTTCCATAGTGTGACTCAATACTAATAACTTCTACATGAAAGAAACATGCTACTGTGGCCTGAAAACCATCAGGAAATGAGCAAGTCTAACTTGTTTAGGGAGGGGCTGCCACAAATGGGGAGAAATCACTAATTCCGAGAAATCATTATCTTAGAGTTTTCATTTAAAAAAAGAAAAGAAAGAAAAGAAAAAGAAAAAGAAAGATGTTGGGCTACTTGAGATATCCTGATCTAAAGCCATTTGAGCACCAGCACACTGAAGTGAGCCTTGAGCCAGTCAGAAACAAGTGGCACTGATATAAAACTGGCCTAATATAACCTGAAAATTGCACATTCCATTTTGAATTAGTTGTATTTTCCAAATATTCTGCAAAAGCAGTTCCACAGGAGAAGAAGGTTGTTCACATGCTGGAAAAATCAAGGGCTTATATGCAAATACCTTAAGTAAATTAAATGAATAATAGTTAAAAGTTAATATACTTTGAGATGTTCTATAGTAATAGCGTGCAGGATAGTATGGAATCTGGGTGATACTGTGGAACTGTGCATACGGGCTAAATACACAAATTTGTTCAGGTTGGTTTAAGTTATCCCAGTGGTACAACACTAGGATCTCAGTGGTTTTTGGACTGACAGCCAATCTCTCTGTGATAAGCAAGAGGTTGAAGTGAGTGATCAGAACAATTCCTTTTGGATTTAAGGTGTGTGAATCATCAGCAGTGAAAATGATTGTTCAGGCTTTCTTTCACAGTAATAGTGATGGCATAATAAAATCTCCTTCACTCGGGTACAAGGTATGTTTTCCTTTTTGACAGCAATGATATAAAATGCCTAATTCATTTGGATTTGTCCCAGTGAAATAGAAAGCTGGAACAATGTGTGATTGTTAGAATAAAAAAACGTTGCTGTGATAAAAATCAAACCAGGCAGTAAAAATGTTGTTGTAGAGCTCCTAAATTTCAGTTTCCTCTTGTCATGCAACCTCCAAGCAAATGCACTCTCTTCTGGGTTATAAAAATTAAGCAGCAGGCAAGTGAGTACCTTCTTCCTGTGAAAGTCATAACATATTGCTAGAGGACTGGATGTTAGCCTGAAATCTTAGTGGAACTTTTCTTTTTGCTCCCAAAAGGCAGTTAATTTCAATAAGCAATTTGCCAGAGATTTCTGCTTTAATCCTTGCCTCCCAAACCTTTCCAAGACGAATATTGCTGAGAGTGCTAATAAGTTCAATAATAACAACGTGTAAAATCATGCAGCATACTCATCTGAATGAGAAAAGTGAACTGGAGGAAAGAATTTTAACAGAGGCTAGTCTGCAGTTACTATAAATGTGCCTTGTTTAATTAATTTAAAAAGTGTTTAATTTATTTTTCATCAAAGAACCATTTTGCTCCTAAGGACATAGTTAAAATTTGACTGCATTTAGAGCTATATTACAGGCTGTAATTAAACAAAAAGGAGCAATTAAACATAAATATGCATGGCACTGAATAAAAGACAGCTTTGGGAAATCTTATTCTTGAGGCTTTTGTCAGAGGGCAACTCTCCATAGAATCAACTGTAGGTACAGGTATTAGTAGATATTGGGTAAATACAACAGTCTGAGAAGTGGGCTTCCTATGACAAGTACTTCACCTCTTGTAAACAACAAAGGGTCTTTCCCTTTGTATGCAACAGTGTTTCAGGTGAAATGGTTCAGAACATTTCAGTAATTGCTCAGAGTCTGGAAAAGTTACTTTTTTGGACTACCACTCCCCAAACTCCCAACCACCATATTGTAATCCAAAAAAGTAATTTCTGCAAGATCTGGAACAGCTGGTGCAGCTGCTATCTCATCCTACCACTGAACTCTGAAGACAAATGATCAGTTTTTCCCTAAAAAAATCAGTGATTTATTAAAATGGCTTTTCTCCTTTTCCTAAGTAGTCCAATATTTATGGGGTGAAACAGATGAGCCAAATAAAGTATTTACCAGCTGTTTTGAAGGTGGGCATTTAGATGACAGATGCCTTCAAAGTGGATGGAAAATGGACTGATGCTGAGCTGCAGAGCTAAAAACTGGAGCAAAAAGATCCCTGGATATTCTGACTTAGCCTGAAAAATGTGCACCTTCGATCCTGCATATAAACGCCCTGATGCCAGAGAGGTTCTGAAGCATCCTCAACCTAACCCCAACCCCAAAGCTGCATATAAGCATACTGATGCAGGTGCATATTAAAAAAGGATGGAACTAGCGTTCCCACGTGGTTGGGGTGGCTATGCAAAAAAGTGAAAGTGTGACACCTCCAACGCATATAAGTAAAACATACACAAACCAGGCAGTCCAAGAGGAGGCATGGGAAGAAGGAGGATGAAGGGGACATGTAAAGGGGCATGATTGTGCTTTGCCAGTTTTTTACTGGACACCCCAAGGCTATGATGCGCTGTACCAGTGGAGAAACATACATGTGCTTGTGTCCAATGATGGCACCTAGGTAGCAGGCAATCACCAGTGGTGTGTTTGTGCAATGATGCAAATAGATGGTGGAGAGGCAACAACAAAAAATACCCAGCAGCATGGCTTGACACTGTGCCATGTGGTTAGGCCATGTGCATTTGGGCTGCCTTGGGAGTGGTATGTGTGGACAGTGGGGTTTCAACCCGCTTCTTGAAAATGCAGGTCCCAGCTGCTTTTTCCTGCCTGTCTGTTCCACCCCACAGTCAAAGAAATCATGGTCCTGAGTCTGCAATCTTATCACCAAATTTCTCAGTCAGGATAACCAAATGTCATAATTGCAAGGGAAAACAGGGTACCACAAAATGTTGGACACTCAGGGAAAATGTAGGACATTACGAAGTAAAAGTTCAAAACCTCACATGAATATAAATTCATGTTTCTCAAGGGAGAAGCAGACCGCCTCGACAAAGCTGAATTGAGGCCACGGCAACCCAACTCACCACGGCTCCAATCTGGATGACTCTCCACTATGGTAGCCATATTTTAACATAAATGGACATAAATCAGACATTAGGAATACACAAAAACTGGTGGCAGAACATTTCAATCTCCTTGGACATCCCAGCTCAGATCTCAGAACAGTGGTCCTTGAACAAAAGAACTATAAAGGTAGGTTGGAAAGAGAAACAGCAGAACTGGAGTTCATCCACAAACAACAGTCCCTCAGCGATGGATTGAACAAAGATTTGGCTTCCTGGCTCACTACACATATTTCAACTCTATCTGACCCCATCCTCATTGGGGCATCCTACACTCATCTATTCTTTTCACCACATGATAGTTCCTATGCCAAACTGGATTAGCCACTTTCCACACACAAAGGCTAGTTTTCAATGCTGTTGTCCACAAACGACAATCATTATAACTGGGCTTACTACTTCATTTCCATGCACAAAGGATTTTTATTTTGAATTGACATTATCACATACCAAGGGCAGATATATGTCTGTCCCTGGCTTCCACTTCATCAAATGCATCTGAGGAAGAAGACTGAAGTCTACAAAAGCTCATGCTGCCAATGTCTTTCTTTCAGTTAGTCTCAAAGATTTTACAAGATCTCTCTCCACTGTGGTATAATGGCTTACTACACTCATAATTTGGAGCTCTGGATATTTGCTGCAAGCACCCCTTAGTACACTAAGGATGTACAGTTGGTCCTCCATATCCACATATTTTTTTATCCATGGATTCACACATCCATGGCTTTAAAATATTCCAAAAAGATATTAATTCCAAAAGCATATCTTCATTTTGCTCTTTTATATAAGGGACACCATTTCACTATGCCATTGAGCATCCATGGATTTTGGTATCCATGGAGGGCCCTGGAACCCTACCCAACAAATACGAAGGGCTCACTGTAATTCTTTTATACAAAGCTAGCCCTTTCTAATAATATATCAAATAGAGTGACACAAATGATGTTAAAAGGTGCCACCTTGCCACTATTATTTTATGACTCTGTTGTCCACAAAAGCTGCTAAGTCTGAACTTTACAAACCAGTTCTATAAAATTCCTATAAGATTAAAGTGGTTCAGTTCCCAAACACTCTGACTCATCAACTTGTCAATTGGCATGTAAGTTATCTAGCAATAATAATCAGAAGGGCC
Source organism: Sceloporus undulatus (assembly GCF_019175285.1). NCBI lineage: Eukaryota > Metazoa > Chordata > Lepidosauria > Squamata > Phrynosomatidae > Sceloporus > Sceloporus undulatus. The sequence goes on from NC_056525.1 coordinate 53,720,009, forward strand.
AGAGATGCAGCTGTTAATGCTGCACTGCTACATAAATATTCAATGAGGAAAGTAATGAAATTGCAGGATTTGCAAAGAATTAAAATCTCTGTCACCATTTTTCCTCCCGGCACTTCACCTTCAATAATAGATGATCTCCTCTTCCAAATAACTTACTTTAAAATTAAATCCTTGTATGTTTCCTTCTGCCCTGGAGTGAAAGAACTTTATTTCTGCAGCTGGTTATAAAGTGAACCAAAATATTCATCATCCTCAATAGCAGCACTGAATAATTTTAAGTACATAATTCAGAACTACAAACTTACTATGGTCCACTACAGTATTGATGATCCATTATAATGCAAATGTCTTTTTATTTATTTATTTGGCAGGTTCTTGCAACATGAAAAGTGACAGCAAAATCTTATCACCTCCAATTGGGTAATTGCCTGAGATGGAAAGAGGCAAAATTAAATTATTATTATATGTTCTTGGGGTAATAGAAAGTTCCAGCACATAAGAGTCAGCTTCATTATGGGAAGGTTTCTGGTAATTTTTTTCATACTTTTTGTTCTTTTTCAGTTCTGCGAGCAAAGCAGAGGTAAGCATACATGCATTCAGTGCTGTTTCCTAACCAACACCAATCTATCACCCCAAAATCCCAACTAATCCTATGATCTTTTAATAGTGATTCTTTCCCCCACCAATTTCCAAACAATGTTTTTCTCCCAACCCCATTCAGTTTCAAAACTGAGTTGAAGACCATCGATGGCACACGAGGCTAAAGAGCCGGCGTTTGGAGCAGGACGTCCTGAGTTTGATCCTCTCTTTCCTCCATTTAGAAAACCCTCCTGGGAAAATAGGAAGTTTCATTGTTTAACAATACTTTTATAAGGAGCTCTGGTGGCGCATTGGTTAAATGCCTGTACTGCAGCCACTCACTCAAAACCACAAGGTTGTGAGTTCAAGACCAGCAAAGGGCTCAAGCTTGACTCAGGCTTGCATCCTTCTGAGGTCGCTAAAATGAGTACCCAGATTGTTGCAGGCAAATTAGCTTACTGTTTGTAAACCGCTTAGACACTGCTTAGGCAGTATGAAGCGGTATATAAATGAAGCTTGTTTTTTGTTTGAGAAGCGTTCTCAGGCATTGCATGACTATTATTTGTTATTTAACGTTTTTAATTTGTTGCCTACTTTACTTTATTGTACTCTTTCCTGTATTGTTATGGATTATTTATATGTATTATGCTATTATTTCTTAGATTGTATGCCATGGGCAGGTTTACTTTAACTATTTTATTGTTTGTATGTACAGCGCTGTGTAAATCTACAGTACTATATAAATAAAGCATAATAATAATAATAATAATAATAATAATAATAGTGCTATATTCCATGTTGGGCTTCACTCTTATAACAGTGAATGGGGGTCCCTTGAAGCACCTCAGAAACCTACTCAAGAGGCTCCTCATGCTGTACAGGGCAATAGCATGGAAATTCCATGCCATGATGTGTTACACTGAACATGGGTGATAAATGGAAAAGATATTGCTTTAAGCTAGCATGGTATAGCAAGTAGAATATAGATGATGCTGGACAAAAGATATGGCATTCAAATCGCTACTGAGCCAGAAAAGCTCAGTGGTTAGCAACAGGGTATTCATTATCTTCAAGTCTAACCTACATTGCCAGGTTGTTGTGAGAATAAAAGAGGAAGCTCATTTTTGATTCTATTCAGGAAAGCCATGTTGTTTTTGTTGTTGTTGTTGTCATAGAATTGGAATGGTTACCAAGGAAGGTCGAGGTCAAAGATGAAAGTGAAAAGGGAGGATTAATGTTGAACATAAAAAAGTAAAATAATGACTACAGAAGAAATACATAAATTTAATCCAGACAATGAGGAAATTGAAATAGTCTGAAAATTCCCATCCTTAGGATCGAACACTGACTACAGTGATGACTGCAGTCAGGAAATAAGAAGATTTGGAATGGGTATAGGGTTGGCATAACCCGGGTTTGCGCAGGACTTGCCTGGTTTTTAGGTGTTTGGGAAAGTCCCATCCTGCTTTTTAAAAATTCCCAGGTTGTGCCACCGCTACCACCACCACCACCACCATCGCTGCCCGTGGCGCTTCACTCACCGCTCATGGGCCATGGCTCACCCAGTTCGCCCCACTCTTGCATGCCTGCACGCAGGGCCAAAGAAACAGGAGCTCCTCCTCTTCTTGGGGCTGGCCAATAGCTGGAACAGCCCGCCCCCTGCAGGAGCCTGTGACTGCTGGCAGGAGGCGAGCTGTTCCAGCTATTGGCCAGCCCCAAGAAGAGGAGGAGCTTTGGTTTCTCTATTTAGCCCCGCGGGCTGGGCATGCAAGAGCGGGGTGAGTGAGCAGCGGGGGCAAGCACCGGTGAGGGGCGGGCGAGTGAGGTGGTGGCGAGGCTGGCTTCTGGGGGGACGGTGGGTGGGAGAGGAAAGGGCCCTTTCCTGGAGCCGCATGGCATGGCACCATTTTCGGCCTTCTAGGCTTTGGGGGAGAGGAAAGGGCTCTTTCCTGGTGCCGCATGGCATGGCACCATTTTCAGCCTTCTAGGCCTCAAAGGGGGGGGGGGACTGGGGCTGTAGTTTTGCGAGACATTGAGCCTTCTCTGTCAGAGACCTCTGGGGCCAGCAGAAACTACAACTCCCAAGCCCTGAGCCAGGTCAATTAAGGCAGACTCAAACTGGATTATTTCTGCAGTGTGTTTTGGACCTGGGGCTGCATTCATACTATGGAAATGATTCGGTTTGAGCCTGCTTTAAGGGCCATGGCTCCAGGTGATGGAATTCTGGGAATGGGAGTTTGCCGTGGCACCAGAGATTGCCTTTGGTTCAGTGCTACAAATGCCTGGGAATTGTAGTTTGCAGTGGCAACAGAGACTGCTTTTGGTTCATTGCTATGGAAGCCTGAGGTATTTTGTAGTGGTGGCGCCAGAGACTGCTTTTGGTTCATTGCTATGGAAGCCTGGGGTATTTTGTAGTGGTGGCGCCAGAGACTGCTTTTGGTTCAATGCTACGAATGCCTGGGAATTGTAGTTTGCAGTAGCATGGGTATAAAGGTTAATAATAATAATAATAGGACAGTTATGAGGGAACTAGAAAAGATCCTAAAGAATAAAGATATTACAAATGAGTACTAAAGTTAGAATAGCCCTGGCCATTGTATTCCTCATCATCATGTACAGATATAAGAGCTGAGCAGTAAAGGAAGCAGACAGAAGGAAAATCAACACATTTAATAATAATAATAATAATAATAATAATAATAATAAGTTTATTTGTATTTTTCCGCTTCTCCCAACGGATTGAAGTGGGATTACAACCAAAAATCTCCATACAGGCAATCATGTCTAAAATACATATCATAAAAAGATCACAAAGTATAAAAATTTCAATTACAGTAATCGCAGGGCAGCACTCAGTTATGCTGTTATGACCGGAAGTGGGGTTTCCTAAAGTTCTTTATAGAAGGTCAGGTGGGTATGCCCGCCGGAAGAGATCCGTCTTTAGTGCCTTCTTTAAGGTATCTAGGGTCGTCATGAGATGGATCTCCTCCGGCAGATTGTTCCATAACCTGGGGGCCATAGCTGTATATGCTCTTTTGGAAGTAACTGTTAGTCTGACCTTTGGGTAATCTAACAGATTCTTCCCTGTGGTCCTGAGGGTGCGGGGTGGGTTGTGTAGGGAGAGGCATTTCCTCAAGTAACTCGGGCCCAAGCCATGTAGGGCTTTAAAGGTAACAACCAACACTTTGTATTGCACCCAGAAGCTAATTGGTAGCCAGTGTAAGGATTTTAGGACAGGTGTTATATGATCTGACCTGGAAGTTCTAGTGATCAATCTGGCTGCTGCATTATGAATTAATTGAAGCTTCCGAACCTGGTACAAAGCCTCATGTAGAGCGCATTACAGAAGTCTATTTGAGAGATTACCAGTGCGTATACCACCGTTTCAAGGTCCTTTCGGTCCAGGTAGGGCTGGCATATCAGCTTAAGCTGGTACCAAGCACTCCTGACCATTGCATCCACTTGAGATGATAACTGTAGAGATGGGTACAGGAGTACATTTGAGATTTGATGCTGGAGAAGAGTGCTTAGGATATTGTGGAAAGCCAAAAAGACAAATAGATAGGTCCTTGAGCAGATCAAACCAGAATTCTCCTTGGAAGTCAAGATGATCAAATTGAGGCTGCCATACTTTGGCCACATAATGAGAAGGTATGGATCACTAGAGAAAACAATAATGCTAGGAAAAGTAGAGGGTAGAGGAAAGAGGGGAAGACTGCATGTAAAATGAATGTACTCAGTCCGTCAATTATTTATTGTATTTGACTAAAAGCTATTACAACTCTAGGAGACAACGGCCCTAAACAGACTGGCACTTTGTGCTGACCTGGGGCCAAAAGTAGGGTTAGATAGGGCTGGGCATTCACATGCGCCCAGCCCTACTTTTGCTATCTGTGCACCATTATGACGCAAATGGTGCTGGCCGGAAGGGGCATCATCATAGTGCACAAGCGCCATTATGGCCCCCTTTCAGGAAGCTGCTTTCAGCAGCTTCTTTTTGCTCCCTAGAGGGAGTGAATAGTTACCGTGCCGTGTGGTTGGCGTGGCAACAATCCAGGATAGGTCATGTGTAAAACTTGGAGGTTCCTTCAGTGTGTGTATGCGAGTGGCAAGAGGGAAGCAGCAATCAATATGAGGCTTCAGTGTTTCAGCCTTCACACCTGAGAAAGTGAAGCGCATGGCCAGGAGACTGACCATTAAACAAACAGCAATCATTCAATCAATCAATCAATCACCAAAGACTGTATCTGCTTGGCTCCGGACAGAAAGAAACTGCATAGGGGAATCTGAAAGAGCTGCTATCACATTACCATACTGACCCAAAAATAAGTCGACTTAGGATTTTGGGGTCAATTTTTGTGCATAATTTTTTAGACTTAAAGATGAGTATATACAGTAATCCAGGATAACTCACAACAACAAAGTAGCGTACAAGAATTCCAGAAGGAAGTTTTAAGTCTCCCTGTGAGCTGAGTGAGACGCTCACTGAGACTACTTACTCCCAAGAAACTATTTGTTCATGGGGAACTTTTGTTTGGAGCCTTACACTTTGTCTAGGAAGAGTCTTATAGCCTAGGGTTAAAAGGGTGATTATATGGGGACATAACCTCAAACTAGCTAGAAGAGTCTTGTAGCAAACAAATAGCTAGATTCGTCCACATCTCCTCACATAACCCAGTCCTAACATGAGTCAATTTCCCACCCCAGACCCATATGTCATTTAGCAGAACAAAGCAGAACATGCAAGCCAATCATCTTTAGAATATTGTCATGACATAATTATAAGACTATTATTCCACTTTAACTACTTTGGTTCCATCCTATGGAATTCTGGAATTCTATACTTTGGTGAGCAGCTTTTGCTGAGCATTCTAAATGCCCCTCCCTACAGTGAAATCCCAGGATCCCATGGGACAGAACCATGACAGTTAAAGTGAAATGTTAGTGCTATAATTGTGTAGTGTGAATGGAACCCAATATCATAGCTGGATACTTTGACCTTTGTGATTATCGGAAAGAGTTATATCTCTCTTGAGAAATTAATCGCTTTATTATAAAAGGGGTGTCTTATTTTAAAGTCTATATTATAAGATGATACAAGTCACATTAAGAAGCTCTTGCTGTAACTGTTCTGATATTGTCCTCTTAATTTATATCTTCATCCTTCTTTTATCCTATTAATTCCACCGGACAAAGGGAATACACTCCTCAAAACTGTGTCAAAATTAGATTTTTATACTGCTATTTATTTAATCTTTAATTCCAGAGTTGTATTTGCTGTGAAGCAAAATCAACTAAAGTCCTATACTACTGAGTGAAACAGACTGCCCTGAAGTTTTAGCATTGGATTGAAGCTGCGGCAACCGCACACTGCTGCCCCAATCTGGTGCTTTTCCAGGCCAAAAAGAAGCGCCAAAATACCACTTCTTTTGGACCTGAAAAAAGGGTGTCCTTGCTGTGGCGGCGGCACTTTTTTGTGCTCCTTCTGGAGTGCAGCAAGTGAATGCTGTGCCAAAGGAGCACCATAATGCCACCCAACATGCACTCAGGGAGGCAGAGTGATGCCAGCTTGTGGGGGGCATCAGGGCATGTGTCATCCAAACGCCACGCCCCCACATCGCCCCACATGCCGCCACTTACTGCCAGTCAGTACAGCCTGACAGTATCTTAAAGAATAGAAATTTATTACATCAGAAACTTTTTGTGGCTTTTGCCTGAAATCCTCATGCCATGATAAATCTGTTGGTCCTTAAGGTAAATCAGAAATCTCTCTCTCTCTCTCACTCTCTTTTAACCTCTACTGAAATCTCTGGCCTTATAACTGTATAGAACTATTTTATTTGGGTGAAATAGAATTAACATTAAATATATATTCCAACACAAACTAATCACAAAGTTCTGGGGTGAACCTGTGTGGTATCTTCTGGCAAGGCATTCTTAAAAAGCACCTTCATAATTTTAGAAACTAAACTACTTTTTCCTTCTAAAAGCGAGTCCCTAACTGTCCATCTCGTTCTTTTATCCTTTTCTGAAATCTTTTGCAGGATTTAGTCCAACAATGAATGTTTGAATCTCATTACCAGCAAATGTGAAATTCAAATTAGGAGAAAACAGAAAAGGTATGCCTATAAATATCTGAAATTCCCAGAATGAGGAATGGGTTTTGCCCCTTTACTTCACCTTTTTATGTACAAAGGGGAAGTTGATTTACAAAGAGGTCAGCATTTCAGAGCTGACAGTTTAAAACAGAACCTTTAATGTGGTGTGTATGTGTGTATTCAAATAAATTCAAAAGAGACTGTAGACCTGATAACACCTAGGCAATCTCTTTTAAGCCATTCTTCTAATTCTGCTTTTCTTATCTCAGTGCATTGTATTGCTTTCTGCCCATTGAGTCAATTTCAATTCAACTCTTGGATGCATCCTGGTAATTACCTGGCCCTGTCTAATTCCCCCTAGGTCTCAAAATGCAAAACAATTCTTTGCAAGATAGAGATTGCTTTTTACCCTGAGCTTTAACAAAAATAACAAAAGGCACTGCCATGATGCGATCAGACAGAACTTCCATCCAGCTGTGTTCCAGACTAGAATTATTTATGTGGTATATAAATATGCACCAAGAAGTAGTAACTGAGCTGCTCCTGCAGTGACCAGTAGATTGTTTCATATTTGGGTTCCACTTTTAGTTCATCCACATTTTATTATAGTATAGCATTCAATTTCTTAATCATGATTTTTAATATATATATATATATATATATATATATATATATATATAATGGCTAATATCAAAATAATTCAAATACAAACTATTATAGGGAAGCTGACATAAGATACTTTACTCATTTGGCTGAGTAAGAAGTGACCATAGGTCCAAATACAAAGCCCAAAATAAAGCTGCTGTGGGTCATGTTGGATGTATGCTGTTTAAATGACACATGCATCTTAAGAGACCAAAAGCTGTCCCAAGGCTGCACTCTAGTCCTTAGGACTGGAGCATGTCTTTGGCATGGTTTCTAGCTTCTTAGGACACATGCAGCATGCATACCTCCAAAGTAACCCAAAGCAGCTTTATTTTAGCCAGTCTGTTCAGGGCCTATGTAACACTCCAGAGTTTAGCAGTATGCAATCACCCAGGAAACCCCAGAAATGACATAGACCAGTGAGGATTTTAGACTTTTTTTCTCCCAGTATTTGAACTTCCTGAAGTATTGTGGAGAAATTATTATACAGAGAAGAACATGTGCAAATTTTTGCAACCCTCCCATGGATTTCCTATGCTGATAACACTCTTTGCCTGGGAGGCCGGCACTAAAAACCACATGAAATCAAGTTGGATGAAAGGCCACAACTTTATTAGCAACAGCAAACCAGAACAGAAGGGTTGGCACAAAGCATAAGGTCAGGATCTGAAGCATCGACTAATCCCACGATTAATCAATAAGCAGCATACCTGGTGACCTCCAGGCGTTGGGATGACCTAGGGGCTAAGGAACGCCAACTGGCTGCCATCACACCAGGCACTCTCTTGTTCTCAAAGTCCCTAGTCACCGGGTGGCTTAACCATGTTGTGTCCCCCGCAATGGCCACAACGCATGCCCAGCTCGCCCCCAGGTCCCTATTGACTCCCAAACCAGTGCTCCATAGCCCTGGTATCCAAACCAACCAGATCCTGGCCTATGCTGCCACCACAAAGGCCATTCCAGCCGGAACGCCTACCGCCAACCCTCCCTCAGGTTTTCAATGTCCAACACATGTGTCCAAGCGCGGGCGAACGTAACCTGCATAGGCCTTAGATTTCCATCTGCCCAATTTTTTGATGGAATCAGCAGCTAGGCCGACTTGAGATGTTGAGGTAGCTGCTCCAATCCTGAACGAATGTCCCCCAAACTCAGCGGGGGGGAGCCCCAGTTGTTTGACAGCCAAGCGCAACACTGAAACAAACTGAAAACGAGTGAGAGGCGTCCCATCCAAGTGGACAAACAGATAAGAATCAATGCCAGGGCTCATAAACCAAAAATTTCGAAGGGCCTTAACAGCACAAATCATAGACCCTTTCAACCTTCTAAGTACAATAGTTTCGCCACAGCCAAGTTGATCGCATTTGGACCTGCGGACAACCAAAGAAACAGCATGTTTAATGAAGGACAAATCGCAAGCTTTAAACGCCCTAAATGATACATCAACCTTGAAAGAAGCAACCAGTTCTCCTAATCTGAAAGCCCCAAAAAATGCCACCGTGAATGCAGCAAAAAACAAAGCATATTTGTAATCAGAGGAGCAAACTGAAGGTAGTAAAGAGCAAATATTAGAAAGCACCTGGAAACAAATAGGTCATCTGGCATCTTTGGCCCTGATATATAAATGCTTCCAGCCTTCGATCGCCTTTCGTATGAGAAAGGATGAACATGAATCAACAAAACCACCAGCTTTGGAGAAAAAGGTGATGCCAGCTAAATGAATGACCATAGTCTTGGGCGCGCTATTGGCATGCTTCAACCACACAAGAAATTGCATAACAGTGTCAGAATCAACAGGCCATCTAGGTTGCATGCCCACAGAACGAAAAAAGGCCCACAGTTTAGTAATGGCTCGCTTGTACACTTTGAAAGTAGAGGGAACAACCGACGCCAAAACTCCTTGCATTATTTCTGGCAGCCAACCTCCCAAAGGGATTCTGGGAAAGGGTTCGGTGATTTGTCTGCCTCGGGTGCCAGCTGGCGAAACCTGTCTTCCTGAAAACGAGAGAGGGCATTGGCAACATTATTTTGTAATCCTGGGACAAAATGAGTTGTAAACACAATATTATTATGTAAGCAGCAAAGAACAAGCTTTCTTACTAAAGACATAACCCTTACTGATTTTGAAGATTGACAATTAACCACCAAGACAACTGCTTGATTGTTGCACCAAAAACTAACTTTTTTGTTACTGAAATCCTGGCTACAAATGTGAACAGCAGCAATAATAGGAAAAAAAATCCAGAAATGTCTTATCTCTCATAATGTCACAACCAGACCACTCAGAAGGCCATTTCTTGGCACACCACTGTCCTTGAAAATAAATCCCAAACCCAACACTCCCTGCAGCATCCGAATGAACCTGTAAAAGGTCTTGAAGGGACCAGGACCTTTGCCAGATGGCAACACCATTAAGGTCCTGAAGGAATTGGAGCCAAATACTAAGGTCTTCCTTCATAGCTCTGGTATAACGAATGTGGTAGCATCATTAACAGAGGAACCAGGTGGGTGAGATAAATGGTGAATGATCCTGAATTCACCCGGCGCCTTCTTAGGAACAACACCTAAAGGAGAAACATGAAAGTTAACAAAAGGAGGAGAGGAGAAGGGACCCTCGACTCTGCCCGCTTCGATTTCCTTAAGGCCCTTTGTACGTAGGACATCTGGCTGATCTCTGGCGGACTTGAGATTGCGAGAGTTAGACTGTGATGGGAAGGAAGCAACAGGGATACGAAAACCAAAGGAAAATCCATCAGCAAGTACAGCAGCTGCTTCCTTGTTAGGATAAGCAGCCAGGAGAGGAATCAAAGCAGCAGGCCTTACAGGGGTGCGAGCCATCTGAAAAGAAGAAGGAAAAAACAACAGCAGCACTATTTGGGGCCCTCTGGCACACCGACATCTGAGGATGAAGGACCATCTTTTCTGCCGGTTGCTGCCTGGGCAGGGCACCCTGAACGAAAGGGCTGGGAAGAAAGGTTAGCGCGTGAACATGAATACTTTGGATGAGAACCTTTACAGATATCACAAAAGTGTTCATATTTGCATTGCTGGTGCGTGCACCTGCCAGCATTAAAATCCCAGCAAGAAAAGCGGCGAAATTCCTTTTTAGCAGGCCTTTTAGCAGGACCACTAGCCTTAGCCAATGTACCAACTTCTAGCAACCAGATTTCATTATGTAAAGTGTCCCAACGTTCCCTAGAGTTCTGAGAGGCATGTTGTCGGAACACAGCATCATACGCAATAGCTGCTAAGTCATCAGCATAGGACTTAGCTCGCAATACATTTAACAAAGGGCTATCAAGATGCCAAGCTCTCTCAGGGAAGGCCATGGCCACCACTGCTTTGTACTCCGCAAATCCTTCAAGCCAATTGGCAAAGGTGTGTTCAGCTGGGGCCAGTTTGAGTTCCTTCTTGGCCTTCCTTGTAGATGTCACGGCCACCGCCTCTTGCCCTTTCGGCTGCAAGAGGGTGAAGACGTCGACGTAGCAACCTCGAAGAATGAGCTTCCTAACTTTTTTGGGCAGATGAGAGCCAGGAGGCCTCTCACCAGGTGTGCAAATCGGGAAATCTGCCACTTGTGAATCGACCCAAACACCCTGGAGACCAGGGTGCCAGGACCGACGATTTATGGCCCACCTAGGCAGGCCAGGAACTAAAGCATGTTCCACCCAAAAACCATCACTCCCGCAAGGAATTTCAGATGTCAAAGCACCTGCAACAGCCACCTGCGAAACACCAGCCAGCCGAGCACGTTGTCGCCTCCTCTTGGCTTTACGCTTCTTCTTCCTCTTCTTACGCCTTTCTGATGCCGAAATGCCATCGAGTGGGTCATCTTCATTTGAAGACGATGAGGAGGAAGAGCTGGAACTGCTGTTGGAGGAGCTGCTCAGGACTGGAGTCCTCACAGGTTGGGAAGATGGCACCGCCAATGCATCAGAAGAGCTGGCTTGGGAAGGCGTAGTTGCCTGCTGTATCAGGTCTGCAATCGAACATGACAAGCTGGCAGCCGCTTCAGGAGACAAACCACTCGACAGTGGAGGTGGCACTACAGACGTCTCAGGTGAAGCCGTTGCAGAGGGATTCATCCCTGCCACAGAAGAACTGGCAGCCGGGGAAGACCTGGAAACCAGGGATAACAATGACCAGGATTTTCTTGGAGCACCCAACTGGCTCCTGGTAGAAGGTCGAGTGGAAGATGCAGGGTTAGGAGGCTTGGGTGGCATGATAGCGCAAAAAAGTGCCAAAACCAAGAAAAACAATGCCCAAAGAAGCCAAAAGGGGGAAGGCAAAGAGTCAACCTAAAAGGGGAGGCAAACCCCAAAAGAAAAGAAAAGGCCTCCTGCCACAAGATCAGAAAAGCTCTAACTACTATCCCTCACAGCCCCCCCCAAAAAGAGCCCAAAATATATGAAGTCCAAGTGGGCCGTGGGGTGAGGGATGGGAGCCCTACACACCCCAAAAGGAATGGAAAAGGGGTTGGGAGGAGCAGCAAGGCCGCAGAACAACTACCCCCAAAACTCACCCGGTTGAGAGGGCAAACAAAATGGTGGGCGCAACCCTAACCCCACAATGGGGAAGGGGAGGGGGAGGGCAAATGCCCACCACCCGCACGCCTCCGAGGCAGGGGGCAAGCCCCAGTTGGGAGGGGGAGGCAAGCTCCCTATGCCGGCCTCCCCACGAAGAAGGCTCGGCTCTGATCCCAAGCAAAGCCGAGCAGCAAGTGGCTGTGGGGCCCGGCTGCGTGGCCTATTTAAAGGCCAAGGCCCCGCCTCCTCACCCTACGGTGAGGTTCCTCCTCCAGGGCAGCCCAACCAATGAGCTGCTCTGGAGGACTGAAGCCTCACCATAGAGACTTCCTCCGCTCCTACAGAGCAGCGCGGGTGGAAGGGGCGGGCCCTTCTGCCCAGCGCCACCAATCAGGGCGGAGGGCGGCCCCAACCCGCAAGTTGGGGCCAGGGAGCTGCGCCGGCTCCTGGCGGCAAAGCGACCGGCCCGCGCAGTCGGGCAGCTGCATTTTCCTGTGCAGCACACTTACCTACCGTGCAGAAAACAGAATATTTCCTCCAAAAAATCCCCCACATGTTTTTCTCTACATAATAATTCCTCCCTATACTTTGGGATATTCAAATATAGGGAGAAGACTGTGAAGGAATATTCATTTTCTCTTTTAGTGGAAATGAAACTACCATAGTTATGAATCCTCATGACAAACCCAATAGTCAAGATACATTCATATTACTGAGTAAAATGTATTGAAGCAGAAATTCCAGTTGTTGAACACTATAATACTGTTCTCTTACAGGGTGAAATTCCTTTGGCATGGTTGTCTATCCACCTCCACCCCCCACCTGTAAAGAAAAATGTGCACTGTTAGTGCTGTATAAATAAACAATAATAAAAATAAATAATAAAATAAAAACTTACATGGACTAGCAAGCAATGAAGCTATTAATAAATGTGATTGTGATTGTAATGAAATGAGGGGTAACTTCATGCTTTTCCAAGTTTTATGGAAGAATTTTAGATACTTTTGTACGGCACCACCACCACAGTGCACTGTTTTCACAAAGCAGGATCAAAGTCCCAATTTGACTGCAGAATGTCTTAACAATGTTTACTCAGTATCCTGGTGTATCACTTGATGCCACTGCCACTGCTGTAAGATGCTCCCTCTGAGGTCAAAATGAGGCACCCAGCCATGTGATTGATGCTGAGCATCTCATTTTCAACCTCATAGGGAGTAACTCATGCCAGTGGTGTCACTGCCAGGCAGCACAGCAAGATAATGTGTGAACAGCTACCTGGCATTGCTCTAGAGGGCAGAAGTAAGGGGAGGAAATCAGGGCAGCTCCAGGGCCAAGATACTCCAGGAGCTGCCCAGTGTAGACCTGCCCAAATTTACAGCACTGCACTGGAGGAGGAGCAAGTAAATGATGAAGAGTGAATATCACACAGTTCAAGTGTTGGCTTGTGTTGTGCTTAATGCTCTTGCCTCGTGTTCTGTTCTGCATGTTGAGGCAACACTGGTGTGAATCGAAGGGGAGTAACCATAAAAATAGCTTATCATTATTTTAACACGAAAATATAACTGTAATTACTCACATTTGGAAAGTAACTTTCCAAACCCTGGATATGTTTTGAGCTTAAGGAGGGCTCCAGAACTAAGCTCCTATCTCAGATTTGTCTCTAAAACGTTCTGCTTCCAATTTGCTTTCTCCCCCACACAGTCAGCACCTTAACTACAGCAGTGCCTCACCCCATTCGCCCTTTTAAAAAATCAGGGCTCCGGTCCAAAGCTTTAAGTTGTTTGGCTGCCATGAGTCTCCATTTATCTTTGCTGAAAGCAATTTCAATATTTTATGAAAAGCATTTGAATATAAGGAAAATATTCTGGCAAACACCAGCATAATTTAGCCATGATTTAACAGCTCCTTTCACTGACTTGTTAAATTACTCCATTCTATCACCAATCTTATGGGCTCTCCCTCATCCCATCTTGCAACTCCAATTACATATCACCTCCCACACAAAGTGTAGAAGAAGCAGAAATGCGCAACACATTACATCTAAGGGGTAATTTAATAACCCTTTGGTGCCTGAAGGCTGAGTGCATTTCCAGTGTGTGTGTGTTAAGCAATGATTACTGTACAGTATTGTTCTGGATGTAATACTGTGTAGTAGCAAGTGGAATTTTGCCAATCACAAAGCATTCATTACTATGGGTTCAAATTTTTAAAAGAAATATGGAGCTTGATTTCTCTGAATTACTCTCTTTTTTTTTGTTTCCTGTTGGTGCAATTCACAGTCACACATCAGAACACCCTTTCTTGGACATTTAGTTACTTAATATTCTACCTTTGCAAGAAATTATAGAACTACAGAACAGTACTTGCTACTAATGAGACATATGTTTCAACATGGAAACACACACACACAGAGAAGAGAGAGAAAGAGAGATTATAAAAAGGGGACAGAAATGACTACTTTTCAGGGATTTGCACGACATTCATTCATTCATTCATTCATTCAAAAATTTATATTAGATATTCAACCTTGCTAGGAGTCAGCATGGTGCAGTGGTTTGGGTGTTGGACAAAGGGCTAGTCTGCACGTTGAAACCTATTGAGTGACTTCAGCCTCAGAAGAAGGAAATGGCAAACCTCTTCTGCAGAAATATGGATCAGAAAATCTCATGATAGGTCCACCTTAAGGTTACAGTAAATTAGATTCAGACATCCAATCCCATTTGCTTCTAATTATGAGGTCTAATCTAGAGCATAGGAGGCACTCACAATGTAGAAATTGCAATATTGTTCTGTGAATAGTTTCATTGTAAACGGATTCAATGATTCAGGTTACTGTGCTATAGCTGAAATAAACTGAAAGAAAAAAAATTATTCACTTTGGGAATAAACTTTGTTAAATACAGTCTCCACACTCCCAATCTTCACCCTTCTGAAGAAAGGCTGTGGCACATGTCAAGATGTGACTTTTTAGTTGGAATGGAAAAGAAATTGATCAGGTTTTCATTATCCTACAAAAATAAAAACATTCCATCTTGCCTTTCAAATGTGTAAATTTCCAAGGCTTGTAGTATATTTTGCCTAGAAAGCCATGTTTTTATTTGCATAATGTGTACATTTGAATGATGCATAGAAATACAATTTAGTTAATAGGAGGGGGAATCATATAAAGTGTCAATTTGGAAACACTGGTCCAAAATTCATAAATTGGGGGTGGGGAATCGCTGAAAAATATGCACACATTTCATGACAGAGTTTTTTAAAAAGTTGCACAACCTCTTATGGACCTGGATGGGATAAGAATCCTGCTTGGGTTTTTTTGTTGGTGGTTTTTTTTTTTATTTTTTGTTTTTTTTTTTTTTTTTGGGGGGGGGGGGATGTAAGCAAAAATAGACTGACAGATATTAACCTCCCATAATATAGCTGGAATAGTGACTAAGGTTTACATTATAAAACTTTACCAGACAAGCTGCACAAAAATCTTATTACTGAAAGAAGTTAGCAAGGTTTAAATATTTCATTCTTTGCATTAATTCACAAAATTTATTTGGCTGTCATAATAGGGAGACTAGTTGTAAGAGGTGTACTTCCCCCTCCCTCCAGTGGCAGTCAAATAGGCATCCATCACAAAAGTAAAATAATGTTTAATAAATCTGGCCCTTGTCACTGCTTAAAATTACCTTGTGGGAACTAGTTATTAGAGGGCATGGGATGAAATTTCCTTTAACAACAAAGGAGTACATAGTCTGGCTATACAAAGAGTAGCATTAATCACACCTTCCGATTATTTATTTGATTCGTACTCTTAAGAATAAGGGAAGGGCCATCTTGCTGGCAGAATGATTGTGATTCCCCTTCTGAAGCTCTACTTTGTTCTCTTTGGCCCGTTATAAATGGGCATAAAGTACGGACTGGGTCCGCATTAGAATGAGAAAGGGGCGTCCCTTCCGGATGCGCCTAACCCTAATACGGACCCAGTCCGTACAAAATGGCGGTGCCTGTTCCACACGGGGGCCGCCATCTTTACGTAGCAGATGCACTGCGTCTGCACGTCGCACAGCGCATATGACACTGCGAGTGCACCACTGGTGCCTCGTGGCGTCATATCCATGCCGCGGAAAGAAGTGCCATTTTGGGGCTTCTTTTTGCTCCACGAGGGAGCCGCGCGGTTTGGCTGCTACAGCTCCCTCGTGGAGCAACTGGCAGCGGTGCAAGACTGCCCCTTCTGGGCGGTCTGTAATGGACCTTTGTTACAGTTAGCCTCCCATTTTTATTGTTATTGAAATGCTTTCAGGAGATACCATAGTATTAGTGATTTCTGAAACTAGTAAATTGCTATTACAATTATGTATTTTAAAAAGAATGCTTTGTTTTCTTCCTATTCAAAAGTAACCCAAAGTGTTACCTTTTAAAAAGTATCAGAATGCTACAAGCTGCTGGCTTATCATATAAAAGCCATGTAAATCAAGAGATCACCCCCCCCCATAACTATATAACTAGAACTATGCAGGCTTCCTTATTATTATTTTTGTATTATTTTTGCTGATGTAATCCTGCCTCGATCCACGGGGAGAAGCGGGAAATATAAATAAAATTTATTATTATTGTTGTTGTTGTTGTTGTTCCCATTTGTTTTGGAGTTTCATTCATCACTTTAAGTCTGCATGAAATAAATTTCACATCTGTCTGGACCTGATCTGTTGTAGACTCCAAATCTGAATAAAGGTTCCAGAATATATTGCTAATCCCTTCTCACTGTGCTATATTCAGAAACCAAAAATAGCTCTGTGTGTGTGTGTGTGTGTGTGTGTGTGTGTGTAAGCCTTTTTTCCTGTGTGACGGACTTAATTCATTTTGGAACTGTCTCAAAGGAAGATGTCAGTGGAACAGGGATCAGCAACTGGGTAAGAAGGGATCAGGTAAAGTTCTCCCACCTCCAAAAGGAGTTCAGCCCCCTTAATTTTTATAGATTAACAGATTTGTTGTAATTGTATCTGATGAGGTAGCAGCACATTATTTGAGGAAAGGGTGTAGATGAGGTTTTAGTATTCAATTTCAAGGAATTCATCAACTTTATATGTCTAAAAATATTAAATCAGTTTGGAGCATGTCATCACAGATAAGATTTGGAAGGAAGTGACAGAAGGGAAGGTGGTTGGTCACTTCCCTTCACCCCATATTCTAAACTAAGGGTGTCTCCTATAGATGTAATACAGGATTATTCACCATTTGTCCTGTCTAAAAGTAAGTCAGTGAATGGCACCATTACTGCTGAGACATACCATTCAGTACACTTCATTTGATGCAGCATTGAAATAAGTTCACAGACATGGAGTGGGAGGCTGAAGTGATGAAGTATGTTATCAACTCTGCATTTCAACCCTAATGCAAACCTATTGTTGGGTTTTCATGGCAACAATTGTTCAGAGAGGATTTTGTCCTTGCCTTATCTAAAATCACTCAGTGGGTTTTCATGGCCAGGTGGGGATTTTAACTCTGGTCTTGTAATAATAATAATAAATTGTTTATTTATTAACCGCTTTTCCCAAGATCAAAGCAGTGTACAAGTGTCAGTAAAGATAGTCAGTAAAAACAGTACCACAATTGACATATTAAAAATACACATTAAAACGAATTAAATCCAAAAGCATAGTTAAAAACATACAGTAATAATGTTAAAATCATGAATATCAATACGTCAAAGTCAATAGGGGAAAGATAATCTTAGAAGGAATTGGGAGGATAGGCTTGTAGGAAGAGGTGGGTTTTTAATGCCTTTTTAAAGGCTTCTACTGTTCCACTAAGGCGGATCCCTTCAGGTAAGGCATTCCACAGAGAAGGCGCTACTGCCATAAAGGCCCTTTGTTGAGTAGTCGCCAGTCTCACCTTAGGGTGATTGAGTAACAGTTTTCCTGTAGTCCTGAGAGTGCGGGGAGGATTATGCAGGGAGAGGCGTTCCCTCAAGTAACCCAGGCCCAAGCCATTTAGGGCTTTAAAGGTGATAACCAACACTTTGTACTGGGACCGGAAACGAATTGGCAGCCAGTGTAAAGATTTTAAAACAGGTGTTATATGGTCGGACCTCGCTGTCCCCGTGATTAACCTGGCTGCTGCATTTTGAATCAATTGAAGTTTCCGAACCTGATACAAAGGTAGCCCCATGTAGAGCGCATTGCAGAAATCCAAACGAGAGGTTACCAGTGCATGTACTACCTTTTCTAGGTCCCCTCGGTCCAGACAGGGACATAGTTGGCGTATCAGCCGAAGCTGATACCAAGCACTCCTGGCCATCACATCTACTTGAGATGATAAATGTAGGGATGGATCCAGGAATACTCCCAAACTACGCATTTTGTCCTTTAAGGGAAGTTTAATCCTGTTAAGGACAGGATGGCAAATTTCCCTGCCCAGGCTAGGGGAACCTATCATGAGTACCTCTGTTTTCTCTGGATTCAATCTAAGTTTGTTTTTCCTCGTCCAGCCCATTACTGCCCCCAGGCAGGCATCAAGAGGAGAGATGCCATCCTTAGTCACTGTATCAGTCGGAGACATGGAGAGATAGATTTGGGTGTCATCAGCGTACTGATAAAACCGTGCTCCATTGTAGAGTCTGAAATCCTCTTAATCTGTGACCACATTGATTCTTGTCCATTGCTTTCAGAACAATAAAATATAATAAAATTTGTTGAGCTTACCTAGATCAGAGGGGCACCCTTTAGCCCTTAGCGTAAATCCAGGTGGAGTGACAGTCTGACAGAGAGAGTGACAGAGGACTAAGCAATATAGAAGTGCGCCAAATTGCCTACTTTTGGCTGTGACTCTGGTCAATTTCAAATCTGGCTCACTTATAATAGAATATGGCTCTGTCCCTCATTAGCTGAGCTTTCCCATTAGTTTTACCCATGAGTCAACAACTGAAATTAAAAAGTCAAGGGTACCTTAGTAGGGACTCCCCTGTCCAGTCCAGTGAAGCGTCTTCTACTGCAGGATGTGTGAGAGTGTGAATTCAGAAGAGATGCTACAGGCAATTCTCCTGATGCCTCAGTAAATTTATGGAATTAGTAATTATCTAAAATGCTTCTCCCCGACCTTTTGGGCTGGGGAGGATATTTTGCTGGCCTCTCATTGGGGAGACCAGCATTTTAAAGGAAAACAGCATTCTCTGCCGGCTGTTGGGAGAGGAGGGGGCGGGGTTAGTCTACTTGAGGCTTGCCTGCCCAAACTCCTCTCACTTGGCTTCAAACGCTGGCCCACCCTCCCGCCTCGACATCAGTGTGAAAATTAATTCTGGTCCCTTCGGGGCCGGGTAGGAATTTTCTCTCCTTTCCAAGGGTTTTTCACCTACCCTACACTGTTGGTTGAGGTCTTTGACAATTGGCATGGGTATGGTCATAAATAGGTTCAACACATAAGTGGGGGGAGATAGATGTTTCTGTGAACACCTCGGCACCTTCCTAAAGGGTGAAGCTAGGTCTCTGGAACTCACGTTTAGGTCTTGCGAGTAAACGCAAAAGGAAAGAGACTTGCCTTGGGGCTGGCTTGAGATTTAAACCCTCACTTAAGTCTTGCGAGTTAAGTGGGGGAGTCTTGGGTTGGCCTTCCGGTTGCAGGCCGGCTGGGGAGCAACCCAATTATGGATTGCCCTTGGGGCCCAAATGTTTTCGCCCTTTGGAAGCTGGGGAATTGGTCTTGGAACAGACCATCCGCCAGCTGTTCCTACACAAGGTTTTTCCCCTTGGTTTTTTGCAGTTCTCGAAGAACTAAGTTTAAATAAGTTGACTTAAATAAAGTTGCCCGTTTTATAACCCAATTCTCTGTGTCTGGTCTCAGTATTCAATGAGTTGGTCAGCAATGACTGGCAAGATTGATTGCAATTCTAACTACCAAAACATTTTTTAGCTTTTATCAAAAATAATATAACTACAAAATTAAAGAGAACAAAATAAAACGTATGACCTGATAGCATTCCTTAGCAAAACAAAAAATATTTGAGTTATAGCCAATCTTCCTTTTGGGGCTAAAACGTGAAGCTGCCCATAATGAGATTAAAACAGGTTACAGGTCAATACAGATTTCAATACAAATGAACAGGTAAAAACAAAAATAAAGCCCTAGTACTAGCTTTGATTGACCTATTATAGCATTAGCACACTATTATCAAACACTTTTTAGATATATTAAACAAAAGTACAATGGTACTCTGTTAAGAGGTTGCCCTCATTAGGCAGTGAGTTGGCAAAACCTAGCATGAATAAAAAAATCTTTGGTTGCCAGTAGAAGGACCACAGATAGGACATTGGCCTATCATGCCTTGACAAGGAAATCTAAGCCCTGAGAAGGCCCTCTTCCATAGCTGTTTTTGCCCCCTGCGCTTTCTTGACTCTTTTACTCATAGAACAGGAGTGGGCAACTCTGTGTTGGGAAATATGAGACATTTGGTGGATTTCTCTCAAACTGACCCCTGCAATTTCTCAAGCAGAGTATCTGATGAGCTAGATAGAGCTTTGAACAGTCTCCCAACTAATGAAGTCTGCTTTGTAAGTCATATAAAAGTAGTTTCAGAAAATTAGAGTGTCCCACAAAGGGAGAGCTCTTATCCACACATGCTGCATAGATAACAGGCAGGCAGGGAGAGAGCGAGCAAGTGAGCATATATGATCCCAGAGATCAAAGCAATGGTGGTTGCCTGTGACCCAGGAAGAGTTGGTGTGAATGAACAAACATAAAAACATACAAGAAGTCTCCATAAACATGCTGTGTCCTAAACTAGAGAGTACATGCAATTTGAAATACCACTGAGTCAAGGCATGCAAAGGTTGCTAACTCCAACACTCTCTTGAGGCCAACTTTATGCTTCTGAGGCCCATCTGCAAGCTGCACAGCCCAGAAAAAATGAAGAAAAACAGAAAAAAAAATAACAAGTAGTGGGCATAGTGGGCAGAGGTTCACTTCCAGTCTGGAGAAATTGGCATTTTTTAAATATTTGAACAGTTCAAAGATGCTTGCAATTAATTTAAAAAGATTAATTATAGACCAGTAATTCCTGGAAGTATTCATGAAGAGGAAAAAACAGCTGGAGGATTACATGTAACTCTGCATTT
Organism: Sceloporus undulatus; assembly: GCF_019175285.1. NCBI lineage: Eukaryota > Metazoa > Chordata > Lepidosauria > Squamata > Phrynosomatidae > Sceloporus > Sceloporus undulatus. The sequence continues at coordinate 53,740,952 of NC_056525.1, forward strand.
CATCAACCCCTGTTTTAGAAGGACCATTTCCCTGTTAGCTGCTTGGGAGATGAGCATCTTGAAACATATGGAAACAAGAAAGATGTATCTGGCCTGAGGCTGTTGTCAAGGCTAAAAGATACTTGCACTGTTATCAAATAAACGGGTCTTCTCTGCCACTCTTGTATCAGCAAAGTTGTATTTAGGTATCCTGCTGTAGTAGGGCAGCTTTGTACCCAAGGGTGGATCAGGAAAGTGTTCTAGTGTAGGCATCTACAACAGGGATATGAAATTTTAGTAGTGCTGAAATTCTAGCTGAGACTGGCCATCTCATCACCTTGACACACTCTCTCAAGGATTTGTGTGAGATATTATCTCCATTGTGAGATAACAATGCTAAACAGGGCTTTTTTTTATTGTAAGCATTTTGTACCATTTGTCCCAAATATACTTTAGAAAAAACTCCTATCTGTCTGAGACTAGTATCTTCTTTTCTTTTGTGAAGCTAAATATACAGACAGACAACAAACTAAGGCAGGCTGAATCACCACAAAGACAAAAGCAACCCATTCAATGGTACTACTTTTATTTAAAGTAAACAATTATCAAATTTTCCAATGTGGCATGTTTTATGGACATTCACAAACCATGCTAGAGATTGCAAATTTTCTTAGAGATTGGGAAAAAGAAGAAAATCCTCCCATCTTATCCTTATGGTGGATTTTTAAACAAATTGGCTTCATTTACCAATGAAACAAGTAAGGATTTAGATAAATCCTCTACAGCTTCATATGGTGTTAATTACTTAGAACCACAGCCACTTGGCTGTAACAAATTCTGACCCAGGGGTATCAGAATCAACTGTTTGTAGCAGTATGCTTGAATCAGATCAACTTTGCTTGCCTAAAAGATATTGACTTGGAGCTGGTGAAAGTTAATGCTTGTTTAAATCTACCTCTGTGTCAGCTGGCCAAGTATAGCTGCATGGAGTTTAAATACCCACTGATACCTGGAATAATACTAAGAGCATAACTTCCAGAAGAGAAGGTTATTCTTGTATTAGAAGTAATCATCACAAAGTTTAAAAGAAATTGTGCTTAAATAAGGGTGATTCAGGCTCGTTGCATATCTTCCCTTTTTAGAGAAGGTAATTGAATGTTTAGTGGTATAGCAAATGCAGCATATCTGGATGATACATCCTTTATCAAACAATATTATTTGGACTTATGACCATGTTATGGGACCAAGATAATTTTATGGGCCTTGATGGATTATTGGATCCATAGGTACAAGGAATCCCAGTCTTTTTTCACAGGTTATTTTAAATAGTAGATTAATTCTGACACCCCAGCCTGAATAACTGGTAAAGGTCTTGAATCTGATTTTTAAGCGGTTCTGTTTAGCTTTATTGAAGGACACTGAGTGGATAAAAATTGGCTGAAGATGCTGTAGACTTGGTTGCATGTATGTGTGTGTGTGTGTGTGTGTGTGTGTGTTACTGGCATCCAGCTAGGCCCATAGTCATGGGGGATGGAGCATGAAGATCCAGCCACACCAGATGTCCCACTGTTCCAGAGTAGGGACAGAAAGGGCACTCACTAGGCTGTACTTGCTCCACTTGTGCACATATTTATTTCCAGAGAGAGACTAAGCATATAAATAATGTTCACATTTTTCTTTTCAGCAGAAAAATGTTATGATCATGGCAATAGTGTCATAATTATGACTAAATAGCAATCATGAAAATGGAATATGGAACAGTTACCTAGATTTATTCACCCATAACTGTTTTGTATTCACAATCACTACATAGTCACTATTGTGACACCATTATCATGATTATAACCCCCCCCCCCGACCTTCTTTAGCAGGTATCAGCTGCATGGGGAGAAGGTCTAATGATGACTACTGGTGACTGGAGCATAGGGGAATGACATTTCTTTCAGGGTTGGATAGTGGGTTAAGGCCAAGAGAGGTTGTTTAGTTAAGCAAGGTGATACTAAGTGCACTTAAATAGGTGGCCATTGTTTTCCTGTTTAGAAATACTTTTTTTTTTTGCACAGGAAACGAGTTTTCTACATTGTAAAATCCACATTTTCTGGAAAAAATGCAGATTAATTTTTCAAAAAGGGTGGAGATAAATGCTTGGGATGAACACCAAAACCTTTGTTAGAGGTTAACTGATTTCCCTGGTGAAAGCACCTTGTTCATGGACTCTCTTGTTGACTTCCTGGATTGGAGCTTTAGACTTTGGACTGACCACTCTGTTTGCTGGAACCCTTGGCCCTTTTGGACTGCTTAACTATGCTGATTGTTTGACCCTTTGACTTGATCCCAGATTGGCTATGGACCTTGTTTTTGGAACTCTACATTTCGCTTTCCCTTTTGTAAGTCTGAAGTTCAAGACTTGCTGTATTAAATATGTTGTGCTGTGCTATTTTGCATGTATTATTTTGGTTGTTATCAGATGCTGGCCACTTTCCTGGACAGCCACAACATTTGATTGTTCTGTGCTCAAGGCAAGGGGCTACTGTCAGAACAGAAAATGAAGAAACAGAATGGTTTCCATTTGGCAAAGGGATCAGGCAAGGCAGCATATTACTCTATTGATTTGGCTCACTAATCAGAATGGACACTGCAGTCAGGAAATCAGAAGAGGACTAGGAACTGGAAGGGCAGTTATGAAGGAATGAGACAAGATCCTCAAATGTAAAGATATATAATTGAATACTAAGGAATGTCCATGCCATCATATCTTCCATTTCTGTGTACGGTTGCGAAAGCTAGACAGTGAAGAAAGCTGAGAGGAAGAAAATCCACTTATTTGAGAAGTGGTGCTGGAGATGAATTCTACAGACACCATGGGCTGCTAAAATAAAAGAACAAATCAAACCCGAACTCTCCCTAGAATCCAAGATGACTAAATCATGAGGGGACATGACTCCCCAAAAACACAATAATGTTTGGTAGACATCAGTAGGAGAAGAGGAAGACAGGGGCCAAATAAAGTTGTTTGAAATAGCTTTGAAACTGGGGTGTTTACATGTCACATGCCTGTAAAGCAGGCAGTAACTGGATTTAAGCTGCACTCCAGGGCTAAAATCCAGGCAAAAAGAACCCAGGACATTCTGTCTTAACCTGGAAAATGTGTACCTTTGACCCTGCCTATAAACACTCTGATGCCAGAGCAGTTCCGAAGGAGTGATCCAGCCTAACCCTAACCCTAAAGCTGCATTTAAATATACTTGTGTAGGTGTGCATTACAAAAGGACATAGCCAGCATACCCAAGCAGTCGGGGCAGCAATGCAAAAAAGTGAAAGTGTGACACCTCCAATGGATATAAATACAACATACACAAACCAGACAGTCTAAGAGGGGGCATGGGGTGAAAGGGAGTGAAGGGAGCATATGGGGGTATGAGTGTGCTTTGCCAGTGTTTTACTGGGCACACTGGTGCTCCAATGCCCTTTACTGGTTAAGGATCACAGGTCCATGCCCTAGTGATCTCACGACTGGATTACTGTAACGTCCTCCTGGCTGGGCTTCCTCTTTCTCACCTCCGTCGGGGGAACGGGCGCGTGAGCAAAAACCAATGTTAGCTTCCCCTTATGCTTTGTTCTGACAAGGTGTGTGTGTGTGTGTGGGTTCAAGAGGGGAGGAAAAGCAGTTCATTGATATGTTGCATAGATGGACGTTACCGGAGAGTGGCATGAGAGATATGCGTGAAAGTAGCACGGAGAAAGGCTGGCTGGAAAGGACGAAGTACTAATTATGAGAAAAATGTCACATTAAAATTCAGAGGCCACAGCAGCCGCTGCCTCAGCCTGGGGTTTGAAAGAAGCCAGAAATAGCAAAGGGAGCATGTGGCTTCTGCTCGCATTCCTGGGTTGAACGCGTCTCTACAACCACAGGAAAATTCCATCATCCTGCACATCTTGCCTCTTTGCTGTGCTTCTTGTGTGCTTTTCCTCTTTATTCTATTATTTTCTCTCTTTTAAACAACCAAACCATATATGCCCACAGACCTTTCTTATTGCAGTTACTAGACCCTTAAGAAGCTTTGGGGTATTACCACTAGCACTGAGATGATTTTCAGTTCTTTGAAGAAATTATGATTTACACATTGGTAGTTTCATGTAATCCGAAAGATGGAGGAAACTGTTGGGGTGTTTGAAGATAACAGTTATGCGAAGAACAGACTATTGCCTCAAAGAAAGCGAAGCTTTACCTCAGGCATTCCTGCTGTTCTACGCCTCCATTTGGTGATATGTTCTCTAACTTTTTCTCAATTATTGCAAAGGAACCTGGCTATATTAATAATAATAACAACAAAAACCAATACAGAAGGAGATGTGCTGCCTATGAGAAAAGAAAAATCAGAATGGAGTTGTATCTTTATTGAGAAAATTGGGCCTTGGTGATATTTAAGTGTTTCTAATAACTTTACTATGCCAAGCCTGTTTTAGCTGCTAATAAGTATTTACAAAAGAGACATACATAGGGGGTTGTAACTTTTGGGAACAAAATGACAGTAGCCCCCCAATTCTGCCTCTCCCAAATAAATTTTCCTCCATCCCACTTCCTAGTTGCACAGAGTGAGTATGAAAACTATTCACACCTGAAACATTGTTTACTGTATATGCCATGTCTAAGTCTAGAATTTTGTCAAAAATTCCCCAAAAACCTGAGTCGACTTATCCACAGTCAATGTACATACGTCTTTAACTCTATCAAACCCCCATCCCCTGGAGAAGGTGAGAGCTTAATCCCTCTCAAGCACCTAAAAGAAACATCCCAAACCCCTCTATATCCATCATCTAGCCATTAAGGGAGCACAAACAGTTATGCCTGTCAACATTTTTAAAGTCTTTAGCACATTTTCCTTGCTTCATCCTTACACCCTGTTACATGCTTCAAGTTTTCCCTAGTTTTATCCCACAGTCATCAAAACCTGCCTCGATTTACATGCGGTTTGACTTAAGTCCGAGTATATACAGTAGTGTTTCCAGTCCATGGTACTTTGCCCCCCTTTTCTTTAGTTGTGTAAACGTATTCTAAATGTACCTGAAGTTTTTATTTTTGCCTGCAATGCTAGAATGTGGGATCAAAGAAAATTCATTGGGGCGAGTGTTATTGAAGGGAACGCCCCTGTCCCACCCAATGCCACACTCCGGCACCAGTGGATGGGAGGGAAACCAAAGGGAACTCCGCTACTGTCCTGCCACACCTCTGTCCACTGACCATATGGCAGCAGAGGCCTGCTGGGGGGGCATGTGTATTTTGCCTCGCATAGGGTATAAACAATACGGCAGCTTTTTATCCTGAAGAAAACATTGTGGGGGGTAGGGGGCGATCAGACTGTGTTTTGTTGTGTCCTGGTTTTTTGTGAATTAAAATTGCCAAAAAAATGGTCTTGAAGAGAACCACTTTTCACTGAAGTGGTATATTTTGCCACACTAGGACTGTCTCAGTACAAAAATGTGCTGTTTGGTGTTTCTTTGGTTTGCAAAATGGGTTCTTTGCATACTAAATTAGTTTTGCACAACTGGGTTTTCACAGATGTGAAAGTGTGAAAAACAAAAAATGCACAAAATCTAATGTAATTTCTCCCACACTGTTGAGACAATGCTGAAAGATTGTTTTTGCTGGGAAAGAACTAATGCGTGATTTACATCACTAAGGCATCAGCTAAGCCCCTAATCACAAAATCGTTTTCTCTCAATAAGATGAATTCATTACGGAAGCAAAATAATAGAATTAAATCATGCTGTTATAATAAATTAAGAAGGGTCACAAGGGCTCATAAATCTCAAATCATTCCCAATAGAAGCTCATCCTATCCTCTATTTGAAAACTTCTAGAGAGGCGAGACTCCACCCATAACCCCATAGGCGAGCATATTCTAGTTGAACATCTCTTACCATCAAGACATTCCACCATAATTTTTACATGTAATGCTTTTCCTGTACTTTGAATCCAATGCCCTGTGTCCCAGTCTCTGGCGCAGCAGAAAACCCACTTGCCTTCATTTCAATCTCGGCATCCCTTCAAATATTTTAAATGTGACTATCATGTCTCCTCTTACCTCCCTTCCCGAAGCTAAACATAGCCAGGTTCCTACACTGCCAGGCATGGTTTCCAGACCTTTCACATTTTGGTTGCCCTTCCTCTGGATAGACTCCAGCTTGTCACTTCATGATTGTGGTGCCAGAACTGTACCCTTTCCAGTGACGTCTGACCAAAGCCGATAGAGCCGCTACTATTACCTTCCTCGTCTCGTCCCTATACTCCCATGAGGCGCCTGAACTGCCTGGCTTTCTTGCTCCGCTTCACATTGCTGACTCCTGTTCAGCCTGTGGTCCACTAAGTCTCCTAGGCGTTTCACAAATACTGCTTTCACGTCAGGTGTCCACCCATCCTATATGTGCATTTCATTTGCTAACCAAGTATAATATCCTACAAGTCTTCCTGCTGAAATTCAATTTGTTAGCTTTGACCCAGTGTGCATCTGTTAAGGTCATTTGAATTCTTATGCTGTCCTCTGGGTTTTAGTAAACCCCTCCTAATTTTGTGTTATTGCAAATGATAAACATGTCCTCTGTTCCATCATCCAGTCATTGATAAATATGTTGCAATAGCACTGGGCAGAACTCTGTGGCACCCCACTAGTCACTTTCTTACCGTACAAGGAGAGCTATTGGCGAGTTACAGACCGACATAAGTACGCGCAGAGCGCGTACTAGGTTAGGGAGGTGCGGTGCTTCCGCATTCTCCTAACCCTAATACGCACTCTGCGCGTAAAAACTGACGGTGGCCGGTGGCCGTTCCATACGGCCTGCCGTCATGAGGAGTCATGGCCGCGCCGCCTCTCCACGGGGCGGCGCAGACGTGACGTCCTCGCTCCATGCCAGGGCCCCTAGGCGCCCCTTTGCGCGAACCAGGAAGGAGCTCCGTTTCGGAGCTCCTTCCTGGTTTGAGGCGCCGCTTGCTTCGCTGGGCGAAGCCCTTCCGACGGCTGCGCCCAGCGAAGCAATGGGGAAGGGCCAAGCGGCCCCTTTCTCCCCCTCCCCGCCGCCGCGGGGCGTCCTTGGGGCTTGACGCCAAGGACACCCTTTTCAGGCTGCGGGGAAGCGGGCGTTTTGCCGCTTCCCCGCAGCCTGAAAGCAGCGGATCGGGGCCTCAGCAGCTGCCGTTCTGGCCGCTGAGGCCCCGATTACACCGGGGAAGGGGCAAGTACAGCCCGCCCCAAATAGGCAGTCTGTAACCCGCCATTGTTGAGTACCTTTGAATTCAGTCAATCAACCAATTACAAACCTACCTAAACAGTCATGTTGTCTAGCTCACATTTAATAGCATTTTCAGGGGGTACCTTGTCAAATCATGGGACCCTTGTCAAAGGCCTTACAAGGACCAGAGAGCATGCTTATCCAGATATGTTTACCCACAGCATTCCCTTATCTACAAAATTGGATTCTATAAAAAAAGAGCGAGAGATGATTCATCTTGGTGTGATTCATGCTTCTAGTAATCAAGATTCCTTTCTAATGTGTTTACATTTATCTGTCTATGTCTGCTCTAGAATCTTTCCTAGATTCCAGCTTTTATTATCAATAGTGGAGTTTTTCATGAAGAGAGGTTTTATTCAGTGGCTTTTTAAAGCTATAGTATGTTGAGAAAGTCAGTATAGTTGCAGTGGTTTGAGTGCTGGCTATGACTCTGGTGACCAGAGTTCAAATCCCCACTCAGCCATGGACACCCATTAGGTGACCTTGGACAAGTCATTCTCTCGGCCTCAGTAGAAAACAATTTCCAAGAAAATAGGTCACTATAAGCATTACGAGATTTGAATGGACCTACCAACCATGTATGTTAGTTGAACCAAACAAGCAAGCAAGAAAAGGTGTTTACCAAATTGAATTGGCTACATTTAGAGCAGGGGTGGGGTTTCTTTGTGCAGCAGATGGTTTGGCCCATTCCAAGGAGGCCCCAGCAGCAGGCTGCATGGCATGCATGAAGAAGATTCCCACACCTGCTTTACAGAAAACCTGGAAGATTCAAATGGTCTCTGGCTGGCTTGCTTGCAAATCTTTCCTTCATCTTTTCATGCAACAAAAAACATCCCAAAGGTTTTTTTTTTTCCCTGTTGTGAGACTTTTTTATAATTATTTTTCAAATTTGGGGCCACTTCCTCGCACAAATTTTATAAGATTTCTTGTTCCAAATGTCTTCAGTGAAAACATTCTGTTAACAAAATGCAAGATTTTGCAGAAAGCCCACTTCTGCTCTTGCTGCTGATAATGAAACTATATGTGTGGTGTGTCTTTTACTCATGAGCAATGGCAAAAATCTAGTGATGTGGCAATTTGTGTGATGGGATGTCTCAGCCTCTCGAGATACCTTTTCTCATGCGGGACAGACATCTTGAGATATTTGTTATATACTTAAAGCCTGGCAAACAACTCTGAACAAAGTGGTGTAGTCTGGGGTGGAGGATACATCACCACATCAGACTTCTGGCCCTACTCCTTTAGGAAAGCCAGTACAATCTTCCTCTCATTCTGTGCCAAAGACTTTGGCTTGATACTACAGTAGAAAACACCTTGGAGCTTTCAGGAACAAAATTGAGCTGCCTGGGCAGAGAGGCTCCTCCTCAGTAGCAGGCTTTCTCTGTGTGATGGAATGTTGCCTCTTCTCTCTTAGCCAGTACATTTGGAAGTTAGGGTTGCTCTGTAATTGGTCTCTATGACATTCTTACCAGACATGATTGCTGACCTGCTATTCCAGTTAACCATGGCTGATGGAGTTGGAATCCACCAAAGGAACAACAGTTTTCCTATAGCAGAAGGAGAACAACCTGAGCAATGGGTCTACGGCCACCACTTATCGAAACACAGTGGGCTGCATCTGCCACTCAACCCTCCACCTCGTTAATTTCTCATGAATCAGCATGGCATAGTGATATGGCATTTGACTAGTCCTCTGGAGACAAGGGTTCCAATTCCAGCTTGGTCCTAAACACAACTGGGGACTATGGGCAAATCATATACTTACAATGCATGGTACACTTCCTCTGAACAAATCTAGCCAAGAAAACCCCATGACAGGTTGCCTAGGGTCGCTAAGTCAGAAATGACTTGAAGGCAAACAAAACACAACAACACATTATTGTTTTACCTTTGAAACACCAAAATGTTCCCCTTGCGGCTATGGCTGTATCTACACTACAGAATAATGTTGTTTGACTGCCATGACTCAATGCTGTGATTCTAGGATTATATTTTTGACCTATTTAGCCTTCCCTGTTTACAGGCCCTGACCAACAACAATTACCATCACTGGACTCCATAGATGTAGAACTTGTACTGTGCCTTTTTTTACCATGCCTTGCAGCAATATCAATAAAATAGGATTTATTTATTTGCCGCCCAGTCCTCGGGAATCCGGGCGGCTTACAACAGGGATAATAGACGTCCCCTGCCCTCAGACTTTACAATCTCAAAAGCCACGCCACAAAGGGAGGGGAATGGTGGGTGGGAGGGGATCAGGTCCAGTATTCTCTCTCTCTCTGAGGCCTGGACCAAGGCGTGAACCGAGGGAGGGCTCTCATAGTTACTGTCTTAATTATTTGTGCTGTACAACCGACATATGAGTATTACAACCTGTCTATGTATATTTGATCACACACACCGTTTTACATCTTGCCATTCTTTATTTACCAAGTTTAGAGGATGGAGATTAGATTTAGAATTAATTGTTACAGTCGCCTGTTGAAATAAGAAAAATAATCTGTTGCTCTAAGCTCGGAAATTACATTCTTGTATGTAATTGTTTATAATTTAGTCCTTTCATCTTCTTTTTTAAAGGGAAGCAACATAACTTCAGGAATGGCTCATTGAGTTGTCACTTTGCCCTCCTTATAGTTGTACATTTTCTTATTGGTTCCTTCAAATGTGCTCTTTTGTGACTTTTACATTGTATGTGTATTATCCCAGATATCTTCAAGTGCAAATCCCCAAAATCTTACTGGTTTAGGGTATGCTAATGGTGGTTTTGAAGTGGAACACATCTGAAAAACTTCCGCATTCATTCGAGACATGGAACTGGTACACATGGGTTCAGTTATGCTTTTCCAGTGATTTGCATTATTTTCTCTCTAAATTCAGCTAACTATATATTAAGCTCTGAGACTGAATGCCATTAACCACAAATAATTTAGGATGAATGGCATTTATATACGCTACCATACTGATTGTAGCCTGTTTAACTTAAGCCACGTGAGGGCCCGCACTAGACCCTATCTGTCCGTGAGCTGCTTTCTACTGACGATGCTGCCCTCGTGCCATACAGAAGCAGCCTCTGCAGCGCCTAACATCTTGTTTGCAACAGCTGCAGAGCTCTTTGACTGTAAGTCAGTCTGAGAAAAACGGAAGTTCTCTACCAGCCGGCACCTCAGGAAGAAACACAATACTACCCCACATCACTGTAGTTCTGTGCTTAAGTCCGTCCAGAAGTTCACCTATCTGGGAAGCCTCATCTCCGCAGATGCCAAGATGATAAAGAGATCTATCACAGCTCTAGCAAAGCATATAGTGCATTCCGAAGGCTTATAAAGACTCTAGAGTAGCAAACACCTGAGGCGTAAGCACAAAAATCAGTGTGTATAGAGTCTATTCATCTTTATGGGTCTAAAACTGGGTCACCTATCGGCAACACCTACGACTCCTCGAACGCTTTCATCAGCGCTGTTTACGCACAATTTAAATAACACTGGTGGCTATGTGACAACATGTTGCTGTCTTTGAGCAAGCACGGTCACCGCATTGAGGCCATGCCGTTGAGGATGCAGCTGCGCTGGGCAGGACATGTTTCCAGGATGAAGGACCAAACCTCCCCAAAATAGTATTCTACGGTGAACTCGCCACGGGTCAGCGTAAGAGGGGCGCTCCAAAGAAGAGATCAAGGACTCTCTGAAACAACATCTATAGCTTGGCCAAATTGATCACCACAATGGTCCGCCCTGGCCTCGCATCGGGAGGATGGCGACACACTATCCATGATGCTGCAGCCTTTTTTGAAAGCTCATGCTGAATGGTCTCGCAGGAAACGACAAGCAGAAAGAACCATAACCACGAAAACATCACCCAAGGGACTTTCTGTGCGTGCTTTCTGCAACCTGACTTTTTTTTATCTCAGTTGGCCTTTTTCGTCATCCAACGTGCTTGTAGAAAGCGTGGATGAGTCCTTCCTGTCTTCATTGCGAAGAAAAGCCAGCGATTTAAGGATGAATGGGAAAGGGTGAATTTAAATTTTACTAGTTTGTTCCAAACTCCTGTTATACCCAAACCCAGAAATACAAAGCAAGACTGATTCTCAATTCAGTATATATTTCAGCCATAAATTTATTGACCCCCTAAAATAGACTGATTTCATTGTTTCTTCGTCGTATGGCCAAACTCCATCCTCTCTTCTTCCCATCCCACAACCATAAAACGAGCGATTCTTGGAAAATAGGCTTTTACACATTCCCTGGTGTGAAGTGAAGTGTTGTTTCTGGAGGAGTTTGGCAAGCCAAAGGCAGCCTTTGGGCCAAATGCTATTCTTCACCATTTCATAGAGCTGTTTGCCAAGTTTAGCATTTTCTACATCAATAAAATAAAAAATCAAACTTTTACCATATTCCCTCTTTTTTTTTCCTTTCCCTCACTTTCTTCTTTCTTTCTTTCCTTGTTTGGGGGGGTAAACCTTTCAATAGAATGCCTGTAACCTATTTATTCTGGATTATAGTTCTAGAACTGTGGGAAACTGAGCCAAACCTGACGGAAGACAATTGAGGCCCACTTAAAAAAAACAAAACCCACCCCACACACAGTTGTGTGATAATCAGTTCCTGAAGTTTAGGCTATGTGCTGAGTAAGGACTTGCCATTCTAATCTCCACTCAGCCTACAGGGCTACACAATGATTTTATCAAGAAGGGCGAAGAGAATTGCAAATGTTCATGTTGATGGTAGTAAAATGTTGTAAATGTAGCTAATAGATCAGTCATGAAGCAGTTAATCCCCCTACTGCTCAGTGGTTTGGGAAGCACCCAGAGGCTAACACCTGCTATATAAAGTGGTGCAACTGGTTTTATAATTTTTTTTAAAAGTTATTTTCTTTTTTCTTTGTGGAAGGGGGAAAACCAGAGCTTTGAAAAAATACTTGTTTGGAAGATAACTCCCAGGTCTCAAACCTATTGATTCAATGGGATTCAGGAAGCCATTTATGGGGCTCTAGGAGTTGTGCCTTTAAAGTAAGTTTTCTAAACTCTATAGAAAATCAACCACAGATTATTTGAAATTGAAATTAAAGTGACATAATCATAAGGGTGTGGTCTGCTGTTTCCATCAAATGTGTTTGACAATCATGAGTGCATCTAGGTCAAAAACACAATATCTAACAGAGATGCAGTAGGTTGCATATCCCCCCCGGGACATCCCGGTTGGGCGGTGCGCCCGGCCCGGTCCGTTGGGCCAAGGACGCCCCGCCCGGCGCCCCCGCGGCCCCGCGGCGCTCCAAGGCCTTGCTGAGCTGGGAAGGCTCTCCGCGGTTGGCTCGCCGCGGACGTCCCCCCGGGCCCCAGCGAGGCCTTTAGGCGCCTCCCGGTCAGTCCGGCCGCGGGGCCTCCAGGCCTCCGGGGCAGGGAGGAGGAGGACACTTTCCACGGGCCATCGCCGCGATAGGGGCGCCCCCGCCTCCTCCCGGCCTGGAGCGGCCGAGGCTCTCCTCAGGGGAGGAGGAGGAGCCGCTCCACCAGCGATGCCGCGATAGGAACACTCCGCCTCTTCCGCTGAGCCGGCTGCCCCCTCAGCCGGAGGAAGGGAGGAAGCTGGCACCGCGCGATCGCCGCGATGCCAGTTCCCGCCCTCCCGGCCTGGAGCCAGCCTAGGCTCCCTCTCGCCGGGAGGAGGGGGAGGAAGCCTGGCACCCGGCGATCGCCGCGATGCAGCTTCCCCCGCCCTTCCCGCTGAGAGCCAGCCAGGTTCCCTCTCAGCCGGGAGGGGGGGGGAAGCCCGCACCACGGCGAGCCGCGATGCCAGCTTCCCCCCCCGCCCTTCCCGGCGGAGCCACCTAGGCTCCTCTCAGGCCGGGAGGAGGGGGAGGAAGCCTGCCCGCGGCGATCGCCGCGATGCCAAGCTCCCCTCCTTCCCGGCTGGAGCGCTAGGCCCCTCAGGCGGAGGAGGGGAGGAGCCTGGACCGCCGATCGCCGCGTGCCAGCTCCCCCGCCTTCCGGCCTGAGAGCCGCCTAGGCCCACAGGCCTGGGGAGGGGGAGGAAGCCTGGCACCGCGGCGATCGCGCGATGCCAAGCTTCCCCCCGCCCTTCCCGGCTGAGAGCCAGCCTGGCTTCCTCTCAGCCGGGAGGAGGGGGAGGAAGCCTGGCACCGCGGCGATCCGCGTGCCAGCTTCCCCGCCCTTCCCGGCCTGAGAGCCAGCTAGGCTCCCTCTCCAGGCCGGGAGGGGGGGAGGAGCCTGGCACCGCGGCGATCGCCGCGATGCCAAGCTTCCCCCCTCCCTTCCCGGCCTGGAGCCAGCTAGGCTCCCTCTCAGGACGGAGGAGGGGGGGAAGCCTGGCACCGCCGGCGATCGCCGCGATGCCAAGCTTCCCCCGCCCCTTCCCGGCCTGAGAGCCGCCTAGGCTCCTCTCAGGCCTGGAGAGGGAGGAAGCCTGGCACCGCGGCGATCGCCGCGATGCCAAGCTTCCCCGCGCCCTCCGGCCTGGGCCAGCCTAGGCTCCCTCTCAGACGGGGGGGGGGAGGAAGCCTGGCACCGCGGCGATCGCCGCGATGCCAAGCTTCCCCGCGCCCTTCCCGGCCTGGAGCCGCCTGGCTCCCTCTCAGGCCTGGAGGAGGGGGAGGAAGCTGGCACCGCGGCGATCGCCGCGTGCCAAGCTTCCCGGCCCTTCCCGGCCTGAGAGCCAGCCTAGCTCCCCTCTCGGCCTGGAGGAGGGGGAGGAAGCCTGGCCCGCGGCGATCGCCGCGAGCCAAGCTTCCCCGCGCCCTTCCCGCCTGAGAGCCAGCCTGGCTCCCTCTCGGCCTGGAGGAGGGGGAGGAAGCCTGGCCCGCGGCGATCGCGCGATGCCACGCTTCCCCGCGCCCTTCCCGGCCTGGGGGAGCCTAGGCCAGCTAGGCTCCCTCTCAGGCCTGGAGGAGGGGGAGGAAGCCTGCACCGCGGCAATCGCCGCGATGCCAAGCTTCCCCGCGCCCTTCCCGGCTGAGGCCAGCCTAGGCTCCTCTCAGGCCGGAGGGGGGGGGAGCCTGGCACCGCGGCGATCGCCGCGATGCCAAGCTTCCCCCCTCCCTTCCCGGCTGAGAGCCAGCCTAGGCTCCCTCTCAGGACGGGAGGAGGGGGAGGAAGCCTGGCACCGCGGCGATCGCCGCGATGGCAGCTTCCCCCTCCCTTCCCGGCCTGAGAGCAAGCCTAGGCTCCCTCTCAGGAGGGGGAGGGGAGGAAGCCTGGCACCGCGGCAATCGCCGCGCCAAGCTTCCCCCGCCCTTCCCGGCCTGAGAGCCAGCCTAGGCTCCCTCTCGGCCTGGAGGAGGGGGGAGCCTGGCACCGCGGCAATCGCCGCGATGCCAAGCTTCCCCGCGCCCTTCCGGCCTGAGAGCCAGCCTAGGCTCCCCTCTCAGGCCGGGAGGAGGGGGAGGAAGCCTGGCACCGCGGCGATCGCCGCGATGCCAAGCTTCCCCCCCCCTTCCCGGCCTGAGAGCCAGCCTGGCTCCCTCTCAGGACGGGAGGGGGGGAGGAAGCCTGGCACCCGGCGATCCCGCGTGCCAAGCTTCCCCCCTCCTTCCCGCCTGAGAGCCGCCTAGGCTCCCTCTCAGGACGGAGGAGGGGGAGGAAGCCTGGCACCGCGGCCTCGCCGCGATGCCAAGCTTCCCCCCGCCCTTCCCGGCCTGAGAGCCGGCCTAGGCTTTCCTCCCAGGCCGGGAGGAGGGGGAGCCGCTTGGCACCGCGGCATCGCCGCGTTCCAACGGCCCCCGTTCCTCCTCCCGGCTTGGGAGCCGGCCGGCATCCTCCGAAGCCGGGGAGGAGGAGGGGGACAGGGTTTGAAAAGTAGGACTTTTTTTTAATTTCTAGCCAGGAAATTAAAAAAAAAAATGTCCTACTTTTCAAACCTGGTCCTACATTTGTCCCGGTTCGGGGTCCTCCATTTGGCAACCCTAGATGCAAGTCTAGTTCGAAATGTATGAAGTGTGATTCTCCAAACATTCCATGCTTAATGGATTATTAAAAAATCAAAAGTTGATGCAGATGGGACAGACAACAACTAAACAGTGGAAATCCAACAGGTTAAGTAAAACAAATTGACAGTTTTGTCTATCCCTAAAGATTTCTTTTATCTGGGAACAAAGCATTCTTTGTCCTTTTGTCATTATTCTGTAACTTTAAGAGCTCCTTTGTCTTACTCTGGTTACCTTGCTTTCAAACTCACAAAAAATTAGTATTGTCCTAATAGGCCCGCTATCTTCCACACTTCCCTTAAGATATCTTTCTTTATTCCCATCAATCAACTTTGATTTATGACAACCCAAGGATGAGACCTCCAGATCATTGTATCCTCAATAGCCTTACTCAGTTGTTGCAGTTCAGGTCCATGGCTTCCTTGACGAGGGGCGAACAATGGAAGGGAAAAGCAGCTTTGAACCTGTTTATCCGATAGTGATTTGAAATGCCACTATCCGCACCAGGCTCTCCCCCAAGCAACTTGAAAGCACTGGCATGACTGCATAGCACACCTCAAGCCATGCTGTCACCTCCCCACCATCCATGCGCACCACCCAACAAACACACCCTTGGCAACTGCCAGTGCTTCGATTGCCATCCCATTGGATGATCGCAAGTTTGAATGTGTTGGGTATAGAGTCACAAGGAAAATGTACAATGTGGGTTTTAATAGTAACCAGGCATTAAAGGATTACTGTGAGCCATAATGATTAGGCATTTAAACAGGAAGTGACATCAAAAGATGTCAACAAATGAGTAAAGTACTGTAGAATGCTGCCAGTCTGAAGAGTCCCTCAGGAGGGGTGGCTGGATCCTTTGTGGCACAGAGGGAGAGGCAGGCCCAGTAGGCTCACAGAGCCTTTGCTAGAGTAGTGACGAGCATTTTACCTCAGGTGGTTGTGACTAGTGTGGATGGTGTTGATGTATATATTCTGTACACAGTGAAACTTCTTCTAAGAATAAAAGCCTCATCTGAGAGAAGTTTACAGTGTCTCTTTGCTCACTGAGAAGGAGAGGTGTTTTCTCCCAGCTCACAAGCTGCTGGCTATAGTCACGAAGGTGGAAAATCTGGTGCGAAACATTGACGTGTTGCCTCATGCACTGCGCCACTCAAAAGCATTTTAACAAGAATGACCATTATCTTATTATTATTATTATATTTTATTTTATTTTTTATTAACCTTTATTTATGAAGCGCTGTAAATTTACACAGCGCTTTACATGCATTCTTTTTAGTTGACGGTTTCCTGCCCTGGGGCTTACAATCTAAAAAAATGACACAGAGAAGAGGGAGTGTTGGGGGAGGGTAAGAGGTCCAGTGTTCCTCTCAACCTCCGAGGCCAGGACCAAGGCAGATGGACTGGAGGGAGGGCTTGGCTTCAAAATGGAAGTTAATCATTTTCCAGGGAATACATACTCTCAAGTGGGATAATACATATACAATACATAGCAATACAGGAAATGGATCGATAAACAGGCAACAAAAGAACATCAGATAGTAAGCGACAATTATGCATGCCTGGAAGGCTACTCTGAACAGGATGGTTTTAACTCCGTTTTGAAGCTAGTTAAGAAGTGATGGCTCTTGCTTGTGGGGGAAGAAGGTTCCAGGAGTGAGGGGCGCAAGTGAAAAGGGGCGAATCCGGGATGGGGCCGAGGATCTGGGCTGGGGCAGGAACCCTTGACTACCAGAACGGGGTCCCTGGTGGGAAGGTGGGAGGAAGAAGGTCTGATAAGTAAGGGGGGCCAGTCCATGGAGGGCTTTGAATGTCGCCAGCAGGAGCTTATACTGAATGCGGAAAGGGAGAGGGAGCCAGTGAAGGGATGCCAACACAGGGAGATGTGGTCAGAGCGGGGGGGGAAGTGATAATGCGTGCAGCTGATGCTGGAACGAGATTAAAG
>NC_056525.1:53758122-53867911 GCF_019175285.1 Sceloporus undulatus
TTGGTCAGGCACAATGGGTGTTGTAATTTAACAATGTCTTAAGAGGAACATGGGTTCCCAATCCCTAAAGTAAAAAAAGAAAGAAAGAAAGGAAAAGAAACCACACACTGACATTTGGAGAAATCCAACCCATGATGCCAGTATGTTTTCAATCAGTTGCCTATAAAAATCCCTGATCACCAAAAGAAATATCACATCAAAAGAATTAAAAGCTACCATATATTTTCGACTACAAGTCGACTTTCATGTATAAGTCGAAGGCAGCTTTTGGGCCCAAAATTATGGATTTTGATAAGATCCATGGATAAGTCAAGGGTGAAACTTAGCAGCGTGTAACAAAGGATGTAAAGGATGAAGCAAAGGGAAACGATGCCAAAGAACATACAAAATTCCAGCAGGCATAACTGTTTGTGCTCACCCTGGATGGATGATATAGTAGAGCGGGTTGATGCTTCTTTTAGGTGCCCCAAAAAGGGATTAAGCTCTCACCTTTCACCAGGGAATGGTTCCTTTTGTATATATATAAGAGTTAAAATATTTTACTTACATTGACCTGCGGCTAAGTCGACCCAGGTTTCTGGGTGCAATGTTTTGACTAAAATGTCTAGACTTATACATGAGTACAGTATATACAATAAATAAAGATCATACTGCTATATAGGAACAGAAAAGTAAGTATGGTCAGAGAGGGAAGGTTACATCTGAATCCACATACAGAACACTACATAGCAAGTACCAATAAAACTGCTTTCATGTTTCTTAAATCCTATCAGATTCATGTTGGACAGGGCAGAAAAGTGAGGGGAAATTGATTTTTCAAGGAGAGCATGTCTTAGTGCTCCTCCCGCCTCCATTCTTTTTAATGAGATGAAAATGCTTCCATCAGTTCCAGATCTGGCATACTGTGTATACTCATGTATAAGTCTAGAAATTTCAGTCAAAAATATTGAGCCAAAAATCCTAAGGCGGGTTATAGACCTCCCATTTGGGGCGGGCTGTACCCGCCCCTTTCCCCGGTGTATCAGGGCCTCAGCTGCTAGAACGGCAGCCGCTGAGGCCCCGATCCGCCGCTTTTCAGGCTGCGGGGAAGCAACAAAACGCCGCTTCCCCGCAGCCTGAAAAGGGGTGTCCCTGGGGCTTCAAGCCCCAAGGACACCCCGCGGCGGCAGGGAGAAGGAGAAAGGGGCTGCTTGGCCCCTTTCTCCATTGCTTCGCTGGGCGCAGCTGTCTGAAGGCTGCGCCCAGCGAAGCAAAGCACCGCCGCAAACCAGGAAGGAGCTCCGAAACGAAGCTCCTTCCTGGTCTCAGGAAAGGGCGCCCTAGGTGCCCTGGCACGGAGTGAGGACGTCATGTCCGTGCCGCCCCGTGTAGAGGCGGCGCGGCCGTGACGTCCTCATGACGGCGGCCGTCTGGAACGGCCACCGTCATTTTTTACGCGCAGAGTGCGTATTAGGGTTAGGGAGAGATGCGAAGCACCGCACCTCCCTAACCCTAGTACGCGCTCTGCGCGTACTTTAGTGTCGGTCTGTAACCGCCAATAGCTTCTCCTTGTACTGTAGAAAAGTGACTAGTGGGGTGCCACAGAGTTCTGCCCAGTGCTATTCAACATATTTATCAATGACTTGGATGATGGAACAGAGGACATGTTTATCATATTTGCAGATAACACAAAATTAGGAGGGGTTACTAAAACCCAGAGGACAGCATAAGAATTCAAAATGACCTTAACAGATTCAACAGCTGGGTCAAAGCTAACAAAATGAATTTCAGCAGGAAGACTTGTAGGATATTATACTTGGTTAGCAAAAATGAAATGCACAGATATAGGATGGGTGACACCTGACGTGAAAGCAGTATTTGTGAAACGGTCTAGGAGACTTAGTGGACCACAGGCTGAACATGAGTCAGCAATGTGAAGCGGGAGCTAAGAAAGCCAAGGCAGTTCTAGGCTGCCTCAATTGGAGTATAGGGACTAGACAGAGGAAGGTAATAGTATCGCTCTATTCTGCTTTGGTCAGACTTCACTGGAATAGTGTACAGTTCTGGGCACCACAATTCATGAAGGTGACAAGCTGGAGTCTATCCAGAGAAGGGCAACCAAAATGATGAAAGGTCTGGAAACCATGCCCTGGCAGTGTAGGAACCTGGCTATGTTTAGCCTCGGGAAGGGAAGGTTAAGAGGAGACATGATAGTCACATTTAAATATTTGAAGGGATGCCATATTGAAGATGAAGCAAGTGTGTTTTCTGCTGCTCCAGAGACTGGGACACAGGGCATTGGATTCAAAGTACAGGAAAAGCAATTACATGTAAAAATTATGGTGAATGTCTTGATGGTAAGAGATGTTCAGCAGTAGAATATGCTACCTTGGGGTATGGTGGAGTCTCCTTCTCTAGAAGTTTTCAAATAGAGGATGGATGGACTTCTATTGGGAATGATTTGATTTATGGCCCTTGTGGACCCTTCCAGCAATATAATTCTATTATTTTGCTCTTAATGAATTCACTTTATGAGAGAAAACGATTTTGTGAATTAGGGGCTTAGCTGATGCCTATAGTGATGTAAATCATCATTTATTTCATATTTCCATGCAAGAACAAATCTTTCAGCAGTTTCCTCAACAGTGTGGGAGAAATTACATTATATTTTGTGCATTTTTTGTTTTTCACACTTTCACATCTTGTGAAAACCCAGTTGTGCTAAAACTAATTTAGTATGCAAAGAACCCATTTTGCAAAACCAAAGATAAACACCAAACAGCACATTTTTTGTACTGAGAACAGTCTAGTTTGTGCAAAATATACCACTTTCAGTGAAAAAGTGGTTCTTCTTCAAGACCCATTTTTCTGTGCAATTTTAATTCACAAAAAACCCAGAGACACAACAAAACACAGAGTCCTGAATCAGCCCCCTACCCCCCACAATGTTTTCTTCAGGATAAAAAGCTGCCGATATTGTTTATACCCTAGTGCTGAGGCAAAAAAAACACCAGCCCCCCCCCCCCCCAAGCATGGCCTCTGCTGCCATATTGGTCAGGGACAGAAGGTGTGGCAGACAGTAGCAGGAGGTTCCCTTTGGTTTCCCTCCCAATCCACTGGTAGCCAGAGGTATGGCTATGGGTGGGCAAAATGAGGGCAGTGTCCCTTCAATAACAACTGTGCCCCAATGAAATTTTCCTTTGATCCTCACATTTCTAGCATTGCAGCAAAATAAAACTTCAGGTGAACATTTAGAAATACAGTTTACACAACTAAAGAAAAGGGGTGGGCAAAGTTACCATAGGACTGGAAACACTTACTGTATATACTCGACTATAAGTCAACCGCATGTATAAATCGAAGGCAGGTTTTGATATGACCTGTGGATAAACCAAGGGTAAAACTTAGCAGCATGTAACAAAGGATGTAAAGGATGAAGCAAAGGAAAATGATGCTAAAGATCTTTAAAAATGTTGACAGGCATAACTGTTTGTGCTCACCTTAAAGGCTAGATGGATGAGATAGTAGAGGGGTTTGATGTTTCTTTTAGGTGCTCTGAGAAGGGATTAAGCTCTCACCTTTCTCCAGGGGATGGGGAGTTTTGATAAGAGTTAAAGTACAGTATGTACATTGACCTGTGGATAAGTCGACTCAGGTTTTGGGGGTAATTTTTTGACTAAAATTTCTAGACTTATACATGAGCATATACAGTAAACAAATGTTTCAGGTGTGAATAGTTTTCAATATCTCACTCTGTGCAATACTAGGAATGTGGGGATTGGAGGAAAATTTTATTTGGGGAGGCAGAATTTTAGGGGGCACTACTGTCATTTTGTTCCCAAAAGTTACACCCCCTATGCTATGTCTCTTTTGTAAATACTTAATTAGCAGCTAAAATCAGGCTTGCATAGTAAGTTTATTAGAACCACTTAAATATCACCAAAGGCCACTTTTCTCAATAAAGATACAATGCCATTCTGATTTTTCTTTTACTCATAGGCAGCACATCTTCCTTCTGTATTTGTTTTTGTTGTTATTATTATTAATATAGCCAGCTTCCTTTGCAATAATTGAGAACAGTTAGAGAACAGTATCACCAAATGGATGCTAGAACAGCAGGAATTCCTGATGTAAAGCTTCTCTTTCTTTGAGGCAATATTCTGTTCTTCTCATAACTGTAATCTTCAAACACCCTCCAACAGTTTCCTCCATCTTTCTATTACATGAAACTCCAATTTTGTAAATCATAATTTCTTCAAAGAACTGAAAATCTCTCAGTGCTAGTGTAATACCCCAAAGCTTCTTAAGGGTCTAGTAACTGCAATAAGAAAGGTCTGTGGGCATATATAGGTTTGGTTGGTTTAAAAAGAGAGAGAAAATAATAGAATAAAGGGGGAAAGCACACAAGAATCACAGGCAAAGAGGCAAGATTTGCAGGAGGATGGAATTTTCCTGTGGTTGTAGAGACTCGTTCAGACCACAGGAATGCTAGCAAGATGCCACATGCTTCCCTTTGCTATTGTCTGGCTTCTTTCAACCCCCTAGGCTGAGGCAGCTGCTGCTGTGGCTCTGAAATTTTAATGTGACATTTTTCTCATAATTATTACTTCGTCTTTCCAGCCAGCCTTTCTCCTTGCTACTTTCACCTCATATCTCTCATGCCACTTTCCTGTAACTTCCAGTCTATGCAACATATCAATGAACTGCTTTTCTCTCTTTAACACACACACACACACACACACCTTTGTCAAGACAAAAGCATAATGGTAAGCTAACAATTGTTTTGCTCACCCAGCCCCTTTCCTCCCTCCCTCCCTCCCTCCCTCCCTCCCTCCCTCCCTCTGCAGACATACAGAGTTTGAAGGAATTTGCATTCTTCAATAAAAGTGTGTTTTCCCAATTTATTTCACTATTATAAATGCCACACAAAAAAGTTTCTCCTTACTTACATTAATTGGATTTGAGGGTGAACTTGGCTGATCTCTACAGTATTAACGTTCATTGTGATTAGCATAACAAGATACTGAATCATGGATAATGAGAACTATTTTGGACAATCAGTTATCGTTGTTATCCCCCCCTCAACTCTAACCCTGCAGTTGATCATACAAGGTGAAAGTGAAGTAAGAAAACAGTTATTTCTTTGTTTTGAGCCCCAAGAGACAGAGCCTAAAATATTATAAGTGAGAGTAACTGCTCATGTAAATGTTGAAAATAAATTTGAAATCATTGCCCTTTGGCAACTGCTCTGAAATGAGCATGAGTGCATGTATCTATTTCCAACCTTAGCAAACTAAACTATCACATGGTATATTATTCCCTTACCTTCATATCATCAGTAAAAGTCAGTGGTGCTGTGGATAGAATGATAGGTTTGTTTGATGTAACAATAACATTTCCTCCCCCAATTCAGGGATGACATTTGAATATTCCACCCATTATCAGATGCCCAAAATGTATTCTCCTTAATGCCAAATTTGACCCTGAGACTGGATTTTTTGGACCCAGGTATACAAGGTGCATGGGCCAAATCCAGGAACATTTCATATTTACTGTTGTTAACAATTCTTATGCAGCAGGCCTTTCAGATGGATATCTTTATTTATTCTGTCCTGTTGTGTTTTCTGTTTGTAATTATTCATGGCTACTAGCAGTAAATATTTTGGATTTCTAAACAAAATTGTGGATGATGTTTTAGATGATGAACACATGTTGAAATTAATACATAAACTGCAATTAAAAGCCAACTAGCCAATGAACCTATGTGAACTGTATGTCTAAAATACAAATTCTGACTGGTATATTTGATGCATGGTGAAGTTGGGCAAATGATGTAACGCAGAATGGGCATATATCAGAAACAGGAAAACTGTATATTTTGGATATGCCTCAGAATTTAAAACAATATTTGAATCCAGCTTTCAATGTGTTGAAAAAAATTGCCCATTTCCCTCTCATAAGCTCTCTTTCTCTGCTGTCCAATGGAACATTAAAATCATGAACATGCTTACAATTATGCTTTCATTTTTGGAAAAAAATGCATTATTACAGTACTTCCCCCCCCCCCACACACACACATCAGAAGCCCAAGGCCTCATCATGTCCAAACGTGCCTTTCCTCCTACCTAAATTCTTTGCCTATTGCTGAGTCTATTAATGCCTTTCTATAATGTTAGTCACCAGTCAGCCTTCCTCTGCAACATTTGAGTTGGAAACTCTTCTAAGTGCTATTTCAACAGAAGTGCCACTCTGTTACTGATTTAGCTAACTCTTCTGGACCATTTTATTTCTCCTCCTTGTACATACAAATTGACCTGCTCGCTGTTCTCAACCTCACATAGTTTACAATTCATATTAGTATTCAGAATTGTAGTCAGTGATTGTTCCAAATACCTGTTATTCTTGAGCCCATATGGGAAAGCTCGTCTATATCATACCACATTATACTACCAGACTCCTCCCCTGTGCATACTTTATTGGATAATAATAATAATAATAATAATAATAATAATAATAATAATAAGAAGTTATTTATAAATTTTGAATACCATGGCTCTGATCCAGAGATCAGCAGGTACACCAATATGTACAGTAGCTCTTTTAGTTTGTTCCATTCAGCAACTCAGAACTGTTGTGGGCCTTAAAATCATGAGCAAACAGTAATCCATTGCTCATGTTGAGTTCCTTGTCCCTTTCAGTGGAGAGAAAATATATGATGATTACATACAAAATATCCATCATTGCCACAAAGAATAGGTGGTTATACATGGATTCACTGCCAAGATACTTGAAAGAAAAATCCTCTTAATGGCCCCAGTGTTTCAGTGTTCCACTTTAAGCCCATTAATCAGTTCTTCTTCTTACCTTGCAGTAGAAGTGGTTGTTGCTTCCTCCCATTAGGGAGGGGGGTAGAAGAAGGGTACACACTGCCTCATTCAGTGTGACCAAGTGGAGACCAAGGCCGAAAACAGATGGCCCTAAAGGGGTGGTGTCATGCCACCCCTTTGTGCACTGAATCAGGGCCGTGGCAACCGTGTGCCACAGCCCCAATATGGCCTTTTCTGAGCACAAAAAGGAGGGGCAAAATGCCACTCCTTTTTGCACCAGGCAAAGGGTACCCCTTTTGCTGCCGCTGTGGTTCTTCTCTGCTCCTGCAGGATGTGACTTCTGGTCGCTGCACTGTAGGAGCATTCCCACACTGTCCACCATCAGGTCAGGTGTGCAGTGTGAGGCTGGATTGGGGGCAGAGTCAGGACATATGGTGTGTAGTTGCCAGCCCCCATGCCAGCCTCCATGCCACCCCCAAGCTGGTTCTTATTGCTGGTCTGTTTTGCCCCCAAGTGGGTTACCAGTTTGGGGCTCTGGCAGCAAAGCACAGGATGACATTTCCCCCTGTATCAGACTGAAGGCATGCTCTATCCAGTATCCTGTTTATCATGGTAACAATCAGATGCTTATCGGGAGTCCACAATAGAAAACCATTGACTGCCAACTCTCAGACACTAGGACACAGAAGCATGCTGCCTGTCATAATAATGGTACTGTCATGGATGAAAGTACGACCATTATAACGTATCTTGTATGCATTTATATAATTTCCTTTAGAGCTATTTAAGTAATTGGTTCTTGCCATATCCTGCAACAGTGAACAGTTCTGTTAGACTTTATCTATCTTATCAAGTACAGGGATACTCCAATGGACATGTATGTACATACACTAACATACACATAGGACTCTTGTCTATATACATTCATGTCATGTACATGAAATGTTGGGGGAACCCCATGTAAAGTACCCTCATGATTTAGCAAGGGACATTTGTAATGCATGAATGCAGTTTATATGCTGTGTGAATACACACCAGTTTCCCCTGGTGTGCACAAAGATTTGTGTTGACTGCTTTTACAGTACAGAATATCTGAAGCCCAGAATGAAACAGAACTGATGTGCTCAGTAAAAATTCCACTATGTTATTTTTATAGACTATAACACTATTTTCAGATTCAAAACAATAGAAGAAACTTGTATCCTACATCCAAGCTCTTCGATTCTAACTATAATGTCAAAATGTGCTTTGGATTCAATTATTTGCAATTAGATTGTTTTTAAAAAGGCAACCTATAATTAGAATGGAACCTTTTGTGAAGCATAAATCTAGTAATTAAGTTGTTTCTGAAGTTTTAATTCCACTGGGCAATTAAAAAGAAAAATGCCAGGTGCTAAGGAAGAGAACAATACCATTGAGTGTTGAGTGTCTTCAGTTATCAATTGAAACTTTAGCCAAAAGATTTTTTCCCATTGATTCTCATGGTTTTAAGTGGTAATCCTTTTAGCCAACAATCATTACCAGTAGTTAATGACTTCTCTCATAAGCTAGGATCGATAGTAACAACTGACCAGAAGGCTCTAGTGAGACTTGTCGGTTTGGAAGTGGAGGAGATGCATTAAAGTCTTGAGATAATAGCTTGTCCCTTAAGCTCCTCTTTGCTGATTTATCAGAGATAGTTTCTAATTCCAGTACTTATTCTAGTAAATTACTGCTTCTCTGTTGACTCTTGACACAGATTTGTATATGCCTGCAAATTTGTACTATAACACAAGAATGTCCCTTCTAAACATATATGACCATGTCATCCATCTCTTATCAAGAGAGGAAATGATGATGATTATGTTGGGGGTTGTTCTGCAATAAGGACAACTCAATCAGTTCTGCAGTTATGGATGAACCTTGAGTCTAATGTCCAGGGCCAACAGCATGACTCCACCCGCAAAGGACCACCCAGGTGACAGGAACAGTGCTAGCATAGCATATCAAGAGTTGCATAGTAGGCCACATCCATTACATCTTAATCATCATTCCGGAACTTTTACACACAAATCTAAGTTCATCAACAAAAAGCTTGTGTACTGTGACATACAACAAACTCTGGGAAATATCTTGAAGTCCCCTTCACACCCTGGTAAACTCAAAAGCAAAGAAATACATGACCTGGAAAATGCAACTGAGCTAACACTCTTTTGAAAAGAACCACACAGGCAATATTTATTGCAGATGATTAGGGAAAATATTTGGTTATCATTGCATCATGTGCATCTAAGCAATTTACAAATCGTAATGAAGTCAGAACACATTTTATGAACTCAATTAAGGTAGCTCACCATGAAGCGTGTTTGATGTTATTTAGCATCACACTATAAACACAGTTTAGTAGTTGGATGACTTGGTTAAATCAAGTGCATTAATAAAGCCTTATTATTAAGCAAAACAGGTATAAAACAAGATTTGCTCTAATAATTTGAATTTTTCTTTTGCCGTATTGATTTTCAGTGCATCATATGGAATTTTAATGAAGTAGTTTACACAGTGTAAGATCATTTCCCATCTTACTCCTTTAGTTAGTGCAGAAATCTCCAAATTAGAAGATATAAGACCTTTTGGCTTAGCAGGCTGATGATGAGGTTATGGTTGAATAGTGGTGATCCACTGTGTATTATTAATCCACAATAACAAGGATAGGACGATTAATAAAGCCAGTATAAATGACATGATTCCTCTCACTTTGAATTTAATATCATTATTTGCTTTCAGAATGATTCCAGTCCCCTCTCTTTAAGAAAAGAGAGGGTAAAAATAAGATTTCGTATAGGTTTGCCAGAGTGAAAACCGGAGAGAATGGTTGTACAGAACAGGAAATCTCTGTAGATGTTGTTTGTTACCTGGTTGTGTGATAAACAACACCAGCTGAAATCCTCTCTTTGACACAATTATTAAAGTTGTCTAGGAGCTTTCTCCAGTTTCCATTCTGGCAATGTACACGTTCTGCACACATATAGCAATGAATCATAAGATATGTTGTTAGTGGGATGTAGACTGTGGTACAAAGCAGACTGCAGAAATAATCAAGTTTTAGAATACTTTAAGTGCTCTGGCTCAGTGCTGTGAAATCCTGGGAATTGTAGTTCATTGTGGCAGCTGAGCTTTCTGTCAGAGAAGATTAAATGTCTCACAAAAATACATTTCCCAGAATTCTCTAGCATAATGCCAAGGCAGTTAAAGCAGTCTCAAACTAGATTATTTCTGCAGTGTGTTTTGGACCTGCATCATCCTTTATTCTCACTACTTCATGGAAAATACATATTTTGTACTTTCTCTCAAAATGTTGATGTAATGGATAAAACAGGAATTTCTGATGCTTCTTGTTTCTACTATACAGCATATAATTTGAGTCTTTAGCACTTACCCTGCATTTTATTTTATTTTTTTGGTAGTCCAAAAAAGTAACTTTTCCATATTCTGCTATTTCTGCATGTTTGACAAATTCAAAGATAGCATCATAACTTTTGCTGTACTTGTTTCATCTTTCTTTGAGCTAAGGTGACTGAGTTTTAATACTTAATGATCTGAAACTGTAATTAAATGCCTTTATTGTAACAGTAGTCTAAAATGGTTGAGGCCTTGAGCATTTCTTATTTCAGTAATTGTTAGTATAAGTACAACTTTAAGTTCTGCATGCTTTTATTCCTTGTTGAGTGGTAAAGATAGGCACAGTAACATATTTATGGATAGTTTTGTTGGCCATGCAGCAACAAAATCCAAAATGCACAAAGCAGCAATACCTTTATTGGAACAACTCAAAAACATAAAATACATAATGAAAACTTTTGAAATTTCACTGGATTCTTCATCAGGCTAAGATGTAGTTACAGACATTCAGCTAGTACTCATCTTTCTTTCATCCTTAGCACAACAGCCTCCCTCTCCTTTATCATTGATCTGCTAAGATAAATCTATCACATTTGACCTGACAGTGAAGGTTTGTTTCCTCAGAATCATCAGTGCTAGAAGTTATGTTCCTACTAATATTTTAGTAAGCAAAGGGCTTGCTATGCTAACTGCAACTCCTACTCAGCTAGAACCATTTTCTCAGACCCTCCAATTTCAATGGTATTTTGATGCCATTATCCAAAAAATAATCATGACCAGTATTCATCAGGGTGCAGATAACTGGTCAACTGGAAGTGTGATTGTGTTTAGATCTTGGCTGATGCAGAAGGAACTGTGACAAATCTGTCAATATAAGAATGGCTGCTTTTGGATAGAAAGGTGCAAACAATATACCCTGATACATTCCCTATTTGATAGTAACAAGAATCATTGGAGCTGCTTCAGAACACCTTTTGTTTATGTTTGTGAATGCTATGTTGTTTCAAATCAGATTTGAAGTTACTTTTATTCAGTTAGTCACGCAGCCATCCAGGTGCCCCAGTGCCTCAGCTTTGTACGATCAGGCACCATAATGGGTCAGATGGATACAGGACATTAGAAGACTGTGGATCTGGCAGTCTTTACCAATGCCACCCAAGGTGGGACTTTCCCAGTTTTTAAGGAAGCGGCACGGTCCCATCCCATTTCCCTGATTGTTGTGGGTGGTCGGGGCTCCGGGCTCCCTCTTCCCTTGCCTAACGCAGGGACATAGCCAGGATTTTAGGAAGGGGGGTCCAGACTAAGTGCCACCATTATAATGAGGCTTGGGTGCGGCGGCGCAGCCGCAAGCACCATTCATTTTTTCTAATGGAAGGGGTGGTCCGGACCCCAAGAACCCCCCGCCCTTGGCTACGTCCCTGCCTAACGGTGAGGGTGAGTGCATGAGCCTGTGAGTGCTGGCAGGGGGTGGGCCTGCGGTCTGCCTGCCCCCAATAGGCGAGCCTCAAGAAGAGGAGGAGCTTGAGCCTCTGCTCCTCCATTTGAACCTGACCTGAGCACGTGCGCTGGATGTGCAAGAACAAGGCGGCAAGGTGAGGTGGCCAGCGGTGAGAGGCCTTCTAGGCCTCTCCACTGCTTCGGGGGGTTTGGGGACTCCGTTGCTACTTGCTGCGCCTTTGGTGTGGCAGCAGCAACGGGGCAAAGAGAGAGGTCAATAGGCCTCTCTCCGGTGGTGGTGCGGGGAGTTGGGGGCCTCCTCCTCTTCTACTTTTTCTTCTTCTCCTCCTCCTCTTCTTCTTTTTCTTCCCCTCTTCCTCTTTTTCTTTCTCCTTCTCCTCCTCTTCTTCCCCTCTTCCTCCTCCTCTTCTTCTTCCTCCTCCTCTTCCTCCTCCTCCTGTTCTTCCTCCTGTTCTTCCTCCTGTTCTTCCTCCTCCTCTTCTTCCCCTCTTCCTCCTCCTATTTTTATCTTCTTTTTCCTATTCTACTTGCTCCTCCTGTTCTTCTTTCTCCTTCTCCTTCACTTTTCTTCTCTCCCTTCTTCCTCCTCTGTTGTTGTTGTTGTTTGACTTCAGCTCCCTTCTGACTTATGGTGACCCTGCAGAATTTCCTTGGCAAGTTTCTTCATGGGGGTTGCCTTTACCTTCCCCTGAGAGGCTGAGAGAGTGTGATTTGCTGCCCAAAGTCACCCAGTGGTTTCCATGGCCAAGCTGGGATTTGAACCGTGGTCTCCCATTGTCCTAGGCCACTGCACCATGCTGGAACCTCCACTGCACTTAAAGGTATAGTACTCAGTTATTCTTTGTTATTGTTTACCTTCAAGTTGTTTTCCACCATATGAAAACCCTAAAGCAGGGGCCGGCAACCTATGGCCCATGGGCCGGATCTGGCCCGGCGAGGCCTTGGGACCGACCCCAGCCCGGTCCTGCCGCCAATTGCCGCCCCCGCCACAGCTTCCGTGCCGCTCCGGATGCCATTTTGAGTTCGGCCCCCCCAGTTGTCTGAGGGACAGCAACCCGGCCCCCGGCTCAAAAAGGTTGCCTACCCCTGCCCTAAAGCAAACCTATCCTGGAGTTTGCTTGGCAAGGTTTGTTCAGAGGAGGTTTGTCATGGCTTTCTGCTGAGGAGGCTGAGAGAGTGTGACTTGCTTGAGCTTGAGGTCACCCAGTAGGCAGGCAAATGAACTTCAGAGTCCTAGTCCACCACACAAAGCTACATCCCAAACTTCTATCCAGGACCAGGAAGAATGTCAAAATGTCCTCCATTTTGAGCATGCTTAAGAAGCATGCATTTATATTAATAATAATAATAGGTTTTATTTATATACCGCCCAATCACTGGGAATCCGAGTGGTTTACAATAGAGGGGATAACAGACAGTTCCCTGCCCACAGGCTTACAATCTAAAAGACATGAGACAAAAGGAGAAGGGAATGGTGAGGGGGGGAGGGAATCAGGTCCAGCATTCTTCTCTCCCTCTGAGGCCTGGACCAAGGCAGATGGACCGGAGGGAGGGCTCTTCTTCTTCAGGCTAGCCCCTGATGGAACTGGGCCAGCCTACTCTCTCCCTCAGAGGCCGAAAGATGACAGTTAGGGAGGGAGGAGCCTCCTTCTTCAGGCTAGCCCCTGATGGAATTGGGGCTTTTTGAATTTATAATTTTTTTTTGTTTTTTAGTTGTTCATGTCCTCCATTTACAAAATATGTCCTACATTTGGGCCTACATTTTGTCCTACATTTGTCCTACTTTTTTTTAAGTCTTTTTTTTTTCTTTTTTTTTTTTTTTTTTTTTTTTTTTTTTTTTTTTTTTTTTTTTTACATTTGTCCTGGTTTGGAGGTAGACAGTTATGGCAACCCTACACCCAAGCAACCTGGAGAAGAAAGAGTCCACATCTAAATCAAAATTGCCTTGTCAGAACAAGAAGAGCTGATGGTAATTTTGAATCCAGTATTTCATCTGCATTTGGGCCTTTGCTTGCATAACAACCATTGTAAATCAACTCTCAAGAGTTTGCTCTTCTCTAAGCCCAACTAACTATGTTTTCTGTACTAGTTAGCAGCCTATCCTGCACAGAGAGATGACAGGCTTGGTGACTTCTACAAATGCATTGCTGGGCTGAATGGAATACTCCACAATGTCTCAAATTAGTGGCCTGATTCTGTCTTATCCTATCCTGAACTGACACTGCTAAGTCATCTATTGTTAGTATATCTGACAGAATAGCAGGAGACAATGGGAGCAATTTGCACAATTTCAGCACAAAGCAAAGGCCCTTTTTTAAACTCCTATGTGCAACATTGGTCCTGGCTTTTCTTACCAGAGCCCTGCACACAATTGGATACTTATTGGGAACCCCATAAACCCACTGCACAGCTTTGTCTGTAGGATAAGAGAATTCCAATCAACTCTAATTTCAGTGGAAACTGGTTTCATAGGAGCAGTGCCTTATGTGCCCATAGTTGTTCAGTTTCTTTTTTCAAAACTATATTGTCTCATAAATGCATAATTCTTTCAAGTGCTCCTCTTTTTCTGTCATTGTGAGAACAGGTACTACACCAATTATCTAGATTTTAACCAGAAGTTGCAGGCTAAGAATGTTTGATTTACTGGCTTTATAAGATGCAGTGGTCTTTAATGTGTAGTGCCGGGAGCTGTGCTGTAATTTTTGCTCTTTTTATTACAACTGTTAACCAATGTATGAATTATCTTCAAAGAAAGTATTGCTTTTATCAACTTTTTCTCTAGTACAACTGTCAAGCAAAGGGAAGTGGAGGATATATGTGTTAAAGCCTAGGGCAAGACATAGCTAGCAGAAGTGGCAACAGAATTCCAGTTATCACTTGTTGGTAGAGAAAAAGTGTATCAGAGAACTAATGGCTACACACATCTTTAAGGACAGACTTCAGTTAGTCTGGGCTGACTAGCCAGAAAAAAAAATCAGTCTGAAGGAGAAGTAAGATGATGGTAGCTAAAAGACCAGAATATGGTTTGAAGTTAGATAAAATCAATGGCAAGATAGCAGACTGAGTCTATTGGGGGGCAAAATGAAGGCATTCTCCTCAATAAGAATTTTGAAACTCAATGAAATTTTCCTTCAATTTCCAATGCTTGTGGCATTGCATAGAGTGAGACATCAAAAATTGTTCACACCTAGAATGCTTATATTTGCTGTATGGTAAGATTTTATTAGGATATTGTTTAAAATCTAAATATAATTACAGACACATTTATGCTGAACGTTTGTGAGCTTGATTATTATTCATACATAGATTCATGCATTCCTCTCCTGGACTTATTGTATTGATTGCTGACATCAATGGATTATTTTATGTGTATTATCTCATTGTTTGGATGATATCAGTATTATAGGATAGCATACAGAGTGCTTTCCATCTTTGCTGCAAATAATATATGCGCCAGAGTAAGCAAACTAGTAAAATACAAAAACACAAGTGGAACTGAGCTCTCAGCTGCATTTTCAGAGCCTCAAGGAGCTGATTCCTGATTCACATTTCTGCTAGTTCTGTTTGTGAACGAAGAGTTTATAACTTGGACAACAATTCAGATTCAAATCCACCATTATATTACAAACTCTATTTTTATTGAGTTGATCAGTATCTTGGCATGAAATTAATAAACTGAATGGGAGTTGCTTCAGGTGGCCCATCTTGTTCATGGGTTTATGTATGTGTTGAAATGTCACAATAGCTTGTTTTCATGATCCATTCACTAAATGGTGGTGGCAAAACATGAGTATTGCACAAATAGTTATTATGGACATTATTCTTAATCTGATGTCTTTCTGTCTGTGCATAGTTGGATTTTAGTTGTATGGATTGTACTACAAGCATAGTTTTTATAGATATTGCAAAAGGGATATTGCAAAAGGCAGTGCTTCTACCAAGGGTGTCACTAGGGAGGCGCAGGGTGTGTGGCATCTTAAGGGGTGGGTCACATCTGGCAGAAATGGGCTGTGATGTTCACCTGCATCTCTTTTAAATGCTGGAGCTCTGTGGAAGAGAAGGTGAGAGTGGGGTGAGATTCAGTGGGAGGTATAAGGAGAGGCCTCAGGGTTATTTTAATTTTTAAAAAATTATTTTTTTTTCAAGTAAAAATTATTTTTAACATACTTTTAAAGCATAATATCTTACCAAATTTTCACATTAACAAGCTGTATAAATACATTCAGACTGTGTGTATGATATTGTAATTTAAAGGTATAATTTTAATTTTTCTAGTTGTTTAGGTAACAATAATCATTGTCATTACATTCAGTGATATACAGGAATTATGATTTATATGTAACATTAATATTAAAAAAATACTAAGTATTTTAGGATCATGGTGTGGTAGAGGAAGAGGTCAATGAGAGTGGGTGACACAATGAATTACAGGATCAGGTGATGCTAATCCTAGTGTTGCCACAACTTCTACATAATAAAACTGTGGTATTTTGAAAAATGTATTTTTTGTGTGTATTACACCTTATTTGAACTCATAATTAATAAAATAATGTCTTTGCCACTGTGTTTTCTCATTGGTATTTACAGCTTTCTTCAGACTATGCTTTGAGGCTCATTTCAAGTACATAATTATAGCACTATGATCCCACTTTAACATCTATGGCTACATCCTATGGAATCCTGGACTGTTATCTGCTAGAGCACTAGAGTTTTCTGGCTAAAAATTCCAAATGCGTCTCCCTAAAATGGAAATCACAAGGATCTGTAGGATGTTACTACAGCAGTTAAGGTGGAATCATAGCACTATAATTGTGTTGTATGAAGAGGCCCTTAGTGATTAAAGGATTGGACTAGAGGTTGGAAAAAATATTCAAAATTATTCAAAATGGCTGAAATACACATTTTTGTGAACACTGAGAAAACTTAATGAAAAGAATGGATTTTGTTATGTTGTGCAAAAAATAGCATTTTAATTGGGGGAAACACCATTTTATGCCTGGAAATAGTATTTCAAAGTAGAAATATTAATTCCTGCACAGAAAATATAGAAAATATGGGGGAGGGGGGTTGTAATTGGGAATTTGTTCAGAATAAAAATCAGACTTCTGGTTTGCATTGAAACAGAATTTTTCTGTACAGAAAATAGTATTTTCTTCATGAAAAATAATATTTTCTGCAGAAATATTAATTTATGTACAGAAAATGTTGTTTTCTATACAGAAAAACCTGTATTGGGGATTTGTTCTATGTAAAATTAGCACATGATTGATTTGCATAGAAAACAACATTTTCTGCACAGGAATTGATATTTCTGTGTTGAAATAAATGCTGCTTTCTGTGCAAAACCATCACATGCAAATTCTGCACAGAATAAATCCCAAATTGCAAATAGTTTTCAAAATCTGTGCTGTTTTTGAAGAATTTCACTGCATTAGGAAAATTGCTGAAATTATCTGTTGCTACATTTGTGAAGAAACGTAGGGGCTCAACAGACCGCCATGAAAGAGTGGTGTGGAGGTGACCATTTTTGCTCCTGAGGGATGCTGCAGTAGCCAAACCGTGCAGCCTCCCCCGCACCAAAAAGAACCCGCTGAAAGCAGGTTCTTTTGGGTGTGCACAGTGGACACCATGAGTGCGCCATTGGCACACTGTTGCACACTGATGATGCAAGTGTGGCGTCACGACATGCAGATGCTGTGCCACGCTTGCATCATCATGGTGGTCCCCATGTGGACAGGGCTGCATCATGATGGCATTGCCACCACCGCACAGTAGAGCTCAGGACCATGCTGTCGCTCCACACTCCCAAGCCCTAAAATTGGCACCAGACTGCCAGAAGCATCCTAGGTAGTGAATAATAACATCCCTATTGGTCTGGGACATGGGAGATGCAATTTCAAGTCCTTACTGTCATGGAACTCACTGGCTGACTTTGGGGCAGGCACTCACTCTCCCTCCTTCAGACCTATCTTATAGTGTTGTTGTGAGTGCTAAGCGCTAAGTGTAGTGGAAGAGATTCTTATATGCCTTGGACTATTTCAAAGAAAGTCCAGATATAAAGAAGTCCTGGTGGTGCAGTGGTTAAATGCTAGTACTACAGCCACTCCTCACCAACCATAAGGTTGTGAGTTCAATACCAGCCAGGGGCTCTGAGTCGACTCAGTCTGGCATCCTTCTAAGGTTGCTAAAATGAGTACCCAGGTTGATGGGGGCAATTAGCTTACATTTGTAAACCGCTTAGAGGCTGCTCAGTGTGGTATGAAGCAGTATGTAAATGAAGCTGCTATGCTATTGCTATAAATGTATGTAATAACTTAACAACAAATATAAAAATAGCTGCACTATGCCCTTTGATTGGTAGCATAAGGAATATTCAACTGGAAGCAGCACTGCTTGATCATTTCCTAACTCCTGCTTTGCCACCAGGTCTCTCTCTCTCACACACACACTATCCTGTCCCGTTCCCCCCTGGGCCCCCTTTTTAAGCGTTTCTTATCTTTTAGTCCCCCAATTTCTTTCTTTGATTTCCTATATAACATTGCCTCCACACACAACCCACTCATCCCTGGTGCCATGTTATGTTTCATGGTCTCTATAAAGGAGAGAACAAAAGATGTTAAATACTACCAAAAAGCTACTTTTCTGCCCAGCCTATTTATATTTGGCTCAGATGTCAGATCATATAGTGGAGGAACTGGGCTAACTTTATACAAGTGATGTACCCTTAGAAATGTGCAGGCATACATTTCAGCTAAAAGCTACAATTGACTCTGCATTGGAAGAAAGTCAGGATAAAAATGGAATGAAATAAACAAGTTAAAAAAACGTAATAAATTTATTATCAGGCATGTGGCTGAGTGCTGATTCCTATAGCTTTTCTCACTCATCTTTTCCTTAGCTCTCTCTCTCCGTGTGTGTGTGTGTGTGTGTGTGTGTGTGAGAGAGAGAGAGAGAGAGAGAGAGAGAGAGAGAGAGAGAGAGTTATGATTTTGATGGGGTGGTGGTGGTTCAAACAAAATTTCCTAGCTCTGATGTGATTGCAAGCTCCACTGGTTCCCAGATACACCAACATATATCATCTTCAGCATTCAAGTACCAAATGTTCTCATGTGTGAACTTCCCAATCACATTTCCACTGCAATCATACTTGCACTGCTTTGTGATCTATGGTAGACTTGAAAAATATAATGATAATTGACATACATATATGTAACAATATTACACACACACACACACACACACACAATAGTATTTTAAAAACTAAATCAACTGTTACAGTATAACAGACTTCAGCTACTTCAGAGTATGCTTCTATCTGGTTTGGGGAACTAGAAGTTTTTTTCCATAATGTGCTAGGGACCACTACCATTGCCTATTGCTATAACTGTTTCTTTCCTTCCTGGAGAAATTTCAAGGATGAGCACAGTGAAAGGGACCACACATCTCTGAGTAGCACTCCTTTGGAACAAATTTATTATTACAAATGCTTTGTTTGTCTTTAATGTGAAACAAAGGTTATTTATCGTTTCTGCTGCAATAGAACAGTACTAAAGATTGTGGAAACTCCCCAGACTTTAACATGTTTCCAGTGTCAACCATGAAAGATCAGAACAGTATTTTCAAAAACAAAAATAGGCAATTGTTCCAAAAACCCCCAAAAACAAACCCTAAATGCTAACTAATGTAGGAATGCTCTGTTCTCTGGGAATCTTTCTTCTCTAGGAATGTTTCCACATTTTAACCCAATATAAGTAAGAAAACATCACCATCTTATACATGTCTATTCAGAAAAACCTTCTATGTGTCTTAGTAAAACTTTGTCCCAGGTGAACCAAGCAAAGAACTGCACTATGAATATCACTTCTAACACTGAATGAGATAGCATTTAGTGAAAGATCAGAGCCAATTGTTGAATATTTATAGGAATCCCTATGTCCAAGTTGTCAGTTTTAGATTTTTTCATGATTTAGCTTGTTGGAGCCCTGTTACTGGGTTATGCAATGACTGGCTAGTGGCTGCATGACTAAAATAACTGTCAGATATCTGTAACGAACTTTCTTTTTCTTGAGGCTAAACTCAGATTGGGTGGTGGTGAGAGATGTATGCATAGTTATTTAAGACTGCTGCTGACCTCTACTATTTAATTCCCTTTCTTTTTAAATGCTAATATTTGTTTTGTCTTGTTACTTAATGCATTGAAATATAACTGACAGAGCCTCTGGCAATCCCCCCCCCCTTAAACCATTAGGATAGTTGAAAATCAACTGTTTTACTGTCATCTGCAAAGAAAAAGCCCAGCTCTAGAATAACAAAAATGTCTACAGGAATACTTCCATTACCACCATCGCTACTAGCAATAATCAACATCCTCATCCTCATCTGTTTGGGATTTTTGAGCATTCACAGAGCCTCCCATGCTTGCTGGTATAAGAGCAATTGGCTCTCTGCTATGCTTCTGTGCCGATTGTTTAGCTCTTTTCATGCTTTTAAATGCTACTTTGAAAGGTTTGATTTGGTTGCATTCTAACTATTGTGACTCACCCTGGGAGTCTATTTTTAAGGCTGAAAGGCAGGCTAAAAATACTTAATTCTCATATTTCAGACACAGGGATGGGGGTGAGATTAGGAGAAGAAGGCAGCTTTTAAATGTATAGTCTAAAGATTGGTTCACCTTATGCAGATTTGATCATTTTTATGTCTTACTTTTTTATCCAGTACTTGTTCTCTCTCTTCCCTTATCTGGTGTCATGCCCACTAATACAGTCATGGAAGCACTGGGAAACAAACAGCCATAAGTTCCAGGCAATAAAATTTCAATGCCTTTAGCAACAGAAAAAGTAACTTCCCTTTAGATCCTGACTGATTCTGTTCTGTGTGGGGTTATCTGTATCTTTTTTAGGCAGAAAACATTAAATTTCTCCAGAAGCCCCTGTACTTTTGCATCTAGAAAAGTTTTAGATTCTGTATAAATAAAAACTTGCCAAATATAGTCTAGTCCCAATGATTTTTAAAAAGTTTATTTGAAGGCAAAAGCTTCAAAATCTTGAGTGTCAGTCTCCCCCCCCCTCTCTCCTTCCCTCTCTTTAGGATT
Organism: Sceloporus undulatus; assembly: GCF_019175285.1. Lineage (NCBI taxonomy): Eukaryota > Metazoa > Chordata > Lepidosauria > Squamata > Phrynosomatidae > Sceloporus > Sceloporus undulatus. The sequence goes on from NC_056525.1 coordinate 53,778,856, forward strand.
TTCCTTTTGCAGCTAAAGTTAGTAACCTCAAATCCAGAAAACATATTCAGGGGTAACCTGTTTATGAAGCAGATGTTACACTGCTAAGGCTGTTTTATGTTGCTTACTTTAAAATCTGCACTTCCTCCTATCAGATGAATTTTCTCTACTCTCAACCTCAAATATTTTCAAAAGGAAGAAGCAATGCAATCTATTACTCACAGCTCTTGTACACTTTTTTTCTTTTCTGAGTGGTTATACACATGGTTTCAGTTACATCTTAGCTGGCTCTGTTACAGGAAGAAAATGTGAGAAATCTCATAGATACTTGCTAAAATATAAAAATACCAAAGTTAATTAACAGAACTAAGCTACACTGCATTACATGGAACTAGTGAGATTAATGTATCGAAGGGAAGGCAGAACAGTCTTATACATGGAAGTCCTCTACATGTATGCCTGAGAATAACCAATAGGATTGACTTCTGCATAAGCATAGAAAGGATCATGCTGTTAAATGCATATGAAATCTAAGACCCCATATACACCGACTTACAATATTAAGGGGATTTATTTACTAGTGCAGACCCAATCAATGTCTTTATATGGCTCTAAGGATTTTTTTAAAAAAGCTGAACTGAATACTCAAAATCTGAATCCAGTACTATGCACCTCTTTTGTCAGGTCCTTACATTCATGTTGAGGAGGCCTGTATTTCAGCTCTCAGCCTGTCTGAATTTTGAAGCACTAATAATAAATATTCTAATCTTTTTAGGAAGCAAAATCCAAAATGCCTCCAGTGATTTAATTAAAAGTAATGAAATGCATGAAATATATAAAAGCAAATTCTGAAAGCCAGTTGAATATTACTCTGACAACTGCTAACATACAGTGAAAGAGCCAGTCTCCAAGGAAGAGTATAGATATGAAAACCAACCTTGCAGGAAGAGCTGAAGGGAAGCTAAAGATCAAAATGAGCTGAGATTGGCTAAGGAAGTAGGAAACAACAACAAAAAAATTCAAATATGTTTAAAGCAAGAGAATGACAAAGGAAATGGTGGTGTCACTGCTCAGCAAGGATGGTAAATGCTAACAAATCATAATAAAGAAGGCAGAACTGTTCAAAATCTACTTTGCTTAAGCCCCCTCTCCCCATCCCCCCGGCCAAAGAGAACTATGGTCCTATACAGACAGGCACTTTGGGCTGGCATGGGGATGGAGTTGGGGCATAGAATCCTTACTACACATGCCCCAGCTCCGCCCCAGGATGCAGTGATGCCACATGCCACTTCACATAGAGTGCACCATCACTGTGCTTCTCCGTCACTGCATCCATATGTTGCAGCGCCAAAAGAGCATCGCATAGCCATGTTACCATGGCTATCACGCCCTCTCCAGCACACAAAAAGGAGCTGCTTTTTGCTGCTCCTTTTCACGTCCTGGAAAAGTTGGATTGGGGCTTTAGCATGAAGTTGCCATGGCCCTGATCTGACTAGGAAAGAGGCAGCTGGAGGCCTCGCCTTTGGTGCTGTATGTACAGCCCCTATATGTTTCCAGGCAAACACAGAGACTTTAATAAGGAATCAGGGTTGAAAATCAGAATTGATGAGGAGATAGTCAGGATTCACCTGATTAACCTAAATGGAGTTCAAATCAGCAGAACTAAATGAGCTGCATCCCAGAATATTGAAGGAACTTGCCAATGTAGGACTTATCATGTGAGGTTTGAAAACTGGACTTAGAGAAGGATAGTAGCAGTTGTTGTCATACCTTATCACATGACACTTTGTCCAGTGGCTTGTCTATAATCCTTCTATTGCTCATGATTGTTCAATTGCACTAAAAATAAAAATAAATACAGACCAAAACACATCCTTGGAATAGGTTAAGGCAGCGAGGTGGAACTATGGACACCATCATGCAAAAGAAAGAGACCAAGACAGAAACAGCACCATGGCAATTTTGAAGAGCTGTGTCATAATGAGGATCCCCAATGTGGCTGTTCCTGTTAAGTTTTGATAGAGAGTCTAGTCACACTTGTCACAGCCAACCCACTGAACAACACATCCACTGGTCTTTATGGGGATCACATTGAGGCCCCAAACCAGGGAGAGAACTTGAGGGGCAAGTTGAGTGATAGAAGCTCAAGGGTTTGGAATTGTGGGATCATCCTGGAGAGGGGATACATCACAATCAAAACAGGGAGAATGGATAACACATTGTAAAATAGAAGCATAATTTAAACTGACCTTGATAAAACTGGGCTGAAATTTATGAAATGAATTCAGCAGAGACAAATGAAAAATTCTATGTTTAGGCCACAAAATATGTACTAAAATGTTGACTTTTCTGGGTTTTTTTTTTCTAGATCCTCTACTTTTTTATACTCTTTTGTCCTGAAGAGTTCTGCAGGACTTGAATACTTTCTTGACATTTCAGTTGGCTTAAAGGTATAGCCATCTATGTGTACATGCATCTCTCTCTCTCTCTTATTCTGTCTCTGTGTTTATCAGATGTGCAATTATTTTTAGTCAATACAATAAATGAAATGGTACTATTGTATTATAACCATGTATATCCTTGTGTGGATTGTGGAAAGTGTGTGTTTTTGTGTTTTCCCTCGTGGATCAACATAAATCTTTATTTTTTTAAAAAAAAATATATTCAGATATGCCCATTTTTCTCAGCATAGATCAGTGGAGGAATGAAAATCCTGGCAGAAGTGTTCTACTCATTCCATGTTGGTGAGATCTTACATTCCCTTCAGACCTAATTTGCCTTTATTCATCTTTTTCTTCATCAGTTTTCCAGCATTATTTACTGAGGTTAAACAGCAAGGGTTCCCCCAGCCTTTGCCTTTGTGTGTGTCTGTGGTTTCTTTTAAAAAGTAAAATGGACTCTTTACTGAAAGGCTGAGATTATCTTAATCTAAGGGTTGTCACTGAAACCAATTTGTGCAAACTAACAGCTTTGTTGGCACTTCAGACATAAAGCAAAAATTGCTGGCAAAAGAAACCTAAAGAAGAAAAAAGTTAGCTAAAATGTAATAAGATAAAGACACAAATGATTAGTTAACAATAAGTGCTTGCAACTGCATCAGTGGCTCATTTAACCAATAGCTGAAAACTATTGCCTATTTTGTAAGTTCCTAAGATTTCCATCCGCTGCAGGGTCTCTCATTATCCTTATCTGCCAGTGAATTGTTTGCTGTATTTATTCCAATGAACCCAGCAGAGCAAAAAGGTATCAGAATTCTTCCCCATATACCAGTTGCAGGTTTAAATATAATTTTATATTAAGCTTCACAGATGGATTAAAAATGATTTGCACTTCAATCCTAAAAACATTTGCCAAACAATATAACTTAATTCCATGTATGTGTGCTTAGAGCGGCAGCTTCAGGGTGAAGTTTATGTGATTAATTTATAATAACATATTACCATGAAGTTATTTTTTTCCCTTTCATTGTTCTCTTGTGGCAAAGCTTGTAATTGTGTCCCTGCATGGGACACAATTTATGGAACCTAATTTAAGCACATCATGAAAAGGGTTACTTTGTGACCATTCTTCAGGATTATTATTTATTAACATTTACTTATATACTACTTCTCCATTCAAAATCCCTCCAAAGTGGGAAGCATTAGAAGATTGTATGTACAGCGCTGTGTAAATTTACAGCGCTTTATAAATAAAGGTTAATAATAATAATAATAATAAATAAAACACCCAGGTGATAAAGTAATGAGGTACAGGACCTGAAAATCAGCAATCATGGAAATGCACAAGTAACCTTAAATATTAGGAAAAGCAGAAAAAAGCACCTGTCAAGGGAAGTAGTTACATTTCCTTCCTTGTGTGCACCACTATACAGACTATGCTAACCATGTTTACTAGGGAATTTTTTTCCTCTAAACATATCTGCTAATTACTCCACAGTACTAATATTAATGGAATTTGGCTCAAATGTTGTGGGGCAAGGGGTCATGACCCTCAAATGTGATACTGTCTCTATTTCACTGGAGCATATATTGTTGACAGTTCCATGGACAGGTCTTGCCAGCATTCATATATATATATATATATATATATATATATATAACAGCACACACACAATAGAAATATAGAATATAGTATATATAGATATATATAATACATACCTACTGTGCTCAGGCATCAGGGGAAGGTACTGCACAAATCTTGGCCAAGAAAATCCCATGATAGAATTGGTTTAGGGTCACCATAAATTGGAAATGACTTGAAGGCACACAACATGCACACACATACACATGTATGCATACATGCACACACACACAGAGACACACATATTGGGAACATTTGAATCCTTTAGTCTGGATAAAACAGTGTCCTTCTAAAGTAACTGGAGACCCAACTTAGAAACATTTCCCCATTAAATAAAGGTATATATACAGAGAGGGGGGGGAGGGAGGGAGAGAGAGAGAGAGGGAGAGAGAAATAAATCAGCATTGGATTGTTTTATTAGGAGGCTTTGCCTCCTAATTGATTCTGGTACAGGGTTATACAGCAACACAGCAACGATCTATTGGAAGTGGGTCCTCATAGCCTGTCAATCTAGGAAGTGTAATATGGTTCATATCCCTATCCATAGTTCATAGCATACGGCTAAGAACTATTTTGGTGGGTTTTAGCTTCACCTTTGAAGGGTCTATCCAAGGTGCTGAATCATATCTCCAAAGTACACGTAGCAATCCTGAACCATCAGGGTCTGGGCTGGGGGGGGAGGAGAAAGCTGAGGAGCTGGGTCTTGGTTCTGAAGCTCTGTCGCAGCTTGAGTGAGCACAGCAACCTGCACCATCAGCTTTTGGTTGTGTTCCAAAAGTTCCTTAACAAGAGCTGCTTCTGCCATTCTGTTATCAGCTAGATTATGGCCAGAGTTTATTCTGTACTGGACTGCAGCCAGCACACACAGACACATGCTGATAAGAATGGCTTAGCACAGCAAGTGAAAGCAGAATACAGACCTTGCAAGGAGTAAATGTGAGAGCAGTCCAAAAAACCAAGCCAAAGTCAGGATACCAGGAGTCAGAGCAGTCCGAAAGCCAAGCCGAAGTCAGGATACCGGGAGTCAGAGTAGTCAAAGCAGTCCAAGGTCAAAGCAACCAGAAGATAACAAAGGTCCAGTCTGTTCCGAGGTCAAAGCAATAGGGAGTCAAGATACAAGGAGCGAGTGCCAGCAGCAATCACACCAAAGGATCATGCAATAAACTCTGGCACTGAATGGAGGCCTCTCTACAGCTTAAGTAAGGGAAACTCTCCCCGTGCCACCTGAGGCTGGTTGGCTAATTGCCTCTCTGCAATCCTCCTGGATCTGTGCCTGCAAGCACTCTCAGCCCTTCTCTGTTTGTAAGTAGGCACATCCAGGCAAGCTTTCTCCCCAGAGTCACTACTAGGCTGTTGCACCACAAGGAAGCATCTCACTAGCACTAGGACCTGGTTGGGCATCCTCCTCTGGGGCTGGGAGAGCACAGCTGGGACCTGGCAGAGCAGGATTATCACCTGGTGTAGCCTCAATTAGCTCTTGCTCTGAAAGAGGCTCATCCTCCTCCTCCAAGAGCTGTTCTTGGCTGGCCATGACACACTGCCATTCTTGGATGTCCTAGTCATCCACAAACCGAACCAATGTTTGGGTCACACAGTATACTGAATCCCACACATATAGACAGATACCTGTACAAGAACTTCAACCATCACCCAGGACAAAAAAGAAGCACAATCAAAACACTGGTAGACCGGAAAAAACACACTTCTTGGAAGATGAACTAAAGCATTTGGACCAGGCTCAACAAGCGAATGGTTATTCCAGCTCAGACATCAGAAAGGATGCCTGACCCAGGAAAACCCAGAGAAGTGAAGACAAGCAGCCACCAAAAGGGAAAGTATTTTTACCATACATCAAAAGACAGAATAGACAAAGTGGTGAGGAAGCACAACCTTCAAATGGTTTACAAACCAACGAAGAAAATCCAGCAAATGCTTAGCTCAGCAAAGAACCAGACAGACCCTCTCACAGCCACAGGTGTTTACCGCATACCATGCAGCTGTGGACAAGTCTACATAAGGACCATTAAACGCAGCGTGCAAACATGAATCAAGGAACACGAGAGACACTGCAGACTGGGCCAGCCACAAAAATCAGCTGTAGCACAAGCCATCCTGGGCATAAAATACTGTTTGATAACACTGAAATTCTGGACCATGCCAACCACTACCATCTCAGGATGCACAGGGAAGCCATTGAAATCCACAAACATCTGGATAATTTCAACCAGAAAGAAGAAACCCTTAAATTTGGCTACCAGTCCTGAGCAAAATAAGGACTCAGCAAATGCAAATGGGAAACCACTCAGAGTCAGGGGCTTTCCCAGAAGATAATGATCACACCAATTAGCAGACACTAATCCTCTTTTGCATTAGCCTCTCAGCCTGAGGCTTGCCATCATCAAGAGAACAATACACATGCAAATCACTCCTGCATTCCCAGGCTCACACAACATATATATATATATATATATATATATCTCCCCACTTTTTCCAGGCAAGCATTCTCTGAAGATGCCAGCCACAGATGTTGGCAAAACGTCAGGAAGAAACTCTTCTAGAACATGGCCACATAGCCCGAAAAACCCACAAAAAACTACACGTAGCATGTTGGATAGCCCTTTTAAGTATGGATTGAAACCCATAATAGATTCACTATCGCAATGGCATGGAAACCACCAGGCTCCACTGCTCATTCAGCAAGAAGGACCTGTGACCTTAATGTATCACACAGCTCTTTGCACATTCCAGGCTTTAAGGAGATGCTAGATATCAGTGGACATAGTACAGATTGAGCATCCCTTATTCAAAATACTTGGAACCAGAAGTGTTTTATTATGATTATTATTATTATCATTATCATTATTATTATTTGCATATGCATAATGAGATATTTTGGGGGTGGAACCAAAATCTAAACACAACATTCATTTATGTTTCATATACACCTTATACACATAGCCTGAAAATAATTTTATTCACAATATTTTTAACAATTTTGTGCATGAAACAAAATTTCTGTACATTGAGTCATCAGAAAGAAAAGGGGTGACTATCTCAGCAATCCATGTGGACAATTTTTCATTTTAAGAGTATTTCAGATTTCTGGGTATCTGATACTCAACTTGTATCAGCCATGGTAGGCCTAGAGACAATGCAATAGCTACATCAGTATAAGTCAAAAGATGGCATGTCAGGTGGAAACCATTAATATCTTCCATTCACTCTCAAACCTAAATGCCTATCTAGAGGGAGCAAAAATTAAGGACTGGAAGAACTAATACATTTATGGCAATGTGGTCTGTCCTACCAGTGGCTACTAATTTATCCTTCAGAGAACTCTGAACTACCTTTTGAAGATTGAGGCTCCCTTGAAGGGCAGCAATGAAATCTCAGGGACTAGATACATTTCTTTAATAAGTCTTGTGACATTGTTTTCAGTTGTACACCAGAAGAAAGATAATTTTGTTAGTGAATGATCCAAGAAGTGAGCTGAATGTGTCAGAAATATGGAGGGAATTGTTACTTTTCACACTATAAATCTTGTTCTACGTTTTGTCTTAGCTTGTGATCCCTAAAACTTGATTCAGAGGTGAAGTGTAATGTGTTGAAATTTTCAATGGAGTGTGTGGTGTCAGATCCGTTTTACAGTCATTTTTCAAATTGTAACATGATTTCTATGTCACTTGAAAAATTGGATAACAACAAATACCTTCCCAGAAAGCTGAGAAGATTAATGAAGTAATTATTGTTTAAATGAACTGACCCCAAACTGGGATGTTGGTCTCTATTTCTCATTTACACTAAAGGAAGCACGTTAGATTCTTCCAAAAGTAAATGAATGTGCTACATCCAAAGTGAAGGGACATCCATGATCGGGTACTGTTCAGGAAGACAGTTGAACAAACCCTCCAATAGAAACTAGCACACTCTACAAGGGGAAAAAAAGACTTTTATGCAAGGTGCATTGTCCTACCATCATCATATCTTTCTCTCTGATGAATATGTGAATTGCCAGACTGGTGAGCTACCTTATTTCTTTTCATTGACTTCATGAGATTGGCTCTTTGAATGGTAGCCAATGTAACAAAGAAGATTAAGAAAAGTCTGAATTATTCTTTCTTCCTTGGGAATTAAAGGAATTGTCATGTTCTTTGTGAATGTAAAGGAAGAATGAAACACTGTTCTAAGCTCACATCCACTGCTTAATTACTCCTTTTATTGTGCCTTGTTTTAAAAGGTTTGGGGCACCTCTATGAAACATAGAAAGGTGGGATATAAATATTTGCATGGTTAATCCATGTTTCACTTATTAAAACAAGTAGACACATTAAAATAGTTTTTATAGATGTCCCACAGGGTTAAAATACAACTTAGAATAACTTATTTTCTTTTGTTTGTTGAAGCTGCATATCTTTGTAGATATGGAAATATTATGGAAATATATGGAAAGTTGCTTTTTTGTCTACCTTCCAGAATTGCCTAGTTAGCAATTTGACTGCCTATGCTCTCTGGGGAAATTTGGGGGCTACATTAAAAAAAAGGAACTTCCCTGAGCTCTCGAATTAAGGGTACGCAAAGGTAGTGGTGGTGGGGATTGAGTGCTCCAGGTTTGAGTGCTTTCTGGTGGGACAAAGAAGCTGCAGAATTCTTTGTCAGCAGCTACAAGAAGCTGTTTTATTTCCACAGTAATCTTGGTCCAAAGTATTATGCAAAATGTCAATTTGAACTCTTAGATCCTTTTTGTAAAGGAAGCTTTGAGCAGTTTTCAGCAGTATTGAGGCATCCCAGTAATGTCTGTGAAAACTGAACTTGTTTATCCTAATAAACATATAGCATCATTAGCTGTTTGGCTGTTTGGTAGGTGAAGGGATGAAAATCCTCATCGTATTCTTGGAAGTGAGAACAAATAGGTTCGTTTTCTCCCTTCTTCTGTGAGATAAGTGAGGTTATTTTGTGAGGTTGAGGGAGTTTTTTTGTATCGGAAAGAACATTTCCCCTGACAAATTGTATAAATTGTGCAAACTGTGCAACTAAATCATCACGGCTGCTCCCTTGTTGCATCACCTTGTAAAAATAATAAGCATTGGATGCACCTTTTCAACCCATTTGTTGGTTCCACTGTCTGCACATGCACTTTGCTTCACAAGGGGGAGAAACCTCACAGGTTTGTGCATAGACATTTTTGTGCATGGAAACCCCCCAAGAAGGCCTTCCTTCCCTTTCCCACTGAAAGTATCTATTTCTCAGCAAGCAGCCTCAGTGTGTGAAGTTTGGCTCACTAGCAGAGAATGAGATTTTTTTTTCATCCTTAACTTGCAGAGCTTCATAGGAATAATCTTAACAATCCTTACAATGATCCTGTTAGATAGAAGAACATTACTATCCTGATGTTAAATATAGAAAAGAGGGACTTAACTGAAATTAAGAGGACTGAAAATAGAAAGAGTTGAGCAAACCAAGGATTGTCTAAGGTTTTGTTTTGTTTTGTTTTTTGGCTCATAGTTCTCATTTATGGGTGTTATGCTAGACCATCAGCAGCACCATCAGCAGCCCAAGCTTTTCTTTTGCCTCACTCAGTACAAGCAGTACTTCTGCTTAATTCCATCATAATACCTAACACCATCCCATTGGTGCCACGAGAGTTACTAGATCAGGATTATTCCAACCCTGAAAGTACAAGGGCAGCACCTGAGATTCTGCTTTGGTATCCCTATACACTACATTGTCATGGATATTGATTGTGTGTGCATTTGCAGTTGATAGGCAGGGAGACAGAGGAACATGCAGAGCAGACTAACCCTCCTCCAAACTGATGCAAGATCTCAGTTGATGAGTATAGTTGGGGGGGATCAAATTAGAAGGAGGGAAATGAAAGAGAAATGGGAGGGTGAAGAAGGGAAAAGACATATGTAGAAAAAGATTGGGGAACGAGAAAGAGAAAGAGAGAGATGGAAGGAGATTAAAGGAAAAGAAAAGTGCAACTAGGAGATATTGCTGAGGGTGGGGGAAATGCAATAAAAATAACATTTACATGTCTATATGCTTAATAGTGAAGTCAGTGCTCTCTAATCCATTTACAATTGGTAAGTCAATTTTCCCCAACAAGCTGGGTACTCATTTTACTGAACTATGAAAGGATGGAAGGCTGAGTCAGCCCTGGAGCCCTGGGATTGAATTTACAACATTGTGGCTGCAGTACCAGCATTTAACCACTGTGTCACCGGTTTTCCTAAAAGAGGAAAGCAGTCAAGAGAGTGAAGCAAAGGTAGGGCTTAAACAGATAGGCCAAAATAAAGCTGCTTCGGGTCACTTTGGAAGAATGCTGTTTAAATGACACATGTATCTTAAGAGGCCAGAAGCTGCACCAAAGCTGCACTCCAGTCCTTAGGACTGGAGCATGGCTTTGGCGCAGCTTCCAGCCTCTTAGGACGCATACAGCATTTGAATAGCATACCTCCAAAGAGACCCGAAACAGCTTGATTTTGGCATGTCTGTTCAGGCCCATAGACATTTATTCAGGGGATATGTAGCAGAAAAGAGAAGGAGTACAAGAAAGAGAATTAAAAGAGCAGGGGGTCAAGAGAGAAAATAATGGTAGTTAGATGTGAGGGAGAGGAAAGAGGATCAGAGAGAGACACACAGAGAGAGAAATTAAAGAGTAAGATGGCTACAGTTGGTGCATCACATCGCCGGGCTGATGATCCATGGATTGGAGCACCCACAGCTCAGCATGTCCCATATTGTTCAATGGTGGTGCATGTGTGTGGATGTGCTGATGTGGATTTGCACATGTAACCACTCATTGAATAAAATGGGTTGCAACCATTTATTTTTTTCTGATCTTCCCTGAACCAAAGCCCTGCAGATGGGAAGGGTCCACTGAACATGGGAATTATAGGAACGGAGGAGAGAAGGAGAAAGAGTAAAAGAGAGAGAGAAATGAACTTAAGGATGAAAATAGAAACTAAGCAGTATTAAAAAGAAAGGCATTTGTACTCAACCTTTTGTTCATCATGGTACAATCCAGATGTGCCTCACACCAAGAAAGGAAATTGTACTGTAGATTCAACCATTTTGTGTAAAATGAAGAAGGTAAAAACAAAACTGGAAAAATAGCAATAGGAAAAGCTTCAAAACACCAACCTTGCTGATGCCTTGTGCAGTTTCAAAACGTTTATAGGTTGAGGAGGGAGAGGAAGAGTGTGTGTAGGTAGACCACTGCAAGCAGCTTGCAGCTTGCAGGCAGGAACACATATTTTTTTCTTTCAAAACCCCCTCTAACTCTGAGATTTCTTACCTTACCCTGAAGCCTGGAAGAGAAGGGCCAGGACCTGATAGCTGTAAACCCTAGTTGCTACATCTGCCTAACCTCTGTCTTGGACTGAGAACAGAAGGGCAAGAAAACTCTTTTGGGAGAAGTGCCAGCAATATAAAGAGCTGGCTTGAGTCTGAGTGGAGCCCTGTACAACTGAAAGAGCTCTAAGAGGAAAACATGACACAGTTGCCTCCCATGGACCCCAAGGAGCACAAGATGCACTTTTCAGTCAAAAATTATAATTTCAGCTTACCATCCTTAAAACATGGCTAGATCATCCCAAAAGTGTGAGGGTGTGATCACTGGTCATGCTTGTCTCCCATAGTGAAATCATTATGGAGGCGTCCTGTCATTAAAGCGTACACAGAGCCGCCATTTCACTGAATAACGGAAGTGCAGAGAAATGGCAGCTCCGCAAACGCTTTAATGATGGGACACCTCCATGACGATTTCATTATGGGAGACAAGCATGACCAGCGATCACACTCTCACACTTTAGGGATGATCTAGCCACATTTTCTGGATGGTAAGCCTTCGTGTGATAATCTCCATATTATCTAAACCCATTTCAGTCTGCCTTCAGTTCTGTATGATGGTCCTAAAAGCTTTACTTGGCATCTGCAAAACAGCTCAATATAAAGCCTTAAACAACTTGGGGCTGAAGTACCAATTGAGCTTCTGATTTGTAGGTAATGCTTTGTCTTTGCGCAGATGGTGATATGAGACAGGATGTTCATTGTGCTGGCACACAGGAAAATTATTTTTGCCATACAATCTTACTGTTTAAACCAGTACTAGGGAACCTGTGTTTTTTTCCTGTTGTACCTCTGCAGCTTATCAGGGACGATCACACCTGAGCCCTCAATGAGAATCCAAATATTGGGTTGTTTGTTGGCTGCTTGCATAAGGAAGTCTAACCAGAAAGCCCCCCTTCCTAATCAGCAAAGATTGTAGTTGGGGTATTCCTTCCAGCCAGACCTAAGGGCCATTTCTTACTGCCACCCCCCAACATCCATGCCAAAATCAAGTATTAAATCTGTCCAATTAGAATTAACATAATTTAAGCCAAATTAATCATTATTTAGACACCACCCAAGCCAATTGCCTATAATGCCACTAGTAACAGTGTGGGGTAGCCAAACAAACAAACAAACAAACAAACAAAAACATGGAAAGGGGCAAAAATTATTGCCCGCCCCTAGGCAACCAAGTAAACTTCACACTATTCCAGTGGCAGGTGGGTGGGTTGCTGAACTGATCAGGAATGAGGCTGCTTGGGGCGATGTACCAAACTTGTCCCAAATCATGCCTCCAGCAGCCTGTTTGCCATGGTAACCCTGCCATGGCATGGTTTAAACCCTGGTCTCCCCCCAGTGGAGGGCCACAAACAGCTCATCCCAACTCCACAGCCTCCATGGTGGAGGGGGTGGGATGGCCATTGTTATTCCAGTCCGTGTTTGCATAGTTTTTTTAATAATCTCTTTGATCATTAAATGCTATTTTCCCCACTGCCTGTTGAAGGCAAATGCCAGTGGAAATCTACATGATGGTTGCCCCTGTTTTTAGGCACTGTGCCTGAAATGTGCCCAGGTTCCTATACTTCTCAGAAACTGACAGGGAAGCTTCCTCTTGCAATGGAAACAGCTTTCTCTTCCCTTCGTCTGCTACCACTGAACAAAAAATAAATAAATAAATCATAGAATGATAGAGTTGGGAGAGACCACAAGGCCATCAAGTCCAACACCCTGCCATGTAGGGATACACAACCAAACCACTCCCAGTAGATGACCATCTGGCCTCCATTTGAAAATCTCTAAAGGAGACTCCATGCCATTTCAAGGCAACATATTCTACTGTCAAACATATCTTACTGTCAGGAAAGTCTTCCTAATGGAGTTGGTGGAATTTCCTTTCCTGTAGCTGAAGCTAATTGCTCTGGGGCAGCAGAAAACAAGCTTACTCCATCCTCAATATGACATCACTTTAAATATTTAATCATATAACCTCTTAACATTCTCTTTCCCTGGCTAAACATGCCCAGTTCCTTAAGCTGCTTCTCATAGGACATGGTTTCCAGACTGATGTGGCAGAGTGTTTTACTGGGATAGGTCACCAAGAGGATTTCAACTATGGAGTCTCAGTGGGAGGCAGCTCAGAATGGTAGCTGAAACCAATGTTCTTCTGTTGCCAGTGTGGCAAGATAAGCTGCTCCTCAGAATGGCAAGAAGGGGAGCCCCAGGAGGGAGTCTATCTCTGTGTATTCATTTCAGAACATTTTTATTCCTTCCAAACTGAAAGCTACACTTCAAATTCTATGAGCCTTCTTTATGAACAACTCCATCTTTTCTGGATTTACTTTCAATTTATTCACCCTCATCCAACCCATTATTAACTTCACACAGTCATTCAAGGATGATCCAATATGGCCACAATTACAACTCCCAGGCAAAATTAAAATTCCAAGCTCAGCACAGTGTCATCACAGTTGCTATAGCAATTCCAGGAAATATATTTTGTGGCCAATGGTTATTTCTTTGTGCTAATGAAATGACAATTTTTCTTCAGTGAATTGAATCACAACTAATTGAGTAGTAATCAGTGCAGGCCCCAAAGTTCAGATAAATGTTGCCTTCCTAATGCTTTGTAGAAATGCAGAATCCATTAACTATCTTCAAATGAGATTTTTTTTAATTAGTTGAATCTTAGCAAACTATTACAGGCAGCATTAATGCTATCCTACCAAACTTTCCCATTTGTTTAGTGCTAGGAGAGAAAAATTTATTTTCAATTAATTGAAGTGCTGATAGGGTTTACGGTTTGTTTTCCACTCAGAGAAAAAATATACATAGGCGATGAGTGAATGGTCTTGTCTCTTTTTTAAAAAAGCATGATTCATAATTTTCTTTCCCAGATGTTTTTGGGGAGCCAGTGAATAGCTACACAGATGTCAGCTGCACATCTCAGTCTCATATTCTTAGCTACTTATTTATATTTCACTGAAACCTCCATAATTTTTCAAAGGGACATCCTTCTGCTGACAAATAGAAGAAACAATACTTCTCCTTGCATATTACCCTTTTTCATACATCTCCATTGTCACTGCAGCATTAGTAGCATCCAGGTCATGAATCTGATACTGATCACCAGCTCCTCCTGCTGAGCATGGCTGCAATAACTAAAGGATTATACAATGCTCTTATACTACTAGCATTCATGTATTTGGTCTAGGAATGAGCAATGTCATCAACCTCAGGGCAATTCACTCCCCTTTCCCAAGACCCACTGAGGGCTGCATCCTCTTTGCTACACTGTTGAAATTTGACAGAAAAACAAAGTAAGTCCTGAAAACAAGCAAGTTTAGTTTAATGTGGTCTTCCCAGATTGCTGCTGAATTCAAGCCCATTTAAAATATCTGCTTTCTACTTCTTTTAATGGATTTTGGTGGTTTGGCATCAAATTTCAGCAGCACAATTTTCAACCAGATTTTAGAAATGCTGTTTTGGACAATGCATCAAAGACTATACACAGCCCACCAGCTACGTGTTGCCCCCCCTCCATTTATTAAATTTATATTTGCACCTTTTCTCCACTGCCTGGGGTTAGTGCATGTGATTTCCCCCATTATATCTACATAACAACCTTGTGAAGTCAGTTAGATAGTGTCTGTCCTAAAATTATCCAATTAGTTTGGGGGATTTGTTTCTGGCACTTCCCAGATCCAGTCTTTAAATCACTATAAGACATTGGCTTTAACTGTATACCAGTTACTGTTTGAATTTTAACAGCTGCTGTACAAAATATACTTTTCTTTACACTTTTTGAGAATTAAGTTGGAGAGCCCTAAAATATCAGGATACTAAACAGAGTGAATAGCAAGGCCTCCCCTTTCTTCAGAAAGTTGCCCTTCACACATAGATGGTGAAAAAACAAGCAGCAGAATGACAGTGTTTTTCCATATACAAAATACCTAAATAGGGTTAGTCTGAGTACAAAAGCAATAAGCCAGCAAGTTATTATACATGGCAGAGATGGTAAGAATATAGAAAATGTTTTGAAAATCTTCTTTTTAAAAAACAACCCTTGTTTCTCAGAAAAACCTGATGAGGGGAATCCTGGATTAATAAGAATTTTTGCAGTTTGGGGCTTATTCTGCACAAAATTTGCACATAGCTTTTTTAATGTTATTTTTTGTGCAATAAAGTATTCATTTTCATCCTATATCTTGCAGCAGAAAACAAGCCAATCATTCCTTCCTTTGAAAATGAAATAAGTAAAGATCCATACCCCCAATATACAATGAACTTGTACTTCAAGGAATAGCAGTGTGTGTGTGTGTGTGTGTGTGTATGCCCATCTCCACTTTCCCTCTGAAGAAGATATTTCCAGCATTCTCCTCAGTCTGTTGACTTGCTCTATGTAATGTTTATAACAATTGTTGGCCTATTAGAGGAATATAACCTTAACATCACTGGCAAACAAGCAATCTAAAAATCCAGCATATTAAGGCACAACTCTTCCACCTCTCTTCCTACTTAAGTACAGAGAATGGGCCTCTGTCAGTGTAAGACATCTTTGATTTTGTTGGACATCCAATCTTGTTGCAAGATATACCCCCTTCTTAATCCTGAAAGAATAAGAAGCATGATAGATGTAGGAAAGGAGAGACCATGGCCTAGAAACAGCAGCTGGGTGGAGGGAGTTGGCATTCAGGAACAGTTGCATAAGCTCTAGCATCTGCCCTAGCCTGCCATCATTTCCTCACCCAACCTGTGCCTTAACCTATATTTTACTTTGTTTATAAGATTTTTAACCTGCCCTATCCCAGAAGGCTCAGTGAATGAAATAGCATGAAAGAATAAGCCTCAATTTGAAAACATACAAGTTCAACAAAAGGTTGCATACATGCTGCTGTGTTCATACTCCCATAGCACATGAACAGATTGTTAGGCAGGATGGATATGGAAGCTTTATCTGCTTTCCCATTCATTGATACTGCTTTTCACAGTATCAGTCACTTGTAAGGAGGGAGAAAGTAAAGAATCTAGAAGCTCATTCTAAATTCTACCTTTCTTCTCACCTCACCTTTGAAGGAGAAATAGAATTTAACTAGAAGGTTCCCTTAGTTTCAGTGTGCTATTGAGTGTGGCACAATCCATAGAACATGCACAACACAGAATGATAGAGTAATAGATTTGGAAGGGACTGCAACTCCAACCCCTGCCATGCAGGAATACACAACATAAAACACTCCCCAAAGATGACCATCTATAATCTGTTTAAAGACATCCAGAGAAGGAAACTCCTCTGAGGCAGTCTGTACTACTGTCACACATCTTCCTAATGAAATCTCTTTTCTTGTAATTCAACTCCATTGGTTTGTTTTCTGGTTTCTGAGCAGCAGAAACAAGCTTGTTCCATCTTCTAGATGACATCTCTTCAGATATTTAAATGTGACTATCATGTCATTTCTTCATCATCCAAGCTAAAGGTAGCCATCTTTGTAAGCCATTCCTTGTAGGGCTTGGTTTCCTTTCATCAGCCTGCTTGTGCTCTTCTGAACATGTTCTAGCCTGTTGATATTACTTTTCACCCATGGTGCCCAGAACAGGACACAGTATTCCATATCTTCATGGTCCCTATCTGATTGGACAAAACAGACAGTGGGTAAGGGGAGGCTTTATGCTGCCCCTTTGAGTGCCCAATCGGGGCTGCTGCAACAGCATGTCATGGCCCCAATCTGGTGATTTTCCTATCCAAAAAGAAGCAGCAAAATGCCACTTCTTCTTGGCCTGGAAAAAGGGCACTCTTGCCACCACGTTGCTTTTGGTGCTCCTTTTGGTGTGCGGTCAGGCAGGTGGCATGATGCCGGTATTGGGGTAGTGTCAGGGCATGCATTTTCCAAACACGATGTCACCACTTACTGCTGGTCTGTACAGCCTCAAAGTTACCTGTAGTTAATGCTAAAGAAATAATGAATTCTTTAGATTATTCTCATCATAGCTACTGTATAACATATACCTGAGCCTCTTTGGCACAAGTGTGTCTTGAGTTATTCTACTGGAGTGCAGGTACATTTCAAGTTATAGTATTGGAGGAGTAAGGCCATATTATAGGTATACGTTCTTACATAGCCCAGTATACAGTACATAGTGAAAGGAGAGGCTTCGAGCAGCCTACGTGCCTTGTAAATAAATGGAGGGAGTTGAGCCCCAGGGCTCCCAATCTGGTACCATTCAGCAGCACTAAATTCACTTTGAAAGGGTGTGGGGGGAAAACTCTCTTCATAATTCTTCAACCTTCCAGCCCCTCTGATTCACATTTGCATTTCCTTAAGGTAACATTAAATTACAGGGCCTCAGAATGTCTGCCAACAAAGGAGTATCTGCCCTGCCTTCCCTGACAGGCATTTACGTTTTTCCACCCAGTTGCAATCCAGCATCAGGACTGCCAAAGGAGACACTTGAAATGATCTCCATGGCAACTTCAGACAGTGCAAGGAGTAGCTAAATATGAAGGGGTGGGGGTAGGAGTCTCTGCATGTGAAATAAACAAACTAATGTAGTGATATATTCTAGAAGAATGGATTTATGGGTTATGACATCCCTAAAATATCTTTATTTAATAATGAAAACTTCATTATCCAGCCCTGTGCTCAAGTGTTGCCATGGGTCCACGGTAAATCCCCTGGAAGATCTTTCATCTTGACAGAGGTTCTAAATTGCAGCATTAGTACTCAAACTGAGAAGAAGTTACAGCCTATTTTGCTTGTCCAGGGAAATGAGAAGCACGTAGATACCGAGTTAGTTATTGAAGTCTAATGACTGGGAATATTAAAAATGGTGCATGAAAAAACCCTCTATGGAAGTGCTGGGGGATAAATTAAGCGATAAACCTTGAATGTTTACTGGAGTTTCATTATTTTATGAAAAAGTAATTCATCTTTATTACCGCTGAGGCGATTATGTTTCACATCATTAAGAAAGCAAAGCATGGAGACCCTAAAGCTAATTTTCAAATTCAACTATCAGAAGGTATAGCAGGTATAGCTGTGTCCTCAAGAAATGTTTATTAAAACATTATGAAATAAAAAGTCAAAATCTGTGAAATATCAGCTCCCACTAAAGCCAACCAGCTGGTATTAGCAGATGGTTTGTTTATTTTTTTAGCTATATTGTACATGAACAATATGATTTTTATGTTAATCATACATAGACAATCACAGACCATTTTTTAAAACACTAACCACTGCTGTCTGGGTAGATTCTTGGAGATGCACAGTTAAATTAGCCAGGACTCAGCCAGTTTGCAAAAAGGTCAGGGGAAAAACATACTATTTTCATATTAACCAAGTTAATGCTAAATTTAGAGCACTTACTGAAAACTCAGTAACTGCAGTATCTGAGTTTCATATACTGAATTCTCACACTGTCATGTTTAACAGCACATTAAGGGATTATTCAGATAGCAAAAACAATCCAAGATGAATCCGGGTTGAATCTCTATTGTCACATGCATCCCAAATGCACCCAATTATTTATTTTTTTCTTTGGGATGGGGGCCTGCCAAAACCACCACTTAATCTGGGATAATTGATACCTGAGGTGAGTTTCTGAGCTTTCAAAAAAGATTTGCACCATTGGCAGTATGAATAACCAATACAAATAGACCCAGGATTAAACTCTGCATGCCTTGAACACACTTCAAATACATTCATATCTTTGACTCCATGTTTATTCGAGTGCTGGCACGTGGGAGCAACTAAACTCACAGAGATGTGTAGAGATGCGGTTCCATAGTGTGAATAATAAACCTGGAATGTGTGATTAATGTTATTTGCATTGTTCTGCTTAAAAAATTTCTGAATTACCGCTGAGATGCAGATATTTAAATACAGATATTTTAAACTGAGTAATATCCACCAGAAAGCACCTACATAAGCCTCACTAATGTTTCCAAAATCACATATTACAACTGTGATAATTTCAATGGGATTTTCATGGAAGATAGTTCTGGGTGGATTGTCACCAATCATTTGTTTTTTAAGCTTTTTAAACTCCTGCTCTCCCCCCCCCCCCCAAAAAAAAAAGAAAGAAATTGTTTTCACTATGAACTATGAATGTTTACATGCTCCAGTTGTGTCATATGCATGGAATCAAATTCTACAAGGAATGTTTGAATGAAGCAGTATTGGTGCTCCTAGACAAAGAGTTCATATTATTTATAGTTCAAAGGCACTGTGTCGTTATTTCATCTTTTCTCATCAATGGAACTTCTGGTATGATAAAAGAGAGAAAAATAGGAAGACTAGAGTTGTACTGATACTTTTATATTTTAAATATTGTAAATTTTAAATACTGTAAAGTCTCACAATGATAGAAGCAAAGGCCCCGAGAAAGACATTTATATGCTTATAGGCATTCTGTTATAATAAGTATTATTTACATTAGGTTTTAAGCATATTAAAAACTGCAGTAGTGTTACTCAGCATAAATAAAAACAACACTTTAGTAGTAGAAAATTGTGATGATATGTTTTAGGATGAATTTTGCTGCTGTGGTAACTGCCAAACACAAGAAAATAGTAATTAAAAATTGTAGTAACATTATCGACAATATTTTATTAGAATTGACATATTGAATCAATCATATTTACACAGCTGTTGATTTACTATTTAACAATTGATTTACCAATTGGGTCTTCTCTAGTTAATATTAACCAACAGGCAAACCCCCTCTGCAGAAACCTGCCAAGAAAACCCTGTGATAGGTTTGTCTTAGGGTCACCATAAGTCAGAAACAAAGTAGAAAGCAAACAATATACACACATGATTCAAGACATTGTCATGACCAAAGGAACAGTTTTCCAATCTAGACTTCTTGTAAATCTTGGGGCAGTGGACTGGTGTGCTCCCCCAAGGTCTCCTGGGGAGTTAATTGCTTCCCTGGGTTTGTTAGAAGGTATGTCTTACAGCATGGTGTAGTGGTTTGAGTGTGGGATTGATTTGTTCACCAAGAACACACTATAGCAAAACTCAGTGATAGGGCTGGAATAGATGGAGGTAAGAATCAATTTCTACTACCATTTTACCTGCTTCAAACAGTGGATTTTCATGGATAATGTTTTTACTTATTCAAATTTACAATGTAATTAGGGCCACATGGGCCACCATCCAATGCACTGTTGAGTGTCATTGACCCATTTATTTCAATAGCATGGTGTAATGGTTTGAACATTGGACTATGGCTCTGGAGATCATGGTTCAGTTCCTTGCTTGGTCATGGAAACCCACTTGGTTACCTACATAGGGTGAGTCACATACTCTCAGGCCCAGAAAACTCTGTGATAATTCACCTTAGTGTCTCTATAAGTTGAAAATGACTTGGAAGGCACATAGCAACAACAAATGTCTTACCAAGATGTTGAGAAAGTTTTTTAAAACTGTAATTTCCAGAATCCACCAGCCATGATGGCAACTAAAAGTAACTTTTATAATAAGTTACAAAGTTATGTATTTCCAAGATATGGTGTCACTTATTTCAGGTACACTCAGGTACACTGAGGCAGAAGATATTTAAATCAAGGACATTAATTAGTTTCAGTTCATTTAAAGAAAAAAGAGGCATTATTCTAGAGGTGTAAAACATCTCAGCTAGTGATGTGTGACAACTGGAATTTTAAACTATTTGCTATGTTATTCATTTTGTTGGCTTCATTTTTAACAGATATTCTTCTGAGCAATTAAGAAGAACACCAACCAATGTAGTAGAGCTACTGATTTTTAGCCAAACTCTTCAAAGATCACCTTCAAAACAAAGTTTTCAATGGTAAGCCTTATCTCTGGCAATAAGGATGAAAGGTGCCCATAAGCATGAGCAGAGTGTTTTGTGTTCTCCATTGTATATTACAACCAGCCGGTACACATTTAGAGCTAACAAAAATGGTGTGTCTGAAATCATAAAGCAATTTAAACCTCAGTACCTCCATATGCAGACATCATTAACTGTGAGAAATTAATTAAACATTAATAAGATATTTGAGAACTCCTGGAAAACAGGAGAAATCTCAGCAGACTGGAGGAGGGCAAACGTTGTCCCCATCTTCAAAAAGGGGGAAAAAGAGGATCCAAACAATTATCGTCTAGTTAGTCTGACATCAGTACCAGGAAAGATTCTAGAGCAGATCATCAAACAGAGAGTCTGTGAACATCTAGAAAGCAATGCCATAATCGCAAAAAGTGAACATGGGTTTCAGAAAAAGAAGTCATGCCAGACAAACCTGATCTCTTTTTTTGATAAAATTACCAGCTTGTTAGATGAAGGGAATGCTGTGGATATAGTATATCTTGATTTCAGTAAGGTCTTTGAAAAAGTTCCCCATGATATTCTTGCAAACAAGCTTGTAAAATGTGGGCTAGACAAGGTAACTGTTACATGGATTTCTAACTGGCTGACCGACCGAACGCAAAGGGTGCTCAACAATGGCTCCTTTTCATCCTGGAGAGAAGTGACCAGTGGGGTCCCACAAGGCTCTGTCCTTGGGCCAGTTCTATTCAACATCTTTATCAGTGACTTGGAGGACAAAATTGGGGGAATACTTACCAAATTTGCAGATGGCACCAAATTAGGAGGAGTAGCTAATACTCCAGAGGACAGGATCAAGATTCAAAATGACCTGAACAGACTAGAAAACTGGGCCAAAGCTAACAAAATGAAATTCACCACGGAGAAATGTAAGGTACTGCACTTAGGGCGGAAAAATGAAAAGCACAGATATAGGATGGGGGACACCTGGCTGAATGAAACTACGTGTGAAAGGGATTTAGGAGTCCAAGTAGACCACAAGTTGAACATGAGTCAACAGTTTGATGTGGCAGCTAACAAGGCCAATGAGATTTTAGGCTGCATCAATAGAAGTATAGTGTCTAGATTCAGGGAAGTAATAGTGCCACTCTATTCTGCTCTACTGTGTCCAGTTCTGGGCACCACAATTCGAAAAGGACATTGAGAAACTGGAGCGTGTCCAAAAGAGAGCGACTAAAATGGTGAAAGGTCTGGAAACCATGCCCTATGAGGAACGACTTAGAGAGCTAGGGATGTTTAGCCTGGAGAAGAGAACGTTAAGAGGTGATATGATAGCCCTGTTTAAATATTTGAAGGGTTGTCATATTGAGGAGGGAGCAAGCTTGTTTTCTGCTGCTCCAGAGACTAGGACCCGGAGCAAGGGATGCAAGCTACAGGAAAAGAGATTCCACCTCAACATTAGGAGGAACTTCCTGACAGTAAGGGCTGTTCGACAGTGGAACAAACTCCCTCGAAGTATAGTGGAGTCTCCTTCCTTAGAGGTCTTCAAACAGAGGCTGGATGGTCATCTGTCGGGGATGCTTTGATTGTGATTTCCTGCATGGCAGGGGCTTGGACTGGATGGCCCTTGTGGTCTCTTCCAACTCTACAGTTCTGTGATTCTATGATTCTATGTTGAAAATGAGTTTTGAAGAAATATTGCCTGGAATCCTGTATATATAAAATTATGTAATATAAATTGTGATATAGGATTTTGGCTTTTGTAAAAAATATAAATATTTGCATGTTGGACTAGGACTCTGGAGACCAGGGTTCAACTCTCAGCTACGCCATGAAACCCACTAGATAACCTTGCAAGTCAGACTCTCTTAGCATTAGGAGAAGGCAATGGCCAATTTCCTCTGAATAAATTTTTACAAGAAAACTCTGCGATAAAGTCTACATAAGTCAGAATTGACTTGGAAGAACACAACAACAGCAACAACAATATCTGGATACATGTACAAATCTCTTTTGCTAATACACCAGACTAGAGATGTTTTATCTATCATATGATTTTGCAAGATGTTCCTTTAGAACAGATGAAAACTATTGGTATTTTTATTTAAAATAATTTAACAGTATAAAGGGACCAAACATGAGAAAAGAAGCAATATAGAACAATAACAGTTATTACAAATAAACCCAGTACTCTCAGCATTAAGAAAAGTGGAAAACAAGCTGATGCAAGGAATATGCTTGATCCTTCCAGGGCTTGATGACTGTCTTGTGAAGGTGACTGCAAGGATATTTCTTCCCTTCTTTCTTAATTCCATTCCTTGATTCCCCCTCCTTACTCTACAGCTGTACCTCTCTCCTTGCCTTGTCTCACTTTGCACTTTTGCCGCTCTGTAGTCTTGTACTCTGCTGCTTGCACCTTCCACCCTTATTTTCCCCCTTGCCTCAGCTTGTGCCCCCAATACTCCCTCTTGTGCACTGTCACCTTACGCCTGCATGTCATTCTTTGTACCTAGTCACTACAACTTTTATCTTCCTTTCCCTCCCTCCATTCATTCATTCATTCATTCATTCATTCACTGTACCCCACTCTTCTGCCACAAAGGCTCTCACAGTGGCTTACAAATTGTTCCCTGACCTCAGGCTTACAGTCTAAAAATGATATGACACAAAAGGAGAAGAGTATGGCAGTGGAGAAGGATATCAAGTGCATTAGATACTGCTGGTTCTTCTCTCAATCTGAGGCCAGGGTGATGGCAGTTGGAATGGAGGGAGAGCCCTTCATCTGTCCCTGGACTAGGCATGATGGAGATGTGCCTGCCCCTTTTCTCCCTTTCCCCTATCAAACCCTCACCATGGGCTCATTCCCACTTACATTTAAACCAGTTTGTGATTTGTCTTCACTCTGTGTTGGTAGGGCTGCCATATCCTGCCTGGGGGCAGGACTTTCCCTGGGGCGGGTCCGCACGGTCCCACCCCGGTTTGGCCCCGCCCCCGGGATTCCCCCCCAGTGAGGCCCTGGAGGTGGCTCTGCGATCGTGGAGTCCTCCAAGGCCTCGCCGGGGCCTGGGAGGAGGAGGAGGCCACTTGCCACCGTGGCAATGGCCGCGAAGACGGGCGGCCCCCGCGCCCCTTCCCAGCCTGAGAGGAGGCCGAGGCTTCCTCCCAAGCCAGGAAGGAGGACAAGATTTTAAAATGTATGACCTTTTTTTAATTTCCTGGCCAGGAAATTAACAAAAATGGTCCTACATTTTTAAATCTTGTCCTACATTTTTCCCGGTTTGGAGGTCCTCAGGGAAGGCAACCCTAGGTGTTGGTGAATCGATTCCAAAAGATCTGTCATCCCCACAATAAAAACAAATATTTTCATTATCCCCTTGTAATTGCTTCTTTTTTGGCATGATTGTCATACCCTCTAGTTTGCATTGCTTCAAAATGCATGTCAATCATCTGCACATCATCAGTGACATAAGCGGCAGCCCGGGCAGCCAGGCTTGGGAACTATGAGTTTTTTTTAAATGATAGAAGATTCGATTCATTTTGAAACTACTTGCCTCACTGATTGCAATGAATTGAATGAAGTATCAATCTTATTTTTTAAAAAAATAATCATGCACCCATAGGCCACACCACAAGCACAAAAAAGCAGTGCTGAGAGTGAAGGGGGGGGGGAGGAGAAGAGAATGGTGGCTCTACCAAAAACTGAAGAGGGATGGTAAACACCCCTCTGCCATTACACCATCTCCCCTCCAGAATGATACAATTCAAATCCGTCTTTCCAACTTGTTGAACACGCATCGGAATTGATTCTTTTCAAAAGAACCGCCAAAAAATTAGTGTCAGGAAAGAGCAGGGTTTTTGCATTTGCCTTGCTTCATCATGATTGAAATCGATCACAGTAGGATTGGAAACAGTTTCAAATGGGAACAATAGTCATATAACCTAATCAGCAATTCACTTTAAATCATAGTCGATCTGAAGGGAGAAGCGGGAGATATAAATAAAAAATTATTATTATATTATTATTATAGTGGGAATGTAGCCCAGAGTTCTTTCTCTTGCTTCTAGCATTCCCTCTTTCATGTCCTTTCTTCCCCCTCCTTTTTCCTGATCTTGTACTTCTATACCTCCTCTCCTCTTGCCCTTTCTATAGCCCTCAACTTGCTTCACATTGCCCAGTTGCCTTGCTTTCCTTCCTTGCTGCTATAACTACATCTCCAGCTCTCTTCACACTACGGTTTGTGTGCCCTCTAAAGAACCAGTGGCTACACAGAGTTGCTAGTGTTGCTTAAACAAAGAATAGATATTCTGGAAGCAGCAGGCAGTGGTGCAGCTGCTGCTGCTGCAAGACAAGGAGCAGGAGGAGAGGGAGATAAAACAAGGCAAGGGGATGGAGTAGCAGGAACAGAAGTGATTAGGAAAGCAAATGAGTGAAGAGAAGATGGCAATAATGTGGATAGCTCTTTTCCTCTCATACATCATGCAGTGAGAGAGACATACTTCCCTTTATAAAATGGAACTCTATTTTATTTTCTAGGTGTCTATTAAAAATGCATATTTCTAAATCAAGAAAGTCATGGACCTACAAGCAAATCTACTGAACTTTAAATATTAGTCATTGCATTGCAGTCATTACTCTGCTTTGTGGCATACCACCATCTTCCCTCTAACAGCTTCATTACAGTCTTTGCAAGGCACTCTGTGAAACAGACTTCAGCTGGACCTTCTTGCAAGAGCTTGACTGCAGAATTGTAAAACTGGTCCAGGCAAATAGAAATTGGTATTGAGAGGAAATGAGTCATTTCTAACACTTCAACTTGTCAGTGCCAAAGGAGTTAGTGGAAGGCTTATTTCTCTAATACCATTAGGCAGAAGATTGACTGCAAATTTTGCCCCCTTGCTCCACTTCTACAAAGGTTAAAGATGTGTGTTTTTTTTGTTTTTTAAAATGAATGCTTGGCATCGTGGCCAGATGATGGTCCAAACAGGCACTGAGTGACCTGCCTAGAAACAGTTTTGCTCCTAGGACTAAACCAATATAACAATATTCAAACAGATCATTTTTACAACCCTTTTCTGGTCAATAAAGCAACAGTTCACATGCACATGTAAAATGAAATGCTCCAGCAACAAACTATTCATGGGATTCTATAAGTCCTCTTAGATCATGATGTGTGTGAAAATCTTTGCTGTGATTGTGTGACTTTCCCGGGAAAATATCTTTTTAATCCTAGATTTTCCCTTGTGTGATAAAGAATCATCAAAGTTTTTCTTTGGTTCCATGTTGCCCCTTGTCTTTTGGGGAGTTGTTTTTTTAGCAGCATCAGTATTGGAAGAATGGTGAAGGAAAACTGGAGAAACACACTTTCACTGTCAGGTTGCAGCAGCATCTGCACAGTAAACAATACAATAAGGCTTGAAAAATGAGATTCTAATCTAGCCAATTCTTTTGTGTCATTTGTGCCTGCCTACAACAGGCAGCGTAAACAGTAGTTGTCTCCAGAATCCCTTACTATGTGTGAATAGCAAAACAGAGATTAAAAAAAGGTAAACCAAATATGCCTCCATCATTATCCATTGCCTCGACATGTTAAGCACAGAGCTATAATTTAAGTCATCAGAATGGATATCATAAAGAAAAATGAGGCTGGTTTAAATCCAGGGAAAAATAATAATCCCTGTATGTACAATGGACCCTTGTTATACGCTGGGGTTTGGTTCCAAGATCCCCCATGGATAACAAAATCCGTGGATGCTCAAGTCCTATTAAATATAATGACATAGCAAAATGGTGTCCCTTATAAAAAATGGAAAATCAAGGTTTGCTATTTGAAATTTATACTTTTTTGGAACATTTTCAAACCGTGGATGCTTGAATCCATGTATAAAAAAATCTGTGTATAAGAAGGGTCAGCTGTATTTGGGAAG
This sequence comes from Sceloporus undulatus, assembly GCF_019175285.1. NCBI lineage: Eukaryota > Metazoa > Chordata > Lepidosauria > Squamata > Phrynosomatidae > Sceloporus > Sceloporus undulatus. Next base: position 53,805,955 of record NC_056525.1, read on the forward strand.
ATGGTTATTGCGCTCTTTAGAAGGTTCAAAATGTTTTTGTTTATTTACACAAGACTTACGTGACCTGGTTGTTTCATTTTACATGTGTACATTGTTAGTATGGGGAAAAAATGTTGCTGAAGGTTGTTGAACTGCTCTTCTCTTTTGTGGTTTAGAAACCTATCCCTATGTTATTCATCTGCTACCAAATTTTCTGTTAAAGAAATAAAGTTCCAGGAACAACTTACTTCATTAAATGATGCATATCTGTACTGATTTAGAATCTGTCATGATTTTTACATATTACGCCCCAATACAGATTAGAAGAAAGGAGGCGGTCAGAGGCCGTCCCTTTCTCCTCTGGATCATTGCCACTGCATAGCAGCAACAATGATCCGCTGCAAAAAGGAGCTCCAAAATGGAGCTCCTTCCTGCGATGTCGCCAATGTGCTCTTTGTGCCCTGGAGCATCGAGGTGACATGTCTTGTGCACCACACCATTTGTACGTGTTGCATGTCATTGATACGCATGCTGCCTAAATGCACATGCATCAAAATGGTGGCACCCATACATACTAGGTTTTAGTAGCGTGCAGTTGCTGTGCACTTCCAAACCCTAGTATCGGCACTGCCACACCACTTTTGGCCCGTTTGTACCAGGCCTACATTTCCTTAAGTAGAATGTAGACTTACTAAGAATTCAGACAATAGAACTGTGATCAGTTAAATAGTTTTCTCTCAATCTTCCTGGTGTGGAAATGGCATGGAATACAAGGAGCACTGCTAACTCTGAGGTGAAACAGACTGCCCTAAAGGGGTGGCATCAAGCTACTCCTTCCAAAGCTGGATTGGGGCCATGGCAACCGCATGCCACAGCATCAATCCACCTTTTTGCCAGGCCAAAAAAGAAATGGCAAATAGCTGCTCCGTTTTGCGCTGGCAAAAAGCTGGCTTTTCTGCCCCACTGCAGCTGAAAGCCAGCTTTCAGGCGCTCCAGCAGCATGTGGCATGTAAATATCATGCTGCCAGAGCACCTGGAAATGGCCCATGTGTGTGCAGCCAGGTGGCATGAAGCCGGCTTCTGGGTGGCTTCAGAATGTGTGGTATCAAAACGCCATACTCTGAAGCCACCCAGACGGTGACACAAAAGGGCGCTCTGTTTTGCCCCTCTGTGTGTTTATCTGTGCCTTCAAGTTGTCTGTTGACTTATGGCAACCCCATGAATTTCATAGAGTTTTCTTAGATAAGGAATGCTTAGAACTGGTTTTACCATTTCCTTCCTCTGAAATATATCCTATAATATCTGATATTCATTGGAGGTTTCCCCTCCAAGTATTAAAACTAAGCTGACCCTGCTTAGTTTTTAAAATCTGATGGGATATAGTAACTTTAAGGGTTTTTAGGCATATTGCTAACTGGTTTTAATGAGAGAGAGAGACTATTACTCATTCTTTGCTTACAAGAATTTCCATGAGAATCTGACAGAACAGCAAGTCCTTCTGCAAGACACTAGGTTGGGTGAAGAAAAGGTCACTTTGTATTATTGCACCATTGGCTTCTGTATATAATTTACACATTGTATGCATTCTCTGTTATTTAATTCCTAACATCCCAGCTCTCTTTTATGTACACATTAAACTGAGGCTCATGTTTGGTACAATGACCAATCATGGGAATTCTACACATAAGGATAATTGCCCATTTCAGATAAATTTTAATTGTAACAGAATTTGACTATTTAATACTTGTTATACAATGAACAGATATAGTTGTTTTCTCACAATCACATATATTTACAAGCAGTATCACTCTGTTGACTAGAGGGTATGTCAATGTTTTAGCAATTTGCTGCTTGTTTTTTCTTTCTATATCCAGTTGAGTTTCATGCATACAAGAAGTGCGCATCCCAGTATCTTTTGTGACAAGACAATCATGTTGTGCAGGTGTTAGATCATTTATTTCAACATACATAGTGAAGTGATGAGTTCCTAGGCATTTTAAGCCCTGTGTGCCTGTCCCTGATCAATCCTAGCCAACTGTGTGCTAGTAGTTCCAAATCAGCCGGAACAAACTTAACACAATTCGAGGGTGTGTTAATTTAGATTATAAATATAAATGCTTTGCCCATGACCTATGTTTAATTGCCTTGTTTGTGGGAACAAAAGGGTGACCAAGGCATTAAATGTTTAGTTATCTTTTTCTCCACAGCCATAGACTATGCTGTAGACAACTAATTTTAGAATGACTCAGCCCAACAAAGTTACTACCCTTGCATCAATATTTCTAGAATTGATAAATTTTTCAGTTTAGTCAACAGGTCATTTGCAATTAACACCATTTTTTCCAGTCCAAAACCAAAGGTGGGAAATAGGCTAGGTAGCTGACCAGTTCTCAAAGGAATGCTATAATTAAATAGGATGTGAATATTTCCTCAAATATAGTTATTGGTTTATAAATCTATACTGAGTAATGTGTGAAATGGCTGATAATCTTTCTTTCCGCTAACACAGGCTATGTTGAATAAATAATGTTAATTAGCTCTCTTTATATTTTAATAGAGTTTGTGCCCTTGTTATGACTTTTATCAGTGCAGAATAAGTTCTAACAAATTACTCTGCTTGGTTATAGAGCTTGGGTCACACTAATTTCCTAATGCCATTGTTACAAAATGGAAACACATACAAAAAGTCCCTAGTCCATGCTATTTGTTAGTTATAATGAATATATAACTAATGGTGGGAGTACTCCCCCGAATTCAAACTGGGCTGGCTTAGATTAAGATGAGCTATTTCCACCCAAAGTTGGAGAAAGAGATTAGTTTATTCTGATCTAATCAGAACTGTTTCTGACCCATCACTTTCAATCAGTGTCACAATAGGTCTTATTCCTTCCCTCCCCCATCATATTATACCTCAGTCTTGTACGTTTGAAGCCCCTCTTCACCCACAATATTTAAATGAAACCAACTTAAATATGGCTCTTTATGTCTGGACTGTGGATGAAAATCTTTGCCTATGCCATTCCTATCTGCAAAAATCAGGGTTTCCTGACATCCAAGAACCCATTTTGAAAATCATTTCCCAAATATTTTCAAATATACTGTCCTTCCGTAGTTTCCTGTACCCTTGTTGTTGTGTGCCTTGAAATCATTTCCAATATATGGTGATCCAAAGGTGAATCTGCCACAGAGTTTTCTTGGCCAGATTTGTTCAGAAGAGGTTTGCTTTTGCCTCCCTCTGAGGCTGAGAGAGAGAACTTTACCACACAGGTCCTCCTCAGTCCAGCCTCAGAATGGAACAGAAGGGACAGGAACGAGTGCAGAATGAGTGGGGCACAGATTTTACCGCACACAAAAGTCCCCAATCCATTCTGTTCCCCTCTCATCCATGCCCATTCAGTTCCAGAGGGGGCAATTTTGGAGAACTGTTCAGAACAGTTCTCAAAAATCGTCCCCTCTGGAACGGAATGGGCACGGAAGAGAGGGAAATGGATCGAGTGAGGGACTTCCTTGTATGTGGTAAAATCCATCCTCCACTCATTCCATTCCCTTCTGTTCCCTTCTGAGGCTGGCATTGGACCCCTGTGCGGTAAAGTTCAGAGTGTGACTTGCCCAAGGTCACCTAGTTCGTTTGGTTAGCTGAATGGGGGATTCAAACCCTGATGTTCAGAGTCTGCCCCAATACCCTAGAACCCAAATAATACTGACTATTTGTGAAACAAAAACCTCTTTTGGCTCCAGGCCTCTATATGCAGGACAAAGAGCCCTCATTAAATGGAACAGTTTGCCAGTGCTGCTATAAACCTTTTAGTTTCTATCTATCACAATGTGTTATTGGTATGCAAGAATCAAATATTTTCTGCCAGCAACCTTCAGCTGTAAAAATACCCTAGTTGTAATTCAGTGTTTTCAAAAACCAATGTGAGTGTTTCTATTGATTTTCTTGCAGACAAAATTTCTACCCCTGTTCTTCTTTAGTATTGTTCAATGTTGTTCGGTACATAGTAAAGAAAACTTGAAAACTTCTTAATAAAATCAGCTAAAGGAAAAAATAAAGTATTCTCAGAGAACATGAGCATGTATTTTAAAGTCATTACTATTATAACCCATGAACCCAAAAGAAATAACTAAAGAAATAACAACAAAAAAGGAACAGTCTCAGTTAGGCACTTTCAACAGAATTGATAATGGTGCTTCTACAATAAACTCAAAATGCAATAAAGAGAATATACTATTCTTGGCATCTGGCTAATCAATGGCTTGTGAAGAGATGGAGGTCATAAAATGCCTAGGCAGCATTAATTTTATGAGATATGTTTATAGTATTAGATCATTTTAAAATAATTTTAACTGAACTACTCTAAATGAACAGCAGTGCTATGCCCATTTAGTTTCAACAAATGAACTAAAGGAGTGGAAAATGCAGGAACATATCGATGTTAGATATACATAGTAGAAATAATCTTATTGATTGAGCACTGAATGCTGAGTAATGTACTTATTACTTAATAGATGTTTTCATTTGCAGCACATTCAGTGATGGTAGTCTGGAGCCATTTATAGGCTTAATTGTTCAAGTTTAGTGATGTAATAGCTTTTAGTTGCAATAATAATAGCAGGGAAGGGAAAACCCAACTACTAACCATAGGATTTCTGAAAAAAGGCAAGGAAACAATGATGAAATAAAAATATTTTCAGAAATAAAAATGTTGTTGCCTATAATTAGAATATATATATATAGCAATAAAAATGAAAAACCTGTGGGTATGGTGATAAAATGGCATGTTCAGTTTTAACTATTAATATAATTATCCACCCACCCTGGCCTAAGGCAACATCTTCCCTCCTGCCTTTGTCCTTCAATGACCATTGAGGGACTAAGGGTCTAAACAGATGGCCCTGAGGGGGTGGTTTGATGCTGCCCCTTTGATCACCTGATTGGGGCCGCAGCAACCACATGCTGTGGCCCCAATTCAGCTTTTTGCCAGCCCAAAAAGAAGTGGCAGGAACCTGTATAAATGCTGTGCTGCCCGAGCACTACAAAGCTGTCTGCTGTGTGGGTGGGTGGATGACTTCATGATGACTTCCTGCCAGCTTGGGGCATGCATTGTCTAAACAATGCACCTCAAGCCACTGGGAAGCCACCACAAAGGGTCTGTCTGTTTTACACCTAAGACAGTAGGAGAGATGTTGCTTAAGGCCAGGGTGGGTGGATGACCATATGAATAGTGGAGGGAACATTGGAGTATGGTGTATGCAGGCTGGGAACCAGAAAGAAGATGTGGTAAACTGGCCAAGAGCATCCTTGTGAGGATGGGGAGTTGACCAGTGTTATAATGGGTTTAGTTAAACAGGAGCCCATTCTCTCTGTTCATCCCAGTGTCGATGATTTGGAGTTTGTGGCTATATTATAATTCAGCTGTTTCTCTTTATAATCTTCCTTTGTAGTTTTTGTTTGTTTGTTTGTTTAAGAACTGCTGTTCTGGGGTCAGAGGTGAAATTCCCAGGAAAACTGAAGTGTTCTGCAACAGGTTTTTGTATGTTCCCATTCATAATGTCTGATCTATTCATATGTCAATTTATCCTCTGTTTACCCAGTGTAGAGTGCTGCATGGCCTTGTTGACAGAGGAAGGCATATACCATACTAGAAGATGAGCAAGTGCCTGTAATATGCTTTGACTGGTACTTTCTCTCTGTGTTAATCCTCGTGCTTTCTGACCCTTACATCATGCTTATCATAATTTCGTAAACATTTTTCCAATATAGAGAATGGAAAAGACAAATAAATGTTAGCATCTGCAGCAAATTGTACCACAAATGAAATACATTTCAGAATACTGGAATAATATTTTATATCACTGAATGGAAAGAGCTAGTCTTATATGTAAATTTATAAAAGACCCCAGTAACAAAATCAGAGAGGGTCACTAAGCTACTTGCCCTTGCTTTGGATGTATGTGACAAACTGGTAATCTGTTCTCCTCACATTGTTTATCCCCCTTCCCCCAGAAGCCATATGCTCTTCTGACAATTATGTTCTATTTTCTCTGCATTCATCCATTGCTTTGTTATTAATTGTCTTCCTGTTTTCATTTGCAGCCTAATAGCAGGTGGCAGTTGACTGTGGCTGGCTCCACACCAGATTTTCCTGGGCCCTTGCCTATCTATTTCTTGTATCACTAGTACTGAAACTATTAAATGCTACTATCAACATTTTCTTTGCAGTTATTTAGATTATTAGAATACAGATTTTTAGAAATTTCTCACCAAACTGTTCAAACAGTGTTTTCCAGATTGCTCTTTCACCTCTCAAGCCAATCGCTATAGCCGTATTATGATATTAGAAGATCTGCACATCCAAACACCGAAATAGTTTCTATTCCATGATATAGATTGACTTTTGCAGCTGTCTGGTTCAGTGGTTGAGTAGTTTTATAATTTTTGCAAATAATAGTTGAACCACACCACCCCCATCTTAGGAGTTGTGGAGAATCTATTAATGCATCAGTCAATCATCTTATTCAACCATGGTTGCAGCCACACTTTTCAGAATGTATGTCAAAAAATTTTACCTGTCTTTGCATGTTTGTTCTTAACATCTTAAAATCAGTCCAACTTTAGAAAATGGCTCAGTTCTTTTTACTTCCACTATACTCTAGTTGCATTGTTGTTGTTGTTGTTGTTGTTGAATCTAGGATACATTTGATAGGAGATAGTGGGTATGTCCACACAGGCTAAAAAAGAAATAATCTCATTTAGTTTTCACCTTGAGCTGTCCAAATGCCATACAGGACAATTCTAGCCATTTCTGGACCTTTTCATTGCCTCGGGGCTTTAATCCAGAAAAAAAGTGGAAATTTATTCCAGATTTGAGTGGAAAATCCAGATATTTCCACATGTGTGTGGACTGTGCTCTATAGAAACAATAGTGGTAGGCTTGAGGTGGGAGGAGTTCAGAAATATGTACATTTGCATGCACAGGGGATGCTTCACCCTCTAGTCATGGCCTCTGGTGGAGAAAAAAACTGGAGCAGCCACAACTGTGTGTGACCATACATACTATGATTTATTAGACTAGGATATGTTTGAAAGGGAGAACTATGATGGCTGCATGAGGGTACTGACCCCCAATAAGAATTCCACACTCATAATGAAATCTTCCTTCAGTCACTGGAAGCAAGGCATATTATAAGTTTGAATGTTATTATAGAGGGTTTTATTTTGTGCCAAACAGTGATTCTGGGCAGTATGGGGGCTACAGATTTGGCTCCTCATCATGCTAAAATTAGGCTAGGGACAACTGAAATTAACACTTGCCAAATCTGTTTCCTGCACACTCCAAGAAGAGAGAGGGAAAGTGTGGAAGCCCAAATCTTGCTCTCTCTCCTTCCTAGGGTTGTTGTGCCAGGACTATCACGAGGCTTAAGATTTAAGCACCAAAACCTTAGACCTAGGGATACTCTTTTGTGATGTCATAGGAAGCGAGTCCTGATGATGTTGCTGAACACGGTATCTCAAGAATCATCCATAATTGCTTAGAGTACACTACACAAATTTTTAAAAATCTAATAAATGAGAAAAATGTATATACAAGCACACATTTTGTCATCCTGAGATTCCTCTCTCACAAGAGAGAGGCTAAGCCCTGAGATCAGGGGACCCTAATTCCAATATGCTTTCCATCTGCTTTCCATGGCCTGTTTTGTCAACATGTCATCCTATTCCTAATGTCTTGAAATAACAAAGTAGTTTAAATAAACCTGTTTTTATTTACAAACAGGTAGTAGAATATAAACGTTCACTGTTCTAAATTATAGCTTGATTTACTAGAGTTTCAGTTTAAAATAAATTATCCCATTTTCTATACTACCCTGTTCATCATTTAAAAAAAAAAAACTAGTTGGTTGATGAAGTGGCCAGAATATAATCCTTCAACACTGTGACTGGCCATGCATTTTACAGTTATCTTACCCTCTCAGTTCTATCACAGTTTTGATTAATATTGGGTCTGTTCTTTAATATGGACTCCATGCAGAAAAGCTACTTTGTACTTCTACTTGCTTTTCAGCTGACATGCAGAAATTCAAGGAAATTAGGAAGGTAGGAAGCAAAATGATTGCAAGGAGAGAGAGGATAAGTATTTGATGAGACATCAAATATTAATGCTAATGGGAAAACTCAATGGTTGTGATTTATCTTTGCATTAAAACACATTATTGTATTTAAACACTCAATATATTAAGAATAATCTTGTTTAATTTGAAAATGTATGGTTCTCTACTATTGACTCAGAGATGAGATGAAGCTCTCTATCTCTGTTTCTGTGTGCATTTCTATTCCTTTGTTGGTGTTGGTGGTAGGAACATCAAGTGTCTGTTTAGTTGTGAAAGTTAGTGTGTCCATACATGTACATCAATATGTTTAATCAACAGCTTGATGCTAAGACTGTACTAAGAAATGACCATTTAGAATAATTGCAATAAATATCTGATTATGGAGTCTGCTACCATGCTAAAATGTAATGGAAATAGTGTAAGGTTCATAAACCCTGGCCAGATAGATTAATGCCATAATGTCAGATTTATTGGTGCAGAGAACTACAGAGCTCTAGCATAGTCTGGACTGGAAATTAGAAGATATGGAAGACAATATGGGCATGCTTGTGGGAAGCTATGTCATGCATCATTCTAAGGGTTTTTGTTTTGTTTTGTTTTTGCATTACCATGAAGCGATAACTAGTGCACGATTGTAGATCTCATAATGCTAGATCTCTTAGTTACACCATCAATTAGAAATGTTTTTTTAAATCCCTTGCTATCTGTACACACAGCCTAGATGAGATGCTCCCCACTACGAATGTAAATGTTCATAAATTTCATTCCTGCAGGCAAATAGAAAAGAATATTACAATTTTTCTCTGCATTGTGAGAAAGTTGTAAAAAAAAAACTGTACAATTTTTAAATGCTATTTGCAGTTTGGGCCTTATTCTGTGCAAAAAATTGCAGATGATGATGACGATGACGATGATGATTATGATGATTCTTTTGGCAACAGTTTCATGTAGATTGTTGGGTTAAATGTCCCTTAAAGGAAATATAAAAATAATTATATGGCTGTAAATGGGGTAAACACCTGGTGCCAATCCTTTGTAAGTAGTTTGTATATAAGAACTCTGAAATCCAGAGCAGGTGTGGGTTGAAGATAGTGCCTTATTTTAGGTTGGTCAGTGCCTGGTTGACAAATACTGTACACTGGGTTGTGCTTCTGCACTCTGCAGTTTGTGAACTACTGTTGAAGTCAAGCACCTCAGACAGTGATGAATGTTGGCACCTCTGTTTGGGCCTAGTTTGTTTTTGTCACTGCAGTACACAAAGAGGGGGGAGGGGCAAACATAGATCAATATGCATACTTACTTATGGTTCACTTAGGAGCAAAACCTTCCATGGGACAACTATCACACAGATGATCTAAAAAGCTGGCCTTATAGAAGAATGGTAAGAAGAAAGCTGTAGCAGATGGCCATGTGGGGACAGGCGGATGCAAGGATGAGTGTGTCACATGTTTGAGTCAGCTAGGCCACATTTACCTTAGGACTATAAACATACCACTAATTTCTCATGGAATATCATTCCAATGTCAGTTGTACATTCTGTGTGCCATTATTGCAGTATATACAGACCATCAGCCTTTAATACAGGAGTGGGTCCATGTTCTTTCTATGAGGGGCCACATGCCTTTATGGAATTATTCTTCCAGGGCCTCATACTAGAAGTTTGTGGGACTACCCCTTTGTCATCCTCTCTTTTTCACTAACCCTGCCCTCCTGCTCTTCTTTCTTCTTCCTTGTAGGATGCAGGGACATGTATGTGTATGTGGAACAGAGTGTTCTTCTTCGTGGTCTCTGCGAATCATACAAATGGGTTTCACTGCGCCTGCGCAGTGCTGCTCGGAACCTACTGGAATCACTGTGCAGAGCTCACTCTGCACAAATTGCAACTTTTTGGCGGTAACTCCGCCCACCCGTTATAAGGCCCCTGCCTTCCCGCTCTTTCCCCAGTTCCTTTTTTCCGCCGCGCTAGCTGCTTCAGAGGAACCTTCGCTTGCTTTGCTTGCTAGGAATCACTTTCGTTTTTGACTTCGGACTGTTTTCTGACCATTCTTTGTCTCCCGCCCCTGGTAACTTCGGACCTTCGGACTCCTTAGACTTTGAGATGCCTGCGGCTTTCAAGAAGTGCGACATTTGCAAGGGCAAAATGCCCGTTCAGGATCCGCACTCTACCTGCCTGCTCTGCCTTGGTCCAAGCCACGACCCAAAGGCCTGCGCACTCTGCAGATCCCTCTCTTCCCAGGCCCGGAAAAACCGTGAGTCCCGGCTTACTTCGGCGATTGCCCTGGGAAAGCTGCAAGAAAGAGGTTCGCGGTCCTCTTCTGTCCCGCCTCTGGGGCCCCCCGCTGCATCCTCTCGAGCAAGTGTCTCCAGCGTGGGATCGGGAAGAGCCGCCTTCCCCAGCGTGGTGTGTGTCCCGGCCGGGACCCCTTCCACCACCGCCGATGTGGCCCGTGGCTCTAAACCGCCCAGTGCCACCGACAAACCCTCCAAGCGCCCCCATAAACCATCGGGGACTGAGGGTACCGAACGGGCCTCCAAGCCAAAGGAGGGAGCGGAGGGCCCCCGTTCGAAGGAGGCTTCCAAGCCAGAGGACCATCTCGCCTCGCCTGCATCCTCCAAGGCATCCAAGGGACCGGGGCCTTCCTCATCAGCGGCGGCCGCTGTTCTCTTGGATCTCCCTGACAACCCATTCTTCCCTTTGGAGGAGACTCCTAAGACCGGGAAGAAGAGGCACCGTGACAAGGCTGATCGTGATTCGGCCTCTAAAAAGGCTAAGTCCTCCAAGGAGAGACCAAAGGGCAAAGAGCGCTCCCCCTCCAGACGGGCTCGCGCCCCCGCCTTGCCAGCTCCATGCCAGGAGCCAACGTCGGTAGACCAGGGAGCCTCGGTCACGGCCCTACCTCCGCCGACCATGGACTTCACCCACGGTACGGGGGATGCTGAACCCCCTCGCTCCCTGGGGCATCGCTCTCCTTCCCATCCCGCAACGGATGATGAAGAGGACTTGCCCCTCACACAGGAGACCCCGGATCTCTTTTTCGACATGCAGTCGCGCCGCTACTACATGTCCGTGCCGGAGGACAGGGCCATGAGGGAGTTTACCAAGGTAAACCCCCATCCCTCAGACCGAGCCGAACCGGCCAAGTTGGTCCCCAGAGCATCGATCTCCGAGAGACTACCTTCTCCATCCCGTAGACGTGACAGGTCGCCGTCTCCACCTCGTAGACGTGAGAGATCGCCGTCCCCAACCCGCAGGCGCTCCCGGTCCTCAGTAGACTTCGCCCGCCCGAGATCCCAGGTCAGGTTGAATGATCCTCTCTCTTCCGATCTGGACTCTGACGACGAACCGCTGCCGCCTTCAGAGGCGCCCTCGGACGAGGATGTCCTCTCGGGTTCAGCCTCCCCTCAGAGGATGCATAACCCAGAGCCGGCTTCGCCGTCGGACGACGTCAGGGCCTTTACAGAACACGTGGTCAGGATGTCAAGGGCCCTCGACATCCAGCTCGCATCTGCGGAAGACGACGCTGAGGACCCGGTGGAGCGTCGAGTACATGGACGAGTTCCCACTCCACCATGTCTGCCTCTCCTGCCTTCTCTCCAGACTATCGTCAAGAAGTCTTGGGACTCTCCGGCCACCCTATCGGCACCCTCCCGCAAGGTCCAGGCGCTCTATAGGGTCGCCCCGGCGAGTTGCTCCTGGTTGGCAGAACACCCTAGGCCGAACTCGGCCATTGTTGAGGGAGCCCAGCACAGCTTCGTTCCGAAGCAGGCCACCTCCCCTGTCGACCGAGAGGCAAAGAAGGTAGACGGACTGGCCAAAAAGGCTTATTCGGCATCGGCTCTTGGGATCAAGGCCGCGAATTATACCGCCTGCATGGGGGCCTACATCCAGACCCTCATGGAACGGATCTCCCCCCTGGTCCCGGACGTCCCGGATGACATCCAGAGACAGCTGGTGGAGATCAAAGACGAGGCCCACTCCATCGGAAGCTGGCTAATCACCACTTCCAGGAACATGGTGGACTGCTCCGGGAGGTCCATGTCTGCGGCCATGGCTCTTCGGCGCCACGCATGGCTGAGGGCCTCCGATCTCAACCCCACGGTCAGAGCGGCCATCGAGGACATGCCCCTCGACGGGACTGGCCTCTTCCACGCCGAGACCGACGACCGCCTGAACCGCAAGTTCAGGATGAAGGCGGCGGCCAAGAAGCACGGCATGTCCTCAGCACCGGCTTCTCCGTTCCCGAAGCGACAGCGCCCGTGGCAGCCGCAAGGTCAGTCACAAGGGACCTTCTCCCGGGACCGACAGCCCCAACACCAAGGCTCTCAGATACAGCGCTTCCCTTCGCAGTCTTCCTCCTCCTCTGGCCGTCGCAACTTCCCGCCGCGGTACCGCAAGTCCCGCCGCCAGGATACCGACCAGGGGAAGAAGAGAGCCTGAAGGGACGCAGCGCGCTTCGTCCCTTCCTCACCCATCCTTTTTCTGGACATCTTGAGGCCCTATGCTAACACCTGGGCCTCTATAACATCGGACTCGTGGGTTCTTAACATCGTCCGTAGGGGTTATGCCCTCGAGTTCCAAGAGCTCCCTCCAACTGGAGCCTTCATGTCCACTCCCCCCTCGGACACCCTTCTCGACGAAGTGCGCACATTGCTTGCTAAGGGAGCAATCTCCCTTTTGCCGCCCGACCAACATCCTCGGGCCTTTTTTTCCAGATACTTCACTGTACCTAAAACGGATGGGGGCATCAGGCCCATCCTAGACTTGAGACAAGTGAACTTGTTTTTGGACTATCGTCGTTTCCGAATGGTAACCTTGGCCTCCATTCTGCCTCTCCTCCACCAGGGCCTGTGGTTCGCGACTGTCGACCTGAAGGACGCCTATTTCCACATTGGGATCCGGGAGTCCCACAGGAGATTCCTCGCCTTCGCTGTCGGCTCCGTCTCGTACCACTACAACGTGCTTCCGTTCGGCTTGGCCACGGCCCCACGAGTCTTCACGAAGTGCATGGCTCCAGTGGTGTCATACCTTCATCAGAAGGGCTTCATGGTCTTTCCTTACCTGGACGATTGGCTGTTCGCAGCCGAATCCCAGGACGAGTTACAGGAGGCAGTCTCATTCGCCTTGCAGCTCTTCGACTCCCTCGGGCTGGTGGTCAACAGGGAAAAGTCCCACTTCACACCAACCAGACAGGTCAAGTTCATCGGGGCCATCCTCGACTCCGAGAACTGCCTAGCCTTCCTCCCTCCCGACCGCTTTCGGGCCCTGACGTCATCCCTCAGGCCTTGCATCTCCCACAGAAGGGTAAGAGCCAGAGATGTCCAAGTCGCCCTGGGCCACATGGCATCGACGACATTCGTCACTCCCTGGGCAAGACTGCGTCTTCGTCCGCTCCAATCCTGGTTCCTCTCCGTCTTCTCTCCGCTAGAGGACCCGCCTTCAAAGTGGCTCACGGTACCCAGACCTATAGCCGCTTCCCTCAGATGGTGGCTACACACCTCCAACGTCTGCACCGGGATGCCTTTCCATCAGCCCCAGACACAACTGACGCTGACAACAGATGCATCCCTGGAGGGATGGGGCGCCCACCTGCTCGACCTTGTCGTCAAGGACAGGTGGTCCGCACCAGACAAGCTCCTCCACATCAACGCCTTGGAGATGCTCGCAGTGGAGAAGGCCTTGAGGGCGTTCGAGTACGCTGTCTCAGGGAGAGTGGTCCTCCTCAGGACGGACAACACCACCGTGATGTACTACATCAACAAACAAGGTGGCACCAGGTCCAGGACCCTGCTCGACCTCACGCTCCGCATCTGGGACTGGTGCATTCAGAGGCGCATACTCCTCCAGGCAATTCACCTTCCCGGAGAGGACAACGACCTGGCAGACCGCCTCAGCAGATCTCCATCGGTGTGCCACGAGTGGAGGCTACATCCCGAGACGGTCAGCGACCTCTTCGACCGGTGGGGAACCCCCCGGATCGATCTCTTCGCGACCAGATGGAACAGCCACTGTCCCCAGTTCTGCTCCAGAAAGCGATTCGACGGATCCCTCGGAGACGCATTCGCTTTCCTCTGGACGGGGGAGCTCCTCTACGCCTTCCCTCCGTTCCCTCTCATCATCAGGGTGGTGTCCAAGATGACAACGGACCGCTCCCACGCGATCCTGATCACCCCGTGGTGGCCGAGACAACCGTGGTTCGCATCCCTTCTCCACCTCTCCGGGAGATGCTTCCTCCGTCTCGACCCGCGTCCGGACCTGTTGTCGACCCAGGACGGACGGATTCTCCACCCGGATATCGAGAGCCTGCCGCTGGTGGCCTGGAGGATCCGGCCCTAACCGCCTTGCCGGAGTCGGTGAGGACGGTGATCCTGGCTGCCAGAAAACCTTCCACCCAGCGCTCTTATGCCCTGAAATGGAGGAGATTTTGCCTCTTCCTAGACCAAAAGGGCTTGTCTCCTGCACAGGTGTCCACTCCAGTGGTGCTGGAGTTTTTGATGGCGCTTTTGGATGGGGGGCTGGCCCTCACATCCATCAAATGCTATCTATCTGCCATTTGTGCCAAATATCAGTTCGGGGGGAGGGTGTCTTTTTTCAAGGACCCTTTGGTGAAAGGGTTCCTAAAAGGTTGTGCCAACCTATATCCTCCCGTGTTGGTACCAACGCCGGCTTGGAATTTGGAGTCGGTACTGTCCGCTCTCCAATCCAAGCCCTTTGAACCAATGGCCACAGCGGACTTGAGACTGTTGACTTGGAAAACCGCTTTCCTTGTGGCCATCACCTCTGCCCGCCGTGCGGGCGAACTCTGTGCCTTACGGAGGGACCAGCCATTCCTAAGGTTCCACAAGGACAAGGTGGTCCTCCGTACAGACATTACCTTTCTGCCTAAGGTTGTGTCTACCTTTCACATGTGCCAGGACATTGTGTTGCCCACTCTGGCATCCGATCCGACGTCGGATGAAGAGCGACGCTTGCACTCTCTTGATGTCAGGAGGGCGCTCGCGTTTTACCTGGACAGAACTGCTGCCTCCAGTCGGTCCGAGAGACTTTTTCAATGCTACTCGGAACCAAAGAAGGGGTTGCCCGTGTCTACGCAGAGGTTTTCCAAATGGGTGGCTAGCACCATCCACCTCTGCTATGAACTTCTGGGCAAACCTCTCCCTGGCAGGGTTCGGTCACACTCCACAAGGGCTATGGCAGCATCCTCCGCATTCCTGTCTGGGATCCCTCTGGAGGATGTCTGCAAGGCAGCTGTTTGGTCCCAACCTCTAACCTTTATTAACCACTATAGGTTGGACACCAGGGCCATCCGAGACGCAGCTTTCGGGAGGGCTGTGTTAGTCTCAGGGTTGCATTAGTTGCACTACTGATGTTTTTTGTATTATACAGTTTACACTGTTACACTGTTGAATGTTGATTTGCACAACTCTTATGGGATCGGTCTTGCATG
The DNA here is from genome assembly GCF_019175285.1 of Sceloporus undulatus. Taxonomy (NCBI): domain Eukaryota; kingdom Metazoa; phylum Chordata; class Lepidosauria; order Squamata; family Phrynosomatidae; genus Sceloporus; species Sceloporus undulatus. The sequence continues at coordinate 53,821,491 of NC_056525.1, forward strand.
ACCTCGGTTCCCTTCTCAGGTTTAGCAAAGTTATTGCTATTTGATCTGTGCATGAACAAAAAGACTGACTCCTTTTGTGGTTCAAGGTGTTTATTGTAATAAATATACCTTTGGTTTACCATAGCTTTGGTTTCAGGACACTCCCTCCGCCTCATACCTTAGCTTGTCAGTCTAAACCCATTTGTATGATTCGCAGAGACCACGAAGAAGAAGTACAGGTTGCTTACCTGTAACGGTGTTTCTTCGAGTGGTCATCTGCGAATACATACAAATCCCACCCGTCCGTCCCCTCAGTGTCCTGCTCACATTGGCTCTCTTTCCATCGCCTGCTTGGCGGAAAAATTGCGGAACTGGGGAAAGAGCGGGAAGGCAGGGGCCTTATAACGGGTGGGCGGAGTTACCGCCAAAAAGTTGCAATTTGTGCAGAGTGAGCTCTGCACAGTGATTCCAGTAGGTTCCGAGCAGCACTGCGCAGGCGCAGTGAAACCCATTTGTATGTATTCGCAGATGACCACTCGAAGAAACACCGTTACAGGTAAGCAACCTGTACATCTCAGCAGTGCAGAGAGCTTTGGAAATTGAGTTTAAAAAATCCACATGAAATTACTTTGCAGCCCATGAGGCTTTTTCTGGATCTAAAGCCATACATTGAGTAGCATGTATACAGATGTATTATTATTCAGCATTGAGACTTAAGTCCTTAACAGCACTTTCTCTTTTATCTTCATAATTACAGACTTGCAAATTTTACTTGCTGTTTTACATAATCTAAGGAAACTATGCAATAATCAACAATGTATCATAAAAGATGACCTGAGTAATATGAAAATTGAGAGGTAGGTGAATGCTTAAGCTTATGTTTTAATGTTCTGCTTCAAGTCAGAGGACTGCCCTTGGTGGAAATGAGAGCAAGACCTATAGTTTAAAAAGAAAGAAAAAGGAGGTTGGTATGACTGAAATTCCCATTAGAGACAGATGGGATAGCAGTGCCAAAGAAATGGCTGCTGCAAGAAAACTTGACACAAGTGATAATAGAAGAGCAAAGTAAAGCGAAGAGATCACTTCAGTTTGCTGGATTTCAAATGCTTAATCAAAAGTGACTTCTGCTATTGCAGCTGAAAAAGCAATGTTTTCAGGCTCCCATTAATTTCCATACAAAAACCATCTAATGGGGGAGCTGCAAGGGAGAGGACAGCGATCAATCTGCCATAATGACACGCTGGAGACCAGAGGGGGAAATGCAAACTTGGAGCAATTTTCATGGCAGGTGCAACCTTGGAAAGAATGGGCATTTTTTGGAGTTAATTTGTTCCCCTGACATGTTTGAAATCCGTATTTGTACTTTAAAGGTCTAAAATGCAGGCTGATTAAAAACATAGCCCGATATTTCCAAACATTTCAACTGTATCCAATGATATATTAGTAACAATTCCCTAGTGATAGGACAGATGGTTATCTTTTATCTCACACTGACAAAGCAGGATGGTTATTCTTTCTTTTTCCCTTCTTTTGCCCTTTGGCTTTTAAGTCAGTTCTTCAGACTTAAAGTTATTTTGAGTTGCAGAGGATAGAGTAATGAAATAATAACTATGATGTTCCTAGAGGGGCTTTTCAAGGAAATGCCAATAATTTTATTACTGATTTGCCAGTATTTGTGTGTCTAATACATCTTACACAGTCCTGAAATATCATAAGCACTTCAAATCGCACAGCATTTCTTAGATCTGAAAACATCATGCACTGTATATATTTCAATGAGTACCTTACCTTCCAGAAAAATAATAGCACACAAGATCCTTATCATTTACTTACCTGTGAACTGCTTTTCTGTTTCAGTATTTGTCATGATGGTATCACAGTACATAAAAATAAAATAATACATTTCATAAAATAAAAATAAAATAAAATAATTTAAAATCTAAAGTTGTGGTATGGAAAAATCAATAACCACAGTGTGTTCCTAGGAAACCTGCCACTTCTTAAGAGGCTGAGTATTTAAAACTTTTAATCAAGCTGCTCTTGGTTGAGTTACCTTATTGTTCTGTTAAGATATGGATCCTAGCACTCGCTAGTAGGGACATAAATCTTCACGTTGTTCATTCTTGCATGCAAGGCCAAACAGTTTCCACAGGATTTTCCCTACTGAAGGTAAATAAGAAGATATCTGTGCAATATCCTGCCAGTATTTACGTTCTGAGAAGTCTGTTGAGAAATTATTCTGTGTAGAAATAAATGTGATTTTTCTGTACAAAAACATGGCTTGGTGGGGAAGAAACATGTTTTCTATGGTTAGTCACTAGTTTGTACAGGAAAAGTATACATATTTTTTTCACATAATAATTCCCCCAAATAATTAAACTGCAAACAATCTTTGGTACTTTCTTCTTGCTGGAGTACTGTATCTTGGACATCAGGAAATGAAAGTGGACTTCAGCTTATGGCAACCTGACAAATGAGGGACTCCTGGGTCACCTTGTTATCAACTGCCCTATTCAGGTCTTTCAGACTGAGGGCCATAGATTCCTTGGTAACATGTTTTTTCCTCATTTCCTACTGCCATCTACCTTAGCAAGCATTACTGTCTTTTCTAGTCAGTTAAGTCTTCTCATATGGCCAAAGTATGTCAGTCCCAGTTTAATCATCTTGGCTTCTAGGGAGAGTTCAGGTCCATTGATTTGTCTTTTTAGCAGTCCACAGTGTCTGTAGAACTCTTGTCTATCACATTTCAAATGAGTTGATTTTCTTCCCTTTAGCAATCTTCACTATCCAGCTTTCACAGTCATACATAGAAATGAGAAATATGATGAAATGGACAATAAAATGAAAAGTAATGAATATTATTTCCATTACTGATCACTAATGGTTATTTATTCAACTTCTTGGTTTTCTTCTTTGCCTATATTACCAACATGTTTCCTAAGGAGTAGAATGTAGAACCAAAGCTAGTCTTCCATAGATAATTCTGTCCTGTCAGTAACAATATTTTTCCTACCATAAGCCCTTAAGAGTTAAAATGTGTTAAAATCATAATTCAAAAAGAGCTGCCTGTACAACAGACTAGAAAATAATCTGTGTTCTTTGGCTTCAAGCCAATTAAACCAAAACAATAGACAAAACACAACAATTAACTTAGAAAAAATAGACAAGGAAAGTGAAGACAATTCTTGACAGAATAAATCTGAGATGAAGTATGGTATTTGAAGTGGCTTCCATATTGGTTATGTTGGCAGAAAGCAGCATGTGCCCTTCAAAATACCCATTATCAGAGGCAGTGAATCTTACACACCGCCAAAAAGTACATGCTCGGCACATACTAGGGTTAGGAAGGGGCGTCCTTTCTGGATGCCCCTAACCCTAGTATATGCCGAGCACGTACAAAATGCAGCGACCATTCTACATGGGCGCCGCCATTTTGATGTAGCGGACGCTTAGCGTCCGCACATCGCAGCACGGAAATGACACCGCAAGTGCGCCATCATTTCCGTGCCGCAAAAGGAACCTGCTTTTTGCGGGTTCTTTTTGCTGTGCTGGGGAACCACGAGGTTTGTCCGCTGCGGTTCCCTGGTGCAGCAAACATGGGTGCCGGCAGAGCACCCTTTTTGGGTGCTCTGTAAAGCGCCTGCAATTCTATTGGATGAGGGATAGACAACTGTCAGCTACAGCTATAAAATAGCATTTACTCTCTGAACAATAATAGTGCATGTTATGTGCCTTCAAGTTGCCTGTCAACTCATAGTGATCCCATTCATAGGGTTTTTTTAGGCTGCTGCCACACTGCAAAATAAATGCAGTTTGACACTGCTTTAACTGTCATAGCTCCATCCTATACAATGGGATCTGTAGTTTGTTATGGCACTGAACTCTCTGACAGAGGCTAAATGTCTCTCAAAAGCTACAAATCTCAGGATACCATAGCACTTAGTCATGATAGTTAAGCAGCATTATTTATTAAATTGCATTATTTATGTTGTGCAGCTGCATCCAAATGCCCTAGACATGTCAAATTGGATTAATTTTGCAGTGTAAATTAAGTGCAAGGCAAGGAAAAGAGAGAGGTGGTTTTGCCAATTCCTTCCTCTGAAATATAGCCTATGATACTTCACCTTCACTGGCAGTCTTCCATCCAAGTATAAACCAGGGCTACCCTGCTTAGCTTCCAAGATCAGGCAGGATCTTTTACCGTAAGGGTTTTGAGGCCATGAACAACATCATCAACAACAATTCTTTATTTATATATCGCTATAGATTTGCACAGCGCTGTACATAAAAACAATAAATACAGTGCGTCCTCGCCTTACGCGGGGGATCCGTTCCGGATCCCTCCGCGTAAGGCGAATTCCGCCTATGCTCGAGCCCCATTGGAAACAATGGGGCTCGTGCGCAGTGGCGCGGCGGCGCAGGCGCGCACAGGGCGCAACGGGAGTGCGCGCCCATTCAATTGAATGGGACGCGCTGCCCCTTCTGCCCCGCGTGCGTGCCGTGGCTTGAGCGCGTATGCTCAAGGCCGCGTATGGCGAGCGCGCGTAAGGCGAGGATGCACTGTATATAAGAGTAAACCTGCCTATGGTGTACAATCTAAGAAATAATAGGATAATACATATAGAATACATAGCAATATAAGAAATGGTTCAGTAAAACAGGGAACAAAAAGAAACATCAAATAGCAAATGATAATCATGCAATAAGAGCAGCTGTATTAAATTAATGCAATATATGTAGGTATACCATAATGCTGACCTAAAATGAGAGGAATTTGAACTGAATTCTGCAAGAAGCTATATACCTTATGTATAATGCAATGTACTAACAATGGTGAAATGCTACCAAGTACTGAAATATGTGTAAATGCCTGTATCACATGTGACAAGTCCCTCAATAGATGAAACATGAATTATAATGCCACATTATTGTTTAAGCTTCCATAGCATGTTAATATTCTTACAAGTACCATGTGCCTTATAAGATGTTTGTCTACAGAAGAACCATGCCTAGCTTATGTAACACCTAGAAGCAGTAGAAGGCCACACAGGTGCATCAGAGATCTAACTTGGAAACGTTTGCTCTTGCCACTGATCATGCTAGGCTTTCCTGAGCAAATCAAAGGCCAAAATAGAACATCCATCATATTATTTTGTAAGTAAGTGAGAGCCAGAGTGGTGTAGTGTTTGACTGTTACTCTGAGTGTTTGACTATGACTCTGGAGATGAGGATTTGATTCCCTGCTCAGCCATGGAACCCACTGAATGACCTTGGACAAATCATATACTATCAGCCTCAGGGGAAGGCAAGAGCAAATCTCCTCTGAATAAATCTTCTAAGAAAACCCCATGAGAGGCTTGTTTTAAGATTGCCATAAGTCATAAATGATTTGAAGGCACACAACAACAACAACAATTTTGAGAGCCAGCATGACATTGTTGTTTGACTGTTGGACAAGGTTTGATCCCCAGCTTGGCCATATAACCCACTGGGTGACCTTGGGCAAGTCGCTTGCTCTCTGCCTCAGCTGTCTGCAATGGCAAATCTCTTTTGAACAAATCTTGCCAAGAAAACCCCATGATAGGTTTGCCTTAGGCTATCCATAAGTCAGAAATGACTTTGAAGGCACACAAGAACAAACAGAAAACAAGAAAAATGGTTCATTTTTAAGCTGTATTGAAATAAGGAATAACTTTAATAAAAAAAAATCTGGATATAGTTTGCTCAGATCCCTTTAAGTTGTGCTGCCTGGGGCCACCTTTTTAAATATCTAAGCCACCAACTTGCCATCCATGTGGATCTTGTGATACTGTGTGAATACAATGGAAGAGACAATGTTCAAACAAGTTTTACAACACTCAGGATTTAGTATTCCACTCCCTTTGCTGCTATCATTGTTTTGTTGTTGATATAAATCGAAGAGAAGAAAAGCTATCCAGGAAATATTAAGGCACAGATCATTAAGAGACTGACTGAATAGGACTGTTGGTGAGTTATATAAAGAGATAAAAATGTTGACAGGCCTTCAGATTCCACAAATTCATTTCATTCTCCTCCATCTCCCAATCCCAAATTAAATTACCCTCTTTTCCCCTGACTCTTAAAAGGTTCTGTTACTATGCCATAGTATGACTATTTTAGATTCTTAACTACCAAGTCTGCCTTCCTGCACAGCTCCTCAAGTAAGATTCTTCTGACAAATTATTGTCCCTCCACAACTATGTACTTCCTAACTAGAAAAGACAAATAAGGATTTATGGTCTAACTAACCATAACTCTGGGGAGAGGACAAGCCATGGTTTCCTTTTGATCAACCTCATTGCTGAGTATCCTTTGAGCAGGGTCAGTCTTTGCAACGTTGCTATATGACAAAAGAACTGAGAATTCTTAGTTCTGTTTAGATCTGGAAGGATATTCTTCTGCATGCGTCACCTAGGACTCACTACTTTATTTGAAGCATATTGAAGTTTATACATTTGAATTTCTTTCCCTCAAGAGTAACCCCAAGGGACTTTAAGTAAGACATACACTGTTAGTTGCATTTCCTTTTCATCACTGTGCTCCTTCAGGACAGGCAGTAATTTGAAGCTGCCTTATAACAGGATTGCATGATGAATATACTAGTTCCAGTTCATTCCTGATAACCAACAACCAAAATGCCAGAGGTGAAGTACTAATATTTTATTGCCTCTTCTTGAACATTTCTGTTCTTTAAGCTTTCTATACCTGCAGCTGTCTCTTGCTTTGTACTTGGATTGTAAAATAGCTGCAGCACACCAGTCTTTTTTGTTATGGTTTCACCAAACAGGCAGATAAGAGTGGCCAAAGTAAGGAAATAATAAAGATATGGACAAATATCTCACCTGGCCTACGATAAAGACTTAGAAAGTATTTGCAAGGGTCCAAAGGTGTAGCTAGCCTCAAGCCGCAGCATGACATGAAGGTAGTAGTTAGGCTGGGAACGACTATCTAAACATAAAAATGGCAGTGAAATAATACCAAATTAAACAGCAGTACCTGTGTTTAATGCAGAATATTCTAAAATGTAATTCACCTTTACAAATAGCAAATTGGCATAACTAATGTAAATCATAAAGGGTTTGGAGTTTTGGGTTGGTTTTTTTTTTTTTTTAGCTATTTGGCAATCATTGCATTATACCTGTTATATATTTTCATTAATGGTACATTTAATGGTACTTCAATTAGTACAGAATATAGGAGCCAGGTGGGTCACTGGAAAATCTAGGAGTGACAACATAACATCTATTTTGAAATCTCTTCACTGGCTGCCTATTGGTTTCCAGGTGCAGTACAAGGTGTTGGTTATGACCTTTAAAGCCCTACATGACTTGGGCCGAACCTATCTAAGGGATCGCCTACTTCTGTACAATCCACCCTGCACACTCAGGTCCTCTGGGAGGGAATTTACTGCAGCCTATGAAGATTATACTGACTGCTACCCCAAAGAGGACCTTTTCCTCTGCTGCTCCCAGACTGTGGGATGGCCTGCCGGTTGAGATCCATCAAATTATTGACGTAGGCGGGATACAAACCGCCGCTTTGCGGCGCTTCCCCGCCGCCGCCGTTTGCTCCGTGCGGGAGCCGCAGCAGCCAAACCGCGCGACTCCCTCGCGGAGCAAAAAAGAAGCTCCATTTCAGAGCTTCTTCTTGCGGCGCACTGATGACGTCGTGAAGCGCCACCGGCGCATTCGCCACGTCATAGGCGCCGCGACACGTCTGGACGCTATGCGTCCAGTACGTAAAGATGGCGGCGACCATGTAGAAGGGGCGCCGCCATCTTGTACGTATAGGATACGTATTAGGGTTAGGGGGGTGCGGAAGCACCGCCCCTTCCTAACCCTAGTACGTATCCTATACGTACTATATGGCGGTTTGTATCCCGCCCTAGACAGCTTCAGAAAAGCTGTTAAAACGGATCTCTTCTAGCAGGCCTTTCCTGAATAGAAACATCCAGCACAAATGAGTCTCCCACTGTGTATTGTGTTACTACTCTGCCTATTTTGTTTGATTTTAAATTGTTCATTTTAATAGATAATTTTAATTGTAATCATGTTTAATTCCTTTTGAGTGGGAGATAGGGATAATGTATTGTATTGTGTTTGTATTGGAGCCCTGGTGGTGCAGTGGTTAAATGCCTGTACTGTAGCCATTCACTCGAAACCACAAGGTTGCGAGTTCAAGACCAGCAAAAGGGCCCATGCTCGACTCAGGCTTGCATCCTTCCGAGGTCGCTAAAATGAGTACCCAGACTGTTGGGGGGCAAATTAGCTTACTTGCTAATTAGCTTACTTGCTGTTCACCGCTATGATCTTTGGAATAGCGGTATATAAATTAAACAAATTATTAAATTATTATGGAATTTTAATATATAAGCCACTTTGGTTATTATATAACAGGAAAGCAGGATATAAATAAAGTATTATTATTATTAATTTATAATTACTTTTGCAATCATTGTATTTCATCAATGTTAATTATTATTCCACATATAAATATTGGCTATCTGTAATGTTGAATTCTTTTAATTTACATCATTCTACATTAAACACATGGCTGAAGTCCTGCACATCCAGGTGATATAGCAGCCAACTGCTATGAGGGAGGAGGAATGAGAATGAATTGTAGATTGTTTTTGTGTGCTTTAAAGTCATTTTTGACTTATGGTGACCCTAAGACAAAACTATAATAGGGCTTCTTGGCAAGATTTTTTCAGAGAAAGATTGCCTTTGCCTTCTTCTGAGGCTGAAAGAATGTGGTTTGACCAAGGTCACCCAGTGGGTTTCCATGGACAAGCAGGGATTTGAACCCTGGTCTCCCGAGTCATAGTCCAACATTCAAATCACTATACCAAGATTTCTCTCAAACTGTAGATTATGCTTGAAGGTTTTGATGAAAACATATTCCCTATCTATATATAATTTTGTGATGGTTACTATAAATCAACCAGCAGTTCAAAACTAGAACAGGAAATGTCTTGAGCAGTTGTTGAGCCAGTTTCTCTCGGATCACAAAAATTATACTACTGCAATTAAACAAGGATTTGTAGCCTGAGAAATAGATATTACAACTTTCCAATTAGGAATGGGTTTGTTTGTTTGTTTGTTTGTTTTGTTCTTGCATGTGGAAATGAAAAAAAAGTATAATGATCCCTCTGTTAGACAAGAGTATGATAGGTGTGTTGCATTTGCCAACATCCTCCCATCCCATGTTTTGTGAACTTTTTTTTTTGTATAAGGGTTTTTGTTTTTTGGTGGGGAAATGTAATTTGCACAAACTGCTGTTGGCCATTGTTGTTACTTGCTGTCACATCAACATTGACCTATGTTGACTTTAAGAATGGGAGACTTCTTGTTATTAACAGCCCTGCTAAAAGCTGGCAAATCTCTTGCCTTGGCTTCCTTCATTGAATCTGTCTATCTGTCTATAGGATGCCATCTCCCTCTTTTCCTTCTACTTTAGCAAAAATTATATTTTCAAATAAACTGTGTTAAGTTATATGTCCAAAGAAAAAATAGCCTTAGTTTAGTTATCTTGGCTGCTAGGTCAACTTCAGGTTTGTTTTGCTCTAGGACCCACTTAGGTGTATTTTTGGCAGTCTACATTATCTGTAGAATTCTCCTCCAGTGCCACATTTCTAATTTGACATTCTTCCCATCGGCTTTTTTCACTATCAAGCTTTCAGAACTATAGAAATATACAGAATACTTAGAAACTGGAAATAGTATGGCTTGGATTGTCCTGAGTTTACACATGAGGATCTTATCTAACCAAAGCTAGCCTTCCAAGTCTTGGGGGCAAGGCAGACCAGCAAAAGACACTGTCTTTGGCATGGCATGGGGGCATGGCGTACACATGCCACATGCCCAAATGTCGCCCTCAATCTGGCATCATGGCATTTCTGCAGTGTGGCATTTACCTGTACCAGGCTGAAGAAATGGGGAAAAAATGTCGCTGTGGTGAAAAGGGCACCTTTTTTCCAACCAAAAAAAGAAGCGGCATTTTGCCGCTTCTTCTTGGGCCAGAAAAACATCAGAATGGGACCATGGTGTGCAGTTGCCATGGCCGCAATCCGGTGCTCAAAGAGGTTGTATTAAGCCACCCCTTTACAGTGATCTATTTTGTCCCTTAATTTCATGACTGCTATTCCATTTTTATTACTCACTGAAACAAATTATAGGAACATTTAAGTATTTAAGTCTCCATCAGCCACTTTAAAGTCATGTAAACCAGCTGTGGTTATTATTTTTGTTTTCTTAATATTCACCTGTAACTCTGTTTTTGTGCTTTTCTCCTTGACTTTATTCAATAGTCCTTCAAAGTATTTGCTATTGTCTGATAGTACTATGGTGTTATCTGCATAAGTTAAATTGTTGATATTTCTTCCTCCAGCATGCATGCCTTCATACTTTCTGATTTAAAAGTAGAAGACCTGGATGGGTTGCTTGCTGCTGCTGTTTCTGAGATTATTATTTTTATTAATTTTAGCCCAATCTAATTTAAAATCAAAATAATATATAGTCAAAGATGAAGAAATGGAAAAAAGACAGAGGGGAAAACAGACATACGGCTAATACATATTAGTACTCTGATTGCCCCCAATCCTGACTGTAATGAAATGAAAAGAAAAAGTATTCTACAATTACAAACCCAAACAAACAAATAATCTTTTTTAAATTAGTATTAAACAGAACCACATATTATTACATCATTAGACTGCCTTTCTGGGTTATTTTCTTCTTTTTGATCAACAATGCTGTTCTCCTGTGCTTGCTGTGGATGCATACTTTGCTTAACAAGGAGGGAAATGAGCTAGAGGCATAGAGGCTTCTCGTGAAAATTGCAGAGATAAAGACAAAACAACAATTATAGCATGCTAGTTTCCCCCCATCTCTTCTCTTGTTCAGGGAGATAGATAGATAGATGATAGATAGATAGATAGATAGATAGATAGATAGATAGATAGATAGATAGATAGATAGATAGACAGATTTATTTATTTATTTATTTATTTATTTTTGTAGTGAATTACAATTCTTTAATGGCTTATCTCTTTAGTCATGTTCAAACATTCTCATGAAGGAAAAGAACCATTGCACATACTGTTTACCATCCTGAACTGACCTGATCTTACCTCATTTCAGAAGCTAAGCAGGGTTGGGCCTGCATGGAAGACCACCATTTAATACCAAGGAGTGCCAGGCAGGATTAGGAAAGATTTTTGCCTGAATTCCTGCCAGTCAGAGTTGTCTATGGATGGATCGATGGCTGACATAAGGCAGTTCCATGTGTTCCTATGTGAAATCTATCTCAAGAATCACCACTGTTCCTTATATACAGTATGGGCCTGCTGATGGCAGGCAGATGCTAGGTAGCTTATATGTCCCTAGTTAATGGTCCTAGTTAGCAGAGGAGAAATCTAAACCAACAACATTTCTAATTTAAACAGTAAGTTTAATTTTTCTTTGCATCCATACCTTCTTATTTTTGACTTTGAAGTCTTTTCAGTAATTCTGGAACTGGGGCTCAAAGTAACCTTTTGCTCCACATTTATCTTGAAATTTCTCTATTTAAAGTCTTCGGCCTGAATTGCTGCCCAGTTTTCTGACATGGCAATTTATTTCTAGCCTTTTGAAAGATTTCTGGTCTTCTGAATTCTGGAATGGTCTTTCATTTTTTTTTCCTTCAGTATAAATTGCAACACTCTGATTTCTAACCTTGGTTAAGTAGCTTTCAGTTGAACAAATATATACATACTAGCCTGTCAGCATTATAAATCCTGTCAAATGCTGATCAATGACTTCACACTCTTTCACAATTTCTCTTCTCTCTCATTACCTTAAGTTTTTAAACACAGGAATGTTTTGCAAGTCTGGCTGACATTCACAAGTTCTCTAATCATGGAGAATCAAAGCATCTACTAATATTGCCCATAGCAATGTTAATAACAGTATTGGCTCCACAGCACTCAACAATTTAACGCTTGACTTCTTTCCACTTTGGCTTATGTGTTGTTTTCTCCCTTATTTATACCTGTTTATATAATCTATCTTTATAGAATCTGAAGGTGGTACTGCTGAACCATCTTTTTAAACTAGGGGTGGATAACCTTTGGTTCTCCAGGTCTCGTGGGTCTTTATGACTCCTGACCATTACCCATAATAACTAGGGCTAACAATTTTTGGAAGTCCGTTTATGATCTGAATTGATAATTTATGTAAAACCTGTCCAGATTTTTGCTTCATACAAGACTGTTTATATTTGCAGAGAGCCAGTGTGGTGCAAAGGTTTGAGAGTTTGACTAGGATTCTGGGAGAAAAAGCTTTGAACCCCTGTTAAGCCATGGAAACCCACTAGGTAAGTTATTCTATCAGCATTAGAGGAAGACAATGGCCCGTTACAAACGGGCACCCTAGCACGGACTCAGTCTGTACTAGGATTAGAAAGGGGCGTCTCTTCCAGACGCCCCTAACCCTAGTACGGACTGAGTCCGTACGAAATGGCGGCAGCCGTTCCACACAGCCACCTCCATCTTGACGTAGCGGACACACTACGTTCGCACATCACACCCTGGAAATGGTGCTGCGAGAGCGCACTTCGGCACTTGTGGTGTCTCTTCCAGGGCACAGGAAGAGCGTCGGGGAACCATGCCATTTGGCTGCTGCAGTTCCCGGATGCTGTAACTGGCGGCGGCAGCAGACCGCCGCTTTTCGGCAGTCTGTAACCCACCAATAATAGATACCCTCTGAATAAATCTTACCAAGAAAACCTCAGGAGATGTTCACCATGAGACAGAATCAACTTGAAGTTATATAACAACAATGGCAATAATGTACTTGAATACATTCTCACCTATTATTTATTTATTTCATATCTTATCTTCTCCCAGTAATGGGACTCAGGGATGCTAACAACATATCTGAAAACAATACAGATTAAAAACTATACAAAACTTTGATAACAGTTAGTTTAAAAGTAATTAAAAAATTTATAAAGTTAAAACATTAAACATCAAAAACATTAAAATTAACTAAAAGACTATGGAAATCAAATGTTCAGAAAATAGAGATGTAGTAGTAATGGGAAATTTCAACTAACAAAATGGAATTCAACACGGAGAAATGTAAGGTACCGCACTTAGGGCGGAAAAATAAAATACACAGATATAGGATGGGGGACACCTGGCTGAATGAGACTACATGTAAAAGGGATCTAGGAGTCCAAGTAGACTACAAGTTGAACATGAGTCAACAGTGTGATGCAGCAGCTAAAAAGGCCAATGCAATTGTAGGCTGCATCAATAAAAGTATAGTGTCTAGAGCAACAGAAGTAATAGTGGCAGTATATTCTGGGCACTACAATTCAAAAAGTACATCAAGAAACTGGAGCGTGTCTAAAGGAGGGCGACTAAAATGGTGAAGGGTCTGGAAATCATGTCCTATGAGGAACGACTTAGGGAGCTGGGGATGTTTAGCCTGAAGGTTAAGAGGTAATATGATAGCCCTGTTTAAATATTTGAAGGGATATATTCAGGGGGAGTAAGCTTGTTTTCTGCTGCTCCAGAGACTAGGACCCGGAGCAATGGATGCAAGCTACAGGAAAAGAGATTCCACCTCAACATTAGGAGGAACTTCCTGATAGTAAGGGCTGTTCGACAGTGGATCACACTCCCTCAGAGTGTAGTGGAGTCTCCCTCCTTGGAGTTCTTTAAGCAGAGGCTGGATGGCCATCTGTTGGGGATGCTTTGATTTGGATTTCCTGCATGTCAGGGGGTTGGACTGGATGGCCCTTGTGGTCTCTTCCAACTCTACAATTCTATGATTCTATGGCGCATTACAGACCGCCCAGAAGGGGCAGTCTGCCACCGCCTTCATTTGCAGTGCGGAGGAGCCCTAGCGTCCAAACTGCGAGGCTCCTCCGCGCTGCATAGAAGAAGCGCCAAAATGGCGCTTCTCTTTGCGGCGCGGATATGACGCCACGAGGCGCCAATGGCACATTTGCAGCATCATATGCGCTGTGTGACGTGCGGACGCAGTGCATCCACTACGTAAAGGTGGCGGCCCCCGTGTGGAACGGGCGCCGCCATTTTGTACGTACTCGGTCCGTATTAGGGTTAGGGGCATCCGGAAGTGACGACCCTTTCCAATTCTAATACGGACCCAGTCCGTTCTTTATGCCCATTTGCAACAGGGCCTATAATTCTAATTATGTGATAGAGATTTGACAAAAAAAAAATTGCTAGATAAGTAGGATTGTTGCAATGTAGATTGGTCCTTCTCAGGGTTCCAAGCAACCATATCCTTTTCCAGGTTTTTTTCATGTTTCCCTCCAATAATTTATTCCATTCTCACTGAGTATGCTCAGACAGGTCTATTTAAGGTTCCTCCAGCTACCCTCCTTTTTATAAACAAATGCACTTTTGTTCTTCTGCAGATAACGGTGTGTTGATAGTACCATTTTGGCTACACAGGAATGCACACTCAGATAATTGTGGTGGGATTTATTTATTTATTTTAATGAGAAGATGAAATATGATCATCCAGCTCTTTCGGCTGCTTGTTGTTGGGAGGCACGCCCACATCCCTGATGCTATTTGTCTTGAAAGAACCAGCTTCAACCACCCCGACATCCCCCCTAAGGAGAGACGATGAATGGTGGGCATATCCATTACAATCCATGTGTTTAGTTGAGAAACGTGGACTGATGGATTTGTTGTACAGTATGTGGGTTTCATCACCTGAGGAAAGGACACATGCAAGGAAGTCCTCATGACCCAGGCAGCAGCTTCAGTAGAAGGCCTCCAACAGTTGCTGCACCTTCTCCCTTTAGGAAGAATACAAAATGGGTAAATTTCATCCCTGCTATTATCATTGATGAGTGGTGATTTCCAATCTAAGTTATTGGTCTGCCTAGTTTGTACAGGAAGACACATAGGACGTTATCAGACAAGGGAAATTGGAAGTATAATCCAATGGCAATCCGAACGCAATCATGGGGTTTAACGCTATTGCGTGATAGACTACCACATGCAAATTCGGGCAATGGGAAGTCAGTCCAAGTGCAATCATGGGGTTTCACGTTATCGCGTGATAGACTACCACACGCAAATTCGGGCAGTGGCATGCTGTTTTTGATCAATGGGAAGCCAGTTCGAAGGCAATTCGCATTCATGTAAATTCGCTGAACTAGCGAATTCACATAAATGTGTTCTGGCACCACTTTCTTTTCATTTGAAATTAAGAGAAATTCCTTACATGTGATAAAGTCCATAGAAAGAGCATGCTGCTGTTATTTGTAATAAGCTATAACTGTGGTTTCCCCTGCACAGATTTCAGTAGAGAAGACCAGCAATTTGCAAGGGAATCCTCTTGCACTGTGGTGTACGGATCTGGAAAGAGATGGGGCCTGAATATGGAGCTTCCATAGGCTAACTTAATTCCCCTCCCCTGCTCTACATGATACACACAGACACCAAATACATACCAGGCTTCTGTAAACCAGCCAACTGCAAAGTTTCAGAAGATATTCTTTTCTTTAGCAACAAAACATTGATTCATGTGTGCTTTGAATCCAAATATTAAATTTTTACAATGCTTAAATTCATTTTGAATATTTATTTCAGCACTAAGTATAAATGTGTAATCTGTGTTTTGATTGCAAAAGAACCCAAAGGACTCTCTCAAGAGACATAAAAGGCACTTTTGCCTGACACTGATAGAAAATGGGAAAACTACTTTAACAAATCGACCTCAGATCGAATGAAGAAAGGATTTTGCCTTTTATCAGCGTGGCAGAAGAGAAATTATACTGAGCAGTTTTGAGAACAAATGGTGGTTGCTATTTTTGGGCCTTCTATCATGGCACTGTCAGCTCACCTATCAACTATAAAAAGAAAACACCTTGATTTATCCAGCCACCATCTGTTTGTTCAACATGCTCACTTGATCTATGCAGTAGATATAGCCCTAACAACCATCCTGGGTGCACTATATCAGAGACACTTAGGACATAATGAGCTAAAGTAGATATATGGGCAGGCTTAGATGTAGAGTCAAGATGGGAGGGAAGACTTCACAGAGTTTTCAGCTCCAGCTGCAGCCTCCAAAATGGGCACCGCTGTACATTTAGATGGGTATAAAATACACAGTGAGGAGCCAAGAAATTTATTCTGCCTGTGTATCCTCATTAAAGCCCTGCAAACCAGCCATCCATTCCCCCGAGGATATACTTCAAATAATAGGAACCAAATAAGGTAGGAAATAAAATTTCAAGTTCTGGTGACAGAATGAAACATATTATCAACTATCCTCACAGCATTCATGTAGGACTTCTTCATGCACAAGTAAGGCTGTTTCACTATAATGATATCTAGTATTATGAAAATACCACTGCCATGTAAGATTAAGTTGCTCTTTTCTTTTCTAACAGCTGACTGACCCATCAGATCCAAGCTGGCTCCTCTCTGGTGTCAGTAAGATGTTCTTATGTTAGGTCAGGTTCTTGATGGGTATGGTTGAAACACTTTCTGGGTTAATTTTAGAATATTCTTAACTTTCTTTATGGCACAGTACAGTATAGATTCCCATATTTCCTTTGTTTTACAATAGTGGAGAGGAGGGGGGAGCAGGACTAAGAGGAAGAGGAGGAGCACTGGTGGCACAGTGATTAAATGCTGATACTGTAGCCACTCACTCACAGCCACAGGTTTGTAAGGGGCTTCAGGGTCAGCTCAGTCAGGTATGTTTCTGAGGTCATTAAAATTAAAATAACATTAAAACAAACCCAGCTTGTTGGGGGCAATTAACTAACACTTTGTAAACTGCTTCAGAGACTGCTTAGTTCAGTATGAAGTGGTATAGAAATGTAGCTGCTATTGCGAAGAGGAAAAAGAGGAAGAGGAAGAGGAAGAAGCTGTTGCCTCTGCCACCACCACTGCTTGTCCTGGCTTAAGGCCAAGCAGGAATGTCTTATTCTTGCAAAATTGACTCAGAGAATGATGGAGCACCATTTACAGAAGCATTCTGCTCAAGGAATGCATCCAAGCAGCATATTGATTTGAAGGTTGAAAATGAAAAACAAAAACAAAAACATGGAAATAGGAATACCTCATATTTACAATTCTTAAAATTACTTCCTCCCAAAGTATCCAAAAATCAGGGTGACCAGATTTCATTACTGTAAAGGACGACAAGGCATGAGAAATATAGGACATTCAAGAAAAATATAAGACATTACAAAAGCTAAAAACACTAATATAAATTTACATTCTTTTCATATGGTTTCTACAGTTTCCAGAATTCCCTAGCATTGAGCCAGGGCAGTTAATGCAGTCTCAAAATGGATTACTTTTGCAGTGTGTTTTGGACCTACATCACTTTCTTAGGAAGAGACAAATCAGTATCTAGGTGCAACATCCCTTCTTTTGAATCTTCTTTCAAAGCTGCATTATTGAAAGCCAAGCCATTCTATGTTATGCCAGATAAGGCAGGGAAGAGGGAAGAGGACACCTGAGAGGCAGAAGGTTGGAGATCAGATTCATTGTCTTGAGAAGTCAGTGAAATCTAATGAGATGCATACTTGAAAGAAATTAGTTTCCTTAAACTTCTCATTTACTTCATAAATATTTCTCAACAATTAATATGTACTGTATATACTCGACTATAAGTTGAGAAATTTATGCCCCAAAATTGACCCTAAAATCCTGCATCAACTAAAATTCAGGACAATAAGTAGTCCTTAGAAAGGTCCTAAAACAAGTAAGCCTGATGCCCCACTCTTAGTGCTCGAGGCACTGTGTTTTTCTCTGTGTGTGTCTGTGAAAGAGGTTCCCAGTCCAATTTGCAAGGTGCCTCTACCCATGGAAAGAAACACCTCATTTAACACCACTTGCTTTCCTCCCCAGTCCAGTTTGTAAGCCTCTTCTTCCCATGGGAAAAAAAATATCATTTAACACTACTTGTTTCCCTCCCCAGTCTGTTTTGCAAGTCTCCTCTTCCCATGGGAAAAAAAAAACCTCATTTAACACCACTTGCTTCCCTCCTGAGTCTGATTTCCAAGCCTCCTCTTCCCATGGAAAAAAACCCCTCCCCATTTAACCCTACTTCTTTCCCTTTTTAATTTGATGTTAAAACCTCTCCTCCAGCACCTGGGAATTGGTTTTAGGTGGCCAGGAGATGTCCAGAGAAGGAGAAGGAGAAGGAGGGATGGAAGTGGTATTTCCCCCTTTCCATCCTTTCTTATAGCCCCGTAGGTTTTACCCTTGACTTATCCATGAGTTATATCAAAATACTCAATTTTGACCCTGAAACGTTCTCTCGGATTATTCATGAGGTCGACTTGTACATGAGTATATACAGTAGGCTTCTGCATCAGTATTTTGAAAATGGGCACCAGTTGCATTTTATCTATGGTACAGTAGGCACTTGTTATCCACTGAGTTTGGTTCCAGGACCCCCCATGGGTATCAAAATGTTCAAGTCCCTCTATTTATTTATTTATTTATTTATTTATTTAGTGCTGTAGATTTGCACAGTGCTGTACATAAAACAAGAAATATATAAGAGTAAACCTGCCTATGGCGTACAATCTAAGAGATAATAGGATAATACATATAAAATACATAGCAATACAGTCAGCCCTTCTTATACACGGATTTAAGCATACACAGTTTGAAAATGTTCCAAAAAAGTATAAATTTACCTTGATGTTCCATTTTTTATTAGGGACACCATTTTGCTATGTCATTATACTTAATGGGACTTGAGCATACACGGATTTTGTTATACACGGGGGATCTTGGAACCAAACCCCAGCGTATAACAAGGATCCACTGTACAGGAAATGGTATGATAAACAGCCAACAAAAGAACATCAAATAGCAAATGATAATCATGCAATGCCTGGGAACGCTTCTCTGAACAGGATGGTCTTCAACTCCATTTTGAAGCTGGTAAAAGAAATGATGGCCCTTGCTCACGGGGAAAGAAGGTTCCAGGAGTGGGGGGGCAGCAAGTGAAAAGGGGCGAATCCTAGACGGGGCAGAGGAAATCCTGGACTGGGACAGCCGACCCTGACTGCCAGAGTGGAGGGCCCGAGTGGGAAGGTGAGGAGAAATAAGGTCTGATAAGTAAGGAGGGGCCAGCCCATGGAGGGCTTTAAACGTCGACAGCAGAAGCATATACTGAATATGGAAAGGGAGGGGGAGCCAGTGAAGGGATGACAACAAAGGAGAGATATGGTCACAGTGGTGGGCAGAAGTGATAATGTGTGCAGCTGAATGCTGGACAGAAATTAAAGGATGGAGGTGGGAAAGAGGAAGCCCAGCCAGGAGGATTAAATACAATAGCATAGTAAAATGGTGTCCTTCCAATAAAATGGCAAAATAAAGATTTGCTATTTGGAATTTATACTTTTTAAAATATTTTCACACCATGAATGCTTGAATCCATTGATAAGTATCCGTGGATACAGAGGACTGACTGTACTGTATTGTATTGCCATAACTCCCTATAGTCAGGACACCATAGCCAGTCTTCAGGGGTGCTGGGTAATATAGTCAAAAACACAAAACAATAGCTCTATGATGCCACTTTAGCTATGGTTCCATCCCATTGAATCCTGGGATCCAAGGAGGGGTAGTTAGAATTTTCTGCCAGAGAATTCCAGTGCCTCACTAGAAGTGCCAGAATTCCATAGGATTCAGCCATGACAGTTAAAGAATCATAGTTCTACAATTGTGTAGTGTAATTGGGCTCCTGGAGTATACAGTGGTGCCATGTTTCATTTGAACAGACATTTCAGCTCTTCCTTGTGTTCTTGTTGCTTTTGTGTGTGTTCGAGTCATTTGTTGACCCTAAGGCAAATCTACCATTGGGTTTTCTTGGCAAGATCTCAGAGGAGGTTTGCTACTGTGTTCCCCTGAGACTGAGAGTATGTGACTTGCCCAAGGTCACCCAGTGGGTAGCATGGCCGAGCTGGGGTTTGAACCCTGGTCATAGTCTAACACTCAAACCACTCTGATTATATTCTACAAAAGAAAAATTCATAGCATCCTAGAACATTTGCGGAGGGGTGAGAGCATAAATTAAATAAAAGAAAGTGTCTCAACCACAGAAGAATGGACAGGTTAGAAGCCACGGAAATACTGCACATGGCATCAACTAGGAGCTAAATTACACACAATAATGAGTTATCACATCCACATTTCCACAGAAAAAACATCTGAACTATCTGGATTGAAAGCTGCGACAAAATATTCGTATCTGCTGGGGAAATTGCAGAGAAAGTCATTTATGAGACAATCTGTAAATTGTTTGTATGTATGAATAAATACAAAACAAACAAACAAAATGTGATAAATAAGAAATAGAAGCACCTCCTCACTTTGATTTTCTGGACCTCGAAGTGTCAGAAAGAGATATAATGTATGAAAATTAAAAAAAAAATCAGGAATACAGCAGTAAGTACAAAGAATGGGTCCAGGGAGAATCAGTGGGCAGGAGTGGCAATGTTAAACTGAAGTTGACTGAAAAGAAGAGCTTCAGAAGAGGAATGCTTCACATCTAGCATATTTTGATGTATCCACACTACAGAAATAAAAAGGTTTGACATTGGTTTAATTGCCATGGCTCTTTGCTGAGGAATTCTGGGATTTGTAATTTTGTGAGATATTACAAGATATGTAAGAGAGGTCTGGTGAAACAACAAAGTACAAATCCCAGAGTTCAATAGCATGGAACCATGTAAATTAAAGCTCTGTCAAACTGCATTATTTCTGCAATACAGATTCATCTTTAATAATTTATTCTGGATTAGCTAAAACAGGAGTTAGAAAACTGTGGCCTTCAGAAATTTTTGGACAACAACTCCCACAATCCTTTACAACTCACCATTCTGATCTGGGTTTCTGGACGCTGAATTATAAAATATCTGGAGGGCTGCTGGTTCTCCACCTTAAAGTACAGTGTAGTTTCACTATATTTGATGTATAATTTCCCCAGGAGAAGAGCTGCAGCACTGGTGGCAGAAGTCCACTAGGTGGCAGAAGCAATTAAAATTTTCCCCACATATCAATGAACATCTAGCACATACCTTTCTGCCTGCCATGATTCAAAACAAGATTGAGGCCTGGGAGTGTGCATCTTGTTAGTTCTCTTAATGAAGCAATCATTTCAGATACTGAAGATGGCAGCAAGCCTTTCATTGGCTACTTTATGCTACCTTTCATCGCTTGACCTTCCAGATGCAGAACAAAAAGAAATGAGAGTCTCATTCCTCATAAACTAGCTTGTTGGAAGGGACTCCTGGTTTACGTGGCTAACGGAAAACGTGTTAAGGACATTCCTAAACTGTGTGGTTGCAAACTTCACTTATAAAGAGACAGCTGGGAGTAAATTCCAATGTGTTTAATGCATTCCCAGAGCCTCCAGGCAGTATGATGCTGCTCGGTGAAGGATTCTGGGGTGCATCTACACTATAGAAATAATGCAGCTTGACACCACTTTAACTGCTGTAGCTCCATCCTACAGAATCATGGGATTTTTAGTTTTACAAGTTCTGTAGCCTTCTCTGCCAAGGATTCTGTAGGATGGAGCCACGGCAGTAAAAGTGGTGTCAAACTGTGTTATTTCTACAGTGTAGATGAACTCAGATTTTTTTTTTTTTTTTTTTTTTTTGCTCCCAAAAATTAAGCAAGATATAAGAACTTTTCTGCTGAGAATTCATTCCTTATGATAATCCTACTAACCACGGGAAATGCACTCAGTTCTCTTTCTGACATGAGTGGATTGTGAACAATTGGCTGTTCTAAATTTTTAAAATGGTATAGAGATTCTATGTCTCAAAAACTTTTGCTTTAAACCACTACTGCTGTATCTACTTTTACTTATTACAGCATTTAGATCCAGAGCATATTTTAAGGCTCATCCTAGAAGGCATGAATTAAAAGTGATGATTAAAGTTTTTGGTCACAAATGAAGTTTTTGCCATTTATCACTGTCTGATTTTCCATGTGTCTTTACATTTATTTATTTATTTATTTTATTATCCTGTTTTTCTCCTTATAAAGGGTCCAAGGTTTAAAAGATTTTAAAACATGATGCAGTTTAAAATTTATTCACACAAAAGTAAATAAAAAAATAAAGTCAGCTTAGTTAAAACAAGATTTAAATGATGTAATACACAATTAAAATACAGTAAAAAAAGAAGATAAAAACAGACAAAAAGGTATGTAGTTCCCACTCATATGAAGTTAAGGAAGGGTAGTTTAGCCAGTGTGGTGTATAGGTCTGAGTATTAGACTATGACACTGGAGACCAGAGTTCAAATCCTTTTCAGCCATGGAAATCTGCTCGATAAATTGGGGCTAGTTTCATTCTCTCTGCCTCAGAAGGATAGAAAACCCCCTTTGGAACAAACCTTGTCAAGAAAACCCTTGAATAGGTTTGTCTTGTGGTCACCATAAGTCAGAAAATGGCCTGAAGACACATAGCAACCATACAGGGATAAATTTCAGCAGGCAAGAGACCTGATGCCTTTTTAAAAAAGGGAAAAGAAAAGCTATCTACTGCTTTGTTTTTAAAAAAGGATTTGCTCTCTTACCAGTTTTAGAACTGGGAATGTGAGATTTGAACTTTAATTTTTTTTTTTTATGCTGAAAGTTAGAACTGGATAAATTAATTCATTCCCATTAACTTTGCAAGGGGCAGAATTTAATTCCTTGTGTTGATAATTAATTAATTAAATCATTAGAGAACAGCGTATTGTGTTCTCACCATTGTTGCCTAATGGCAAATTTCTGTTGCCTCCTTCAAAAGCAGCATGTTGTGGTTTTTGAGCTGCCTTCTGAATTGTGATATCAATGGAGGCTCCTGGTGCAATACTAGTGATAGCACCCAGTTTGAAAGACCCTGCTTGCTTCTTCCTTTTCTTCTTTTTATTACATAGTGATGAATAATACCAAGACATAACTACTAAGACCAACTAATGAATCAAGGGGAGATAATCCTTAACAAGAAATATTTAGGAAAACCTCTGAGCATATGCAGAACATTTTTCTGGACTCATGAATAATTGTATGATCTGTTTCCTCACTCAGATCTGTAGAGACTAGTAGCAGAGCAGATGTTTTGCAAGCAAATCAGAGGCAGCGTGCCAAGATCAATCTCTGAAGTCCCTAGTTTAAATGACCAGGTATCTAGATAACAGCCCTAGAGATCTGCAGTGTCTTCCTTATTGTCACACACTACATGTATTTTTTCAGCTCTTTTCATCTTCTGGTTCTAAAAACACTTGGGTGTTTGGTTGTACAAAGGGAGGAATAACTTAAAGACCTACAAATTGCTCTGCTAGACTATTTGTGGGGAAAATAGGCTTACTAGAATTGAGGGCTGCAATCATAAATACACTTTCATAGGAGTAAGCCTCACTGAATTCAACAGGAACTACTGTTGAATACACATGTATAGGACTTTCACATAGATTTTTTAAAAATTAAAGAAATTGACCGAGCCAGGGCATTTGTTGCATCCCTTTGTCCTAAAATTGTATTAAAGCACTGTACTTAAAAGAATCACCCAAAGAGCAATATTTTATTCTGTAGTGCCTAGATGGAAAGGTTTTGAGCATCGTAAAAGTATGGTATCAGTAAAGCAGTCCACTAGCAGTGAATGGTGGTGGTGCTGAGTTTTTTTCTAAAAGTACCAGTGAACTTCCAATAAAATGTTTTTAAAAACCACACACACACATGTTTTCTTAGAATACAGTGGGTCTTCCCCATATGGGGGTCTGTTCCGGACCCTGCCACATATGGGGAAAAACACATGCTCAAACCCCTTCAGACTTAGGCCTGAAATAGACTGGCCAAAACGATTGCGGCAGGACTGTGTCAGCACAATTCATGCCCTGACTGTGATGACCACACATGCCTGGCCCCAATCCAAGCTGCTGCCATGGTCCTGCACTGGGGTGTCAAAAAGGAGCGGTTTTTACCACTCCTTTTTGGCTTGGTTTGTTTGTGAAGATACGGGTCTGGCACGGTTTCCCTCCATGTTCAAGGCATGTATCATATAAATGCTATGCCCTGAATGCAGTGGGAAACCATGTCATTTGGCCCGCCTATTTTGTGTTTTTGGCCCATTTATTTTACCTTTATCCTGCCATCTGCTTCTCCTTTCCTTTGGTAGATATATGTAATCAGGCCAGATATAACCTTCATTTTTTCCTTGTTATCTGAGGAGCAGGCTATCTCATTTTGGGGAAACCTGGTGAAAGTGTGTCTCATATAGGAAAACAGATATACTCAATAAAAGACACTTTTTTATGGGACCTGTGTCTTCCTGGAATGTTTGCATAGTTCTGTTTCTTGCTCATAATCTCACCTCAGTACGCAGAGGAATATGGCAGTGTGATTGGGGCTGACATAGAGAAGAGAGGAGAGGAAAAAAATATGATGTTAATGTGTGAGACTGGGCCTGTTTTCCTGTCACCAATATCATGGAGTCTTACACAAGCAAGGAAGGAGCAGTATGACAGGCTGACATGTAGAGCAGGCTACCAACAAGCAGAGTGATCACCTTTTCTTCTGACAGGATTACACACTAAATTAGAGCCTTATCCTTTGGTTATGGTAATACCTCTATACTGTCTACTGACAGCTTGATATTCAGCCCTAGCCAATATGGCATCTTTATTTTTGCACCATTACATATGGCTTAAAGACTGTTATCTCTCTTAAATCTATGGAACAGAAATAACGGAGGATTAGTTTGTTAATCAAGAACACATTATAGCATAACTCAAGGGTAGGGATGGAATACTGTAGATGGAGGTAAGAATCCATTTTTAATTCAATTTTTCCTGCTTCAGACAGTGTTTTTTTGTGGAAAATCCTTACCTAGCCAAATTTTACAATGAGGACCACATGGGTCACTATTCAATACATGATTGAATGTTATTGACCTATTTATTTCAATAGCATGGTGTAGTGGTTTGAATATTGGAATATGACTCTGGAGATCAGGGTTCAGTTCCTTGTTTGGCCATGGAAGCCAACTAGGGGGCCTTGAGTGAGTCACAAACTGTTAGCTTAACCCCAGAAAATCTTGTGATTTTCTCACCTTAGAGTCATCATAAATTGAAATAGCTTGAAAGCATGCAACAACAACAACAACAACAACAACAACAACAACAACAGATTCTGTGGTGAATGATATGAATCAAAACCCAGGCAGAATTGGTTTTGTGGACAGATCAGAAGATCTACAGCAACAGACCTAAATTCAGTAGTTAGCTCCAACTAGAAAAGACTGGAAAAAAATCAATGAGATTTATATACCAGTTAACATACTTTTTAGTTGCTGCCCCTAGGCTCTGAACGACCTTCTAGGAAGGGATGAATGGCACCCTCCTTCTGTCCTTTCATTGGCAGGCAAATACTTTTCCTCCTCCTCCTCCTCCTCCTCCTCCTCCTCCTCCTCCTTCTTCTTCTTCTTCTTCTTCTTCTTTTTATTCTTCTTATTCTTCTTATTCTTATTCTTGTTCTTATTCTGACAGGCTTTTAGAAGTGTAGTCTTTTAAGAAAGGTCTTTTCAAAGGCTGCTCTTTTGTTTTACTGACCTGTTTTTAATTGCTTTCTTTCCTTTATAATTATATGGGTGAACTTGGGCAAGTCACACTCTCTTAGCTTCACAGAATAGCAATGGTAAACCTTCTCTGAATGAATCTTGCTAAGATAACCCCATGATAGATTTGAAGACACACAACAACAAACAACAACAAACCAATCTATAATTGTCTAGAGAAGCAAAAGTGCAAATTATGCTAGAGATCTCTTTATAGGCCAGCAATAACTATGAAAAATTTGATAGATTATGCAGATTTGTCACGCTTTCACATGGACTTTTTGTGTGTGTGAAACTGGCTGATAAAACAAGCATGGAAATACATAACCTTCTGGCTTCAAGAAAGCAGTGTGTGTTTTTTAAAGTATGCTAATAAAGCCTCTTGTCCAGATTCAAATTAAAGTGGTCTTTGATCACATTTCCCTGTGCATGAAAGGGAGGTGGTTAGTAAGAAATAATGAGCTTCTTCTTTCCTCCTGCACCCCAATAATTGTGTCATCTAGTAATTACTACAGTGGAGAAAAACCAAACAAGCAACTAGACTACTCAAACCAAAGAATCCTTATAGGTTCACAGATCTTCTGCAGATCAAACAAGTACAGTGGCTTATAATTAAACAGGATATTAAGCTGCTCACTGAATACCCTGGACTAGTAAAGCAAATCAAAAAATTTCAATGTACACATTTCTGTTATGTTATCCAAAACAAAACAAATTTAAATTTAAATTAAAAATGAAAAATCCAGAAAGTGTATCCATAGGATGAGTGTCGCCTAGCTTGACACTCGTGTGTGGAACTGGTCTAGGGGTCTTAGCAGATCAGAAACTAAACATGAGTAAGTCATGTTATACAACGAAGAAGAAATCTAATGCAATTTCAGGCTTCCTCGATTGGAGTATATTTTCCAATTCAAGAGAAGTTAACAGTGGGGTGGAGCAGACAACCATGAAGGAGCAGTGAGAAACCACTCAGGTCCTGATTGGGATGGGACCATGGCAACTGCTCCTAAAGCAGGCTGCCACTGCAGTCCCAAGCTGCACCAGCCAGGAGTCGATCTAAATTAACTACTTTTTAGGCTAGGTTTTCCTGGATTGGCACAGACTTGCCACAGCTTCTGGCTGCTTTGGGGATGTGCATGTATATGTATGTCTCTACTTTTGCAGGCCCTGAAACCAGCAACAGTTTCCCAAAGTTGCTCAATCCCCCACCCCTCAAGAAAAAGAAGTGATACAATGTTGGAGCAACTTTCCCCTGAAAAGTGCACAGATAGCCCCAAATGGGCAAAAATACTACAATTTCAGTGTTTAAAACAAAACAAAACTTGAAAGCAAAGCATGCAATGAGATATAATGGCCTAGAGACTTCATCAAATGCAAGAAATATATTTAGTCTATGAAAGCTTACATGCTTCTTTTTTTTCGGTCTCAAAGGTGCTAAAATATCCTTTTGCATACTGATCCAGACTAACATAGCTATGTCTTTGAATTCCACCTTCAAGGAAAACAAAATATATTCTATTAAAATGGAGCTATAAAGGTAACTAACTGTTTGGGATCTTGGAACTATATGTAATAACTTTTTAAAGGTTGCTTTCCAAACACTGGTGGCAATTAATGTTCTCAAATAGTGACAACTTATTCTAGAGGTTGCTTTATCAATATTCACTTCTTTATTGTCTTCCTTCCCAAGATCTGTGAAGTAATCTGAAATCTGAACGGAAATACTTATGGCTGGTGTGGGTTGTGGCTTCCATGTGACGGGGGTGAGGAATCCATTACTACAAACTTTAAAGGAACTATAGAAGGGGCAGAGTTATGACTAAAACTCAAAGTAGATTGACCACTGTATTGACATAGAAGTTTCCAGGGTCATTGGGTTGGAGTAAACTGCTATGAGTACAGATATGGGCGTACATCAGGGAAATGCCAGTGTGCTATATAACCTCCTTGATAAGTGGTAGTCATAAACACCAGTGGTTTAAAAATTCCAGATTCAAAACAAATTGCTGTGGCAGAAAAGAAAATGTAATTAACTTTCAATATAAAATTCTGAATTATCAAGAAAGAATATGGGTAATATACACAGAATAACTCAGTACATGGGAATCTAATTAGATAGGTCAGTATTTTGGAACCCAGATTCACTCATTCTCCATTTCTTCCCTTCCCTTTTCTTACAATAAATTAATGACTGTGTATCCCTGTATAGCAGGGGATTGGACAGGATGGCCCTTGTGGCCTCTTCCAACTATGATTCTCTGGATTCTATGATCCCTGCAACGTATGGAATTATACCCTCCACCCCATTCACTAAATAAATTGGGCTGAAGCCGCATGTTAACCTTCAGTCTCATTGCTTTTAATATGATCTACCCATCATGGCTAACCCCTTCCACTGATTTCAGTGGGAGATGGATTCAATAAGCTTAATCTGCATCCAATCCAGTACATTTCAAACTATGCTACACTCCCCTTTTGATGATGGATGTCAAAATATTTTAAAATCTAGCCTCCCAAGTAGCAAAATAGCAAATCAGCTTTCCCCTTCTAGGTTTAGTGTAGCCCATAAATATGTATTGCTGTGATGATAAACAGACTAGTTTCTGTGGATATGGCCAGCCTGTGCTTTGCAAATGGGACAAATCTATTATCTTTTGCAGCTTGTCAGATGCAATCCCATTAAAAAAATCCAAACTTCTACAAAATATTAAGTGAACTGGCCTCCAATGCATCTGCCTCTATGGCAGCTATAATGCTTTTAGACATTGCATAGGTAAATTATTCCCTGTCTCAGCCATGCCAAGCACTTCTGTGTCCTACCCTATGCTATACAATAAGTTTCTGATGATAAAGTGTAATGGCAGGTTACCAACAATAAAACATATTTCTTATTCTAGCAAGGTGTTTGCTTGCCTTGTGATGCCAGGTAGGGATGTGTAAATCATCTCTGTTATTTACACAGATATTTTTGCATTGCTAAGGATTGCTAGTAGTAAAAATGGAAATGAAATTCAAATAAATTGAGACTTTTAATTTTTTTCCCAATTTGTGGTCTATGAGACTGTTAACAAAAGTGTTCATGTATCTTTCAGTTTCAAGAAACAGCAAGAAACAAATTCTTCACCTTATAAAAATCTTTTGAAGTATACCCTTGTAAATTCTTATCACTAAAAATGTATATGTTTGATAAATGGTTTCAGACATATTGTAGTCTCAGCTCCTTTCCAGTAAGGGGAAAACATGTGTATTAAGACAAATGCATTAACAGTGCTTACATTAGGAAGAGTGGGTAGATAAACATGGAAAGATAAAGTCCTTCTACCTAATACAAATCAATGGTGGGAAGTAAATGCAATAAGAACATGGAGCCATGCAATGAAATCAAGATACAGCCAGCCGTCATTATCCACGGCTTGAAAATATTCAAAAAAAGTATAAATTCCAAATAGCAAACCTTGATTTTCTATTTTATATAATAGACACCATTTTTACTATGCCATTGTATTTAATGGGATTTGAGCATCCACAGATTTTGTAATCCACAGGGGGGGGGGGCTGGAACCAAACCCCAGCGGATAACAAGGGCCACTGTACAGAGGCTTCACATTTCCATGTAACAAAGTAATACATGCCTCCCCCCCCCTGCCAAAACATATATGTGCTTTTTTGCATATGTGAGGGAAAAACAATTTTTTTTTGTTCATATGCTACTTTGCTTCCCTAAGTACATATTGTTAGTTTTGACTGTAATCATTATGTTTTGTTCATCTGTCCCCATTTTGTGCCAATGCTTGGCACAACAGAAATACTGGTGAAAGTACCTAGGATGGGTTACCACATTTCTAGTGGGCATTTCACATCAGAAGCAATTTATCTACAGCTGCAAACATACAATATTCTGTTTGGGAATGGAAATTGTCAGATCTTGGTTCCATGCTGTAAGTGTCACAAGATAGTCCAGGTAGCTAGGGAATATCAAAAAATATCAGAGACCAGGAAACAAAGCATAATGGCTCTTTTCCACTACACAGTTATAACACTTTGATTCCAATTTAACTGCAGTGGCAACATCCTACAAAATCTTGGCTTCATATTTTGGTGAGGCACTGAAGTTCTCTGGAGGAAAATTCTCAATATCCCTACTTAAACTGCAAATCTCAAGATTCCATATGATTAAACCATGATAGTTAAAGTGGAACCATACTGCTATAACTGCATAGAGCTAAAGGGACCAAAGTCATTCATACAAAGCACTTTGGACCACTATATTTCATTATAACACTACCTCGCATGACAGCCTCCTATGAAATTTTAGATTTTGCAGTTTAGGGAAGGGGAGAATTATCAGCCAGAGAGCCCTAGTGTCTAGTTCCTAGATTCCACATGATTAATCCAATGAAAACAAAGTTATAAACCATAATAATGAAAAAATATGAAGACATAATAATTAAAATACAGATTGCTAAAAGATTAAAAAAGGAGTCAGAAATTTTAATTTGGCTGAAGAGATCTTTTGACAAGACAGATTTTTGGAAGGAGAAGAGGAATGTAGCTACTAACTTCATTGTTAATATGTTTCTATCAAAAAAAGAATTATTCCAGGTACTATTCCAGTTTCCTTTAAAAGCATCTTCCACATAATAGGGTAAAGACATCTAACAGACTCGTCTTTATGAATACTAAAGTGAACTAAATTTTCAATTACTGCATCTCTGGAAAGACACAAAGGCTGCTGCCACACTGCAGAATGAATGCAGCTCGACACTGCTTTAACTGTCATGATTCTACCCTATGGAATCCTGGGATTAATAATTTGTTTTGGCAGTAGAGCTCACTGACAGAGGAGGCTTTCTCACAAAATTATAAACCATGGCAGTTAAAGCAGTGTCAAACTGCATTAATTCTGCAGTGCAGATGCAGCCAAAGTGGAAATGTTGTTTCTAGCAGCTCCTGCTGCCAGATGCAATGTTCTCATCCTGATGCAGCATATGTGGAATTTATCACTGTTCATCAGTCCTTTCCTACTCCCTTGCACCCCTCCTAGGCAGTGCCATTTATGGCTTGAAGAACCACCGCTCTTGAGAACTTGGAGCCTCCTCCTGGACCCTGGTCTTTAGTAGGTCCTGAGGGAACATGGTCTACTTTCTAGGTGGCCAGGATTCTCATTCTGCAGTTCCTATAGCCAGACATAACATAAGGCTACCATCAGAAACCCAGTAAACATCAGTGGCCAATTTATTGCTCTTTTAGAAACATAAAGTAAGCTCTTATAAGCTGCCATGATGGCAAACATCCTTTCAAACCTTCTTCAAACCCCATCATGGGGAAACATTTCCAACCCCCATTGCAGGTAGAGCAGAGGGGCTTTTGAAATGTTATTTCCGTGCTATGGGGGGAAGTTCAAGTGTGGCTAGCTTTGGCTTTTTGACTCACTGACCATGCTGAGCACTGCCATCCATTATGAAGAAATTCTATCAGTAGCTGCCCCTTGAGGGAAATGGTTGTTCATTTTCCTGAGGGAGAAGAGAAGGGTGAGGGGCAGGCAGATTTCCATTTTCAGAGCAAGATCTTATTTGGCAGCAACAAATGAGCAACTTTCAAGCCTCAGAAATGATTAATTTCTTGCCAGAGCTGTCAGCAGAGCTGTCACAGCCTGACGAACCTGACATAAGTGTCATTTACAATGTCATAAGTCTATTACACATAAATGCCATTACACAATTATGCTGGGGAGGAGAAAAGGCTCATTGTGAGGAAAAGCCAGTGTAATATTTAGTCAATTAGGTGTCTTAATGTTATTGTGCCATTGTCCCCCTCATACAATTACACCATGGCAGATTTGTTCATTTGCATAAAATTACCAGTTATTTCTATCAGTAATATTATGAGGCATGCAGGTAGGGGTTTGTGTTATTACTAAAACATTGGCACCAGACACTAGGATTGATATTAAAGCCAAAATCATGACACTCTGATAATTTTTCTCTCCCCTTCCTTCCTTTGAATGTGCTGGCACATGAGCAAGACCATTAATCTGCCTAGTTTAAGTAAAAATGGCTGGCTCTAGCAGGGTGACTTTCTGTGACACCTGACAAAGAAAGCTTCTTAGTTAGGAAGATGGAATAACAGTGGCAAAGTCCCCAGTGTGTCTCCTCAATTATTCCTCCAGATTGGCACAGGAACAGCTTTCATTTAGTTCAAACAAGCTTTTATCCTCTTTAGGCCAAGATGCAAATGAGGTCAACTGTGTTGACTTTATTTGAATGCATTATGTATGAAAGGATACCATTACTGTGCTGACTAGCTCTTTGGTAGAAAGTAGGGTGGATACTTGAACCCAACAATGTGTTGTATTCACACTTTACCCCAAATGTTTAAATTTTAAAAAGTTTCAGTATGTATCTAGCTAGAGGTCACTTGAATATAGTTCAGTTTGGAGGGCTGCAAAATTAAACTGCCTGCCAAAAATATCAACATGATGAAGCTCAAAATAAATAGAGGTTGTCAGCAATTGGCTTTTCACTAGGGATGTAAGGAATATTCAGAAATTGTTTCATCTTTGAGGGAAAAGATGTCTTGACCCTTTCATCAAGAAAATCCACTGGGGAAAGATGCTCAACTGCCATGAGATTTTTCACTCCTAGGTAGAAGCAAAAAAGTCCAGTCATTTTTGCATTTTTTTAAAAAAAAATTCATTGGCTTTTGTGTAATAAATAAATAAATTCAGTGTGAAAGATATGGGAGGGAGGTGAGGTGCACAAAATATGATTTTTGTGAAAAAATGTATTTTCACAAAATAGAGTTCTTGAAGCAAATGTTTTATATGAAATATAATATGAAGATTTTGCAGTCTTCAAGTGAGGAAAATAACTAAAAATATGCAAAAACAAACAAACAAAAACCCAAACACCCTGGTTATCTTGCCTACTAGCCAGAAAATATTTGTTTTGTTTTCACATGCTAGCCACCTTTCAGTTACAACCTGATCCTATCTGCATAAACTATATTTAAACTAGTCTTATGGACTTACCACATGGGTCCTTTTTTTGTGGTGAGGATTTGCTTTTTTGCTGTTTATTTGTCAACACTATAGATCTTTCTCTTTCATACCACAAGCTATAATTTTGAAGCAACAGTACAATTTCACGCTTTCACCTTACAACAGGGCTGTGTCAGTTTTCCTGTTTCCATGGTTTGCAAATTTATTTATTTATTTTGTTCTTTTTGTTTTTGAAGAGGGTTAACATATTTAGGGACACTCCTGGCCTTTATGTAGTAGAGCAGAGCAGGGCAGGGAATCACATTTTGTTGAATGTTTAGGATTAAGAATGCATGTTATTTAGAATGTTTAAGTGGTTGGGATTTCATTAATAAAAGAAGATGCTTCAGCTATTCTCCCTCCTCTCCTCTGGATCTACAGTCATATAATCTCCATTTCCATCACACACAGAGAGCCAACTTGAAATAGAAATGGAAACAAACTTAGATTTTAAAAGGTGTTTATTTCACAACAAAGACAAGGAGAGGATGATAAACTTCTTCCCAGTATTTTTTGCCTCTTACACTTGATGTACCCCACAGTATTTGACAAAACCTAATCAGACTCATTTAGTTGCTGGCAGTTAAAAGCAAGCAGTTACTTTGGTCTGTTTCAGTTTTCTCTGAAGTTGAAAGCTTTTTTCTTCCATGCTGAATAAAAAGGCAAGGAAGATGGTATTGCTTTCTCTTGTCATCTTTCTGTTGAAATGTCAGACTTGTTTCAGTTTATATTTCCAGTTGGTGTGTTTGTGTGTGTGTAATTTAGATTGGAATTGTGCAACAAGATGAGAGAAAGTTTTGCCTTCTCTGTTTCACTGAGCCCCAGTTCTCCCCTTCCTGTGATCCAGGGGTATCATTTGGTGCTGGAGTTCTTTTTTTCATCAGAAAAGGAAGTTCAAAAGTTGCTCATTCTCTTGTCCCTCCCACACTGAAAAACAAAACAAAAACCCAGGCTATAAATGTCATGGCTAAAAAGAACTGTGCTGAGGCCCCTTTAGCGCAACATCCTTTCAAAAGCACACACTAGCTGCAATTCCAAAGACAAACACTTTAAAATTAAAATGAAGTCAACTCTCCACATTTGTGGTTTTAACATCTGCAGATTTGATTATTTGTGAGTTTGTCCAAAAGGGCAGGAAGAAGGAACAAAAATGAAAGAGACAAAAGAGAGAGAAAGAGAAAGTGAGCTTCTTCCCTCTGCTGCATTTGGCCGTGTGAGAAACAGGCAGAGAGGGCAGAGAAAGAGGTAGGAAGAATGAGCTGGCAGGTGAGTAGTGAAAGAGAGAGAGTGAACAGGCATGTGGGCAGAGAAAGAGCTAGACAGGGCGAATGATCCTCCCCCACCCCAGGAACCACGGCTGCAGTGGTGGTGCCCTGTCTCCCCTTCCTAGCCCTTTGCTGCCCCCAAGAGGGTCCTACCAAGGAAGGTTTTCCCCACTTTCTCAAGGGTTCTGCACACCTAACCACTATGAATCTGGGGATTGTACTGCATATTGGAAAAGGGAATAAAGGGAAAGTTCAGAATAATCTGCAGGGACACTCTGCCACACTACTGCTTGCATGCCCCTCTAGAAACTGCACTGGTTGAGAGCCGAGTTGATGGAAACCAGGAGAGATCTTTGGTTCCACACAGACTACACTTTTGGTACACCAACTGCTGGCTCTCAAAAGAGGATAATCCTCAGACCAAGGTTACATACAGTAAACAAAACAAAACAAAACAAAACAAAAACAGAGCAGTAATACACCTTGGGATTATTGATTGATTACTTCAGTGGGAATTAAAGATGGGGAAAGGATTGGAATGGAGATAGGCTGACAGAGATGTCATGCAATAACTCTCATGACTGTATGCTCTTATCCCAGTTACATGGCAATTGAAAACACCTGTGTAACATGCTTACAGTGGTTCAATGTATGGCCCCCTCATTCAGTTGCAACATTACTTGCTGATATCACTAAATAGTTTGTATCTTTGGAAATAAGATATATTCTGCTGTCATTAGTTCTGTTTAATTATCATAGAGTTTTATCTCTTATCATATCAAATCATTTACCAGTTAATGAAAGTTCTGAAATAATAATAATAATAATAATAATAATAATAATAATAAATACTGTAGTGGTTCCACTACAAATCAAGTGTTATTAAGCCCACTATGCAGGAAATAATAATACAGTCACCCCTCCTAACTCGCGGATCTGAGATCTGTCTCCTTGAATATGCATAGAGGGGCAACCTCCATTATTTACAATGGGCTTGAATAAGCGCAAGCCTCTGTTTTTGCAGAGTGTGTGTGTCCAGAATGGATCCTCCATGAAAATGGAAGACCAACTGTAGTAATAATAATAATGATGAATAATAATTTCCTGCCTCTTCTCAAGGCATGAGGCAGGGTATAGCATGTTAAAATTAAAAACACAATTAAAGGTCAGATTAGAACCAGAGTACAAAGAGATCATAAACTGACAATGGCTGGAAGATCTCTCAGACTACAGAAATAATCCAGGTTGACTGTATGGTTCAATGCTATGGAATTCTGTCTTTTTTGTGAGAGAGCTCTTGTGCCACTACAAATCAGAGCATTCCATAGCATTGAGTCAAACTGCATTATTTCTGCAGTGCAGGTGCAGCCT
Source organism: Sceloporus undulatus (assembly GCF_019175285.1). Taxonomy (NCBI): domain Eukaryota; kingdom Metazoa; phylum Chordata; class Lepidosauria; order Squamata; family Phrynosomatidae; genus Sceloporus; species Sceloporus undulatus. Next base: position 53,856,782 of record NC_056525.1, read on the forward strand.
CAGAGAATCTTGTCTCTTGCCTTTAGTAAAAGTACCTTCTATAGATTTCAGTGGTCTCTCCTACTGCACTTAGGGTAGAAAAATGAAAAGCACAGATATAGGATGGGGGACACCTGGCTGAATGAAACTACGTGTGAAAGGGAGCTAGAAGTCCAAGTAGACCACAAGTTGAATACGAGTCAACAGTGTGATGCAGCAGCTAAAAAGGCCAATGCAATTTTAGGCTGCATCAATAAAAGTATAGTGTCTAGACCAAGAGAAGTAATAGTGCCACTATTTTCTTCTTTGGTCAGGCCCCACCTGGAATATTGTGTCCAGTTCTGGGCACCACAATTCAAAAAGGACATTGAGAAACTGGAGCATGTCCAAAGGAGGATGACTAAAATGGTGAAGGGTCTGGAAACCATTTCCTATGAGGAACGACTTAGGGAGCTGGGGATGTTTAGCCTGAAGGTTAAGAAGTGATATGATAGCCCTGTTTAAATACTTGAAGGGGTGTCATATTGAGTAGGGAACACACTTGTTTTTCTGCTGCTCCAGAGAACAAGACCTGGAACAATTGATGCAAGCTACAGGAAAAGAGATTCCACCTCAATATTAGGAGGAACTTCCTGACAGTAAGGTCTGTTTGACAGTGGAACACACTCCCTCGGAGTGTGGTGGAGTCTCCTTCTTTGGGGGTCTTTAAGCAGAGGCTGGATGGCCATCTGTCGGGGTTGCTTTGATTGAGAGTTCCTGCATGGCAGGGGGTTGGACTGGATGCCCCTTGTGGTCTCTTCCATCTCTATGATTCTATGATTCTATGACAGTGAGGAAGCGGGATTCACAGGAGTAAGGAATGTCTGTTTTTTCAAGTCACCAGGAAACTTGTCCTCCCGTATGTCATTATTGACATTATTAACATATGTCTTCAGAAACAAATTTATAAAGAGTATATCTTCAGCTCCTTCTGGCTTTATGTCCAACAAATACAACAATTTTTCTGGTCATTTTAGCCATATGTAAGAGACTACAGACCCAAAGAGCATAAACATACCATTCAAGACATTAAGTCAATTCTCATCTTGCCATTTCTCTGTTTCTCTCTCATATACCCCACATCAATTTGATTCGCCAGGGAAAGGTATTTGCTACCTTCTAGTAGCTGCAAACTGGGTCCCAGGTGCTCTGGGGAAATTGAAGCGATTTTGTGTTGATATTAGGACTAATACCAGAAAATGCTAAATTACATTTTAAAGGGAATCCATCCCTTTATCTTTTAACCTTGTGCATCCCTTAGTCATGTAGAAAAATCAATCTTGACTAATCCACTGACCAAGAAAAAGTGAAAAGCAAAAATGGGAACCTGAATAAATGCTTGCTTGATTCTCTTTAAAGGCTTTTCACAGGAAATATGATCAAAGCATCCCAAAGCTTCGATCCAGGCCATCACATTGAACTCTAAAGCAGTTGGAAACCAGTCTTTTACAACTAGCTATTTGTGAGACTTACACAAGGGAGCTGGCTCTACATACGTGAAAACATAAAGCATGCTGGGTGCTGGCGTCCATGTTATGAAATGGCTGTTAACAGAAAGCTGCATAGAAGGACTAGACATTACTCAGTCTAGGGTTATGATGACCATCAGGCATATCATCTTTGGTAGGGCCCTTAATTTAGAACAAGCAGAGAATGCAGACTCAGAACTTTCCCGGAATGTCTTTGATTTCATTATGTGCTGTGTAGAAAGTGAAAGGGATGGTGCAGGTGAAACAGATGGTCTTTTGCTATGCTTGGTTCTCACTCATTAGTAATGGCTATGGAAATAGACACACAGTACAAATCATGTTTTTTTCTGTCTTGCCTTTTGCTGATGTTACAGCTCTGACCTTTTACTTTCTGTGTTTTGTTTCCATCTCCTTTCTGACAGCTCCAAATCTTTTGGTCAACTTTCACTGTTTGCTGGATGCATTCAGCCCTGTACAAGAAAGATAGGGATTTCTATTAGCTGCTGCAGATACCATATTTTGCATAGTGTCCATTCACTTTGTCAGTAACACACAATATTGCACATTTTCAGATCCAGCCCACCCCAACACACAGTTTCCTTCTGGTTTGAATTCAGAGCTAAAGCCTCTGATTAATGTTTCAAAATGCAACAAGCCATGGATGTAAATATAACAATTTCTATCAATATGCTTTAGGAGTAGCAGTGGGCATATAGTGCTATGCATGTGGATTTCCTTTTCACAAATTAAGTAACAGAACCATTAAAATTAATTATAGAGCAGGAAGGTACCAACTAGGGTCATCTAGTCCTTCCAAGCTTTAGTTGGTATTTCACTTATTTCTTTACTGTTATCTCCCTGGAAAATCAGGAGGCTGGTTTGGCTCCACTCTATGACTGGGGACACTCTGGAGTTATTGTCCACCACTGGTGGCCATTTCTCCATTTCAGAGGTTGGTCAGAGCTTATACAAAATCACCCACTGAGACAACATAAACTCCCCAAGAGACATCCAGAAGCTATTCAGATCAATTTGCCTGAGCCTTTCATCCCTGCAGAGGTTCTCTGATTTCTAGCAAGTCTAAATCCCAACAATTAGTGCAAGTCTATCTATAAGGTTCCTTAACCATTGAAGGGTTCTTACTGCTTCCTCTCCCTGTAAAAAATGCTGGAATGTCCCAACCCCTCCAGGTAATTGTCTACATTGGCTACTTAATCCAAAGCCAACCTGGAACATTATTCCCCATTATGCCTGCCTGTCATGCTGCCACATCTGGTGAGATCAGAAACAGCCAAAGCAGTGGTGCACCAAGCAGACTTTACAAGGAGTTGCTGCCTGGAAGGAAGTGCAGGGAAGGGGATGGTGATAGCATAGTTCTTAGCATGTGGACAACTGGATTGGACCAAACTGGATCCAATCCAGCTGTCCACATGCAGAAAGAACTTGAGGTCACTCTGGGGTTCCCAGGAAACAGCAGAATTTTCCTTGACTTTGCTTAATTTTGAACAAAGTCTGTTTAAGGGTAAAACAAAAACAAAACCATGGATCTTCCCTGAAAGTAACTTAAACCAACTTTTTATAGAACATAGTTTAGTCTCAACCTAGACCAACTTGAGACTAAACCATGTTCTATAAACCAAAAACTGTACTTTTTCAGTTTGGATGAGAAAGAAAGTATGGCTAAGTAGAGGCTTTTTAGTTTAACTGTGGCTTTTGGCTGACAGGGCTGCATCACGCACTGCAAACTAGAAACCATGCCATAAGCCAGTACTCAGCTTGGAAAAGCAAGGTTTGTATATTGTTTTAAAATACATTTTACTTTTCTAATGTTTAATGTTTTAAATTTTATACATGGTTTAATTGTTTTTAATGTTATATTTATACTTTTTATATTATTTATGTTTTTTAAAATTTGTTTTGCTTTAAATTTGCTGTTAGCTGACTTATTCCTCTATCGGGGAAAGGTGGGATACTAAATAAATAAATAAATTCAAGACTACTCTTTAATACTCCTTTTCTGTTTCTGTTGATGATATTTCTATTCGACCAGTCCAGGAAACCTGTAGTCTTGGTTTTATTTTTTATTTCTCTCTGTTGTGTATCCCCCATATTCAAACCACAGCTAGCCATGTAGATTCTTTTTATACACTATTGCCAAAAATCCGACCATTTTTCTCTGCCTCTACTGCCAAGATTCTGGTCCATACCCTAGTGGTCTCACGACTTGATTGACTGTAACATCCTCCTGGCTGGGCTTCCTCTTTCTCACCTCCGTCCTTTAATTTCTGTCCAGCATTCAGCTACATGCATTATTACATCCGCCCACCACTCCGACCATATCTCTCCTTTGTTGGCATTCCTTCACTGGCTTCCCCTCCCTTTCTGTATTCAGTATAAACTCCTGCTGTTGACTTTTAAAGCCCTGCGTGGTCTGGCCCCTCCTTCTTTATCAAATCTTTCTCCTCACCTTCCTGCTCGGGTCCTCCATTCTGGTAGTCAAGGTCTGCTGTCTCAGCCTAGGATTTTCACTGCCCTGTCCTGGATTCATCCCTTTTCATTTGCTGACCCTCACTTCTGGAATCTCCTTCCCACATGAGTACAGGTCATCACTTCTTTAACTAGTTTCAAAACTGAGTTAAAAAGATCATCCTGTTCAGAAAAGCATTCCCAGGCATCGCGTGACTATTATTTATTATTTGACATTTTTAATTTGTTGCCTGCTTTACTTTATTGAACCCTTTCCTGTATTGTTATGTATTATTTATATATATTATTCTATTATGTCTTAGATTGTACACCATAGGCAGGTTTATTTTATCTATTTTATTGTTTGTATGTAAAGCACTGTGTAAATCTACAGCACTATATAAATAAAGCATAATAATAATAATAATAATAATAATAATAATAATAATAATAATAATACCAAAGAGCAACAAAAAGGCATTTAAGGAGCAATACATTATATAATACAGAGCAAAGAATATCCCGGATTAAAAAAAAACACTTCAGCTCTCAGGAAGATCACATTGCTATGTGATACTTAGGTAGAACAGGGCGTCTTTTACTCTTCCCACCCAAAAGTATCAATAGGTGATGGCAGGTAGTCAAAGTCAATACTAAGGCCTGCAGTTGCTTCTTTTAGAAGGCTAAAGTATTCTGAAGTTCAGTGTTTTATCATATGTTTAAACTGTGCATGGATCTAAAAGCTCTTCAGCCTGGAGAAGAGAAGATTGAAGAGGCTTCATGCATAGAGAGAAGGTGTGGGCATAGTCAAGTTTCATATGTAGAGATAATGCCATCAAATGTTAGCCAGTGTCCATCAAGTGATCTGATGATGCTCAAATACTGTGCTTCTGGTGAAAATATAATCCTCATGAGAAATTGTGCCCCCCCGCCGCCAAGAGTAATGCATAATGTATCTTCCTGTACAAATTACTGCCAATGGAAATGTCTTATTTCTTGATCAGTGGCTGTCAAAAACATTCAGTGGAGTTAGAGAGAAGGACTCACTGTTGCAACGTGGCAATTCACCAGATAAGGTATTCTATCTGGAGCTAGGAAAGGGAGTGAAGAACACTATGTGTGGTGAATGTAACATGTGTTCTTTCAGAGTTCTTATTCTTTGCATGTCAATAGGAAAGCAAGGAAATCTTATTTTAAGAAAGAAGGACAGGACTTAATCTGTTGCTAAGCAGATCAGCTCAGTGACTTTTTAACAAAATAAGGAACTGATAATGCAGGAATTAGTCTGAAGGAAATGAATTCTTAAAAAACTGATATAAAATCATTTAAGCATTTCAGTGGCATATAATAAGACACTGCAGAAATACTCCAGCAAGAGAAATGATTATTTAGAGTTAATTCTTATTTTTAGCAGATAATTTCTAATTAACTTGCTGTAGTTATCTTGTTAAATGTCAATTAAATCTCAAAGCGCTCCTTACAGGTTTCCTGTATTCATAGAATGCAATTATGCATCTGTTTTTTGAGTAGCCGTTATTGCTTCCATCATCTTCTATTTAGTAGGAGATAAATATGCTTTTCAATATATTTATGAAATAATCTACAAATAATCAATAATTGATTTTGCATAAAAATGAAAATGAGCTATTTTCCCCAGCAGATCTTAGTTTAATGCTCCCATCTATAAAAGCACACAATTGTTACAAAGTAAATATTATTGCCATGATCTACTGGTGTTCTTTCAATGGATCCAATACTTCTGGTAAAATCAGCAATCTCTCCTCCTTCCTGAAGCCCCTCATTAATGCTAAAAACATCACTTGGAAGACTGAAACTCTGCATGGCTCAGGATACTTGGGGAACAGGCTGGAGTATCCTGGCCACATAGCTGCCCAAACCAGTCCTGTTACCACACCATGGTGGCTGTCTGAACAAGTATCTTGCTGGGCTGGCTGGCATGTCTGCCACTATGCTGGGGCATGCATGCCTGGGGTCAGAACGAGGCACTCAGCCATGATCACATAGCTGGGCACCTTGTTCTGGCCTCACACCAAGTGATCTGCAGCAGTGGCAGATGCACTAAGCAGTTTACTGAGATGTCTGTGCAGACAGCCACCATAGCACAGGAATGGAGGGCTCCAGATCTTCCTGGATAATCCAGATATGTTTTTAAAAAAATATTTTAAGAGTAATTTTCTGGTCTCTAACAAACTAGATATCATATGGACTGCTCACACCAGGACCAGGGTTTGGGATGTGCATTATCCAAAAAGGACAGTGCTAGAATGGGAGTGGGGAGGAATGGGCTTTTTGGCCAAAACAGGCAGGGCCTGGGAAGCCTCCTGGGGCAGGTTTTTGGAGTTAATGAAGTCTGAGTAGAGAGAGAGGGTCTTACTATATAAAACCTCTGTGTGCCTTATGTATCTATAAAGGCAGATCCCAATGGTACTAAAGGGTGCTGATAGTTCTAAAAGATAAAAATGTATGTGAGAGAAGGGCTTGCTGGAGGAGAAAAAGAAGAAGAATTTGGAAGAAGAGACCTGGTTTTCTTGCATTGGCAGCATTGTGAAATAAAGCATCAGCTGCCTTACTAATTGTGCCACTGTCATGGATAGTGCCTACATGGCTGAGCTGCTGCAGTAACCCACAAAGCTACATAACATTCCTGGTCTGCTGGTGCTGAATATCTTGGTCTGTGATGTAGGAAGGGGAAAAAACTGTGCAGCCCAATAAATCCAGTGCTTGTTTACTCAAGAGTTAGTCCTACTGAATTCAAGGCAAGAGCCTAAATTCTCTTCCTCTTATCCCGTTTTGTTTGGTATTGCATACCTTCTTCTTCATCATATTCAGACATTTGTGATTACATCATCACCATTTGCCTGGTGTAAACACTTAATAAACACATGCAAAGAGAGGACAATAGCTCTCACCTTTGCAGCATTCTTGATATCATTAGGAACTCCTTTGGCTGTATAGGTTTTACAGGGGCTTTGGAGGGGGACAAATTTGCCCTCCAACTTCAGGGAGTAGATACTAATATTGACCAATTAGGAGGTTGATACAAATGGGGTAAGTGATCCCATCTTCCTCCTTACCTGTGTGTTTTTAATTCAGCCCTTCCTCAATAAACAGTGATGTGGGATTATCTAGTCCTTGTGGATACGCTTACAATTGGCAAATTGAAAGCACACTTTTCCACCTTTGTGCTATAGTATTTTGAGATTTTTCTGGGGAGCAATATGAATTCGGAACAATTGACAAGGATGCATCAGATGGAAGGTTAATCAGAGAATAGCCCTTTAATGACTCTGAAATAACTTTATGGTAAGGCTTCACAGAAACCATCAGTATCACATCTAGGAACCTTCACCCATGAGGGCATGTGATGGCTACATAGCTTTTCAGTCCACTTCCATGTTTTCATGAGACTGCTGGTTGTGAGATGGGAGAGAGTTGTGAGTGAACACTAACATTTTATAGACATGACACAGAATATGTGTGCAGTGGGGAGGGGGGAACGGATAGGGCTGAAAAGAAATTTTGTTGGACTTGATATCTCAACAAAATCCACATTTTCACACTTCCTGGGACTTCTTGTAAGCCTGTGCATATTTTCTGGGCTTGCAGGGTGTGTCTGAGAAATAAAGTGGATGCAAAATTGGGCACTGATTTTTAAAACACAAATGGCAAAAAATAACATAATTGAAATGAAAGTATGCAGAAACATGATTTTGTTGTGTGAAGCATGCCATGAATTTCAGTGTGGAAAGAAAACAGCACATTTTACAATCTGATACAGAATAAGTCTTGAAAGAAAATGAAGGTAAGATTTGGAGAAACCCAAGAAATCCAGACTGTGAGATTTTTACATCCCTGAGGTGAAGCCTATTGTCATGAGGATACCACATTTCATATAAACATTCATTCAATGAGACAAGGAATCCAGGGGAAAAATGCTACTGTGAGGCCAAATGACCTATGATCTGACTGCACACTTTAAACATAGCTCCAAATCTTCTTCAGTGTACAGGGCTTCTATGACAGATGCACTGGGGTTTCCGTGCAGAAAAATCAATGTACAAAGACAGAAAGATTGAAAACTAGTTCCCTAATAAGTCACAGGACTCTTCTGCCTGGCTTTTTTCCAAGAATCCTCAGAGAACATGCTTATGGATTTATTTGGCTGAGAGATTTTTTCCTCCATTCAATTTATAAAAATGCAAAACTTGACCTAGTCAAAGGAAATTACTCATGGGGACAATTAGAGATGGCTAAAATCTTTCAAGGTGAAGGGGTTTATACTAAGCCTTGGGAATGAAGAGGAACATGTAGCTTGGGAGTTAACTTGTATAACTTTGATTTTAACATTGATTTCATTCACTGTGCTCCAAACCCATTTTTTTCTCCCCAAACAAGGCTATTTCCTCAGTTCAATTGCTATTTATTTATCCTGTAATCATTTTTATGCCAGTAGTTTGCTTCATCTCTCTTGTCATTATTTTTCATTCCTGCGTTGAAGAGGATCTTATCCTAGCAGCCACTTGGTTCTTCCTTCAGGTTTTACTCCATTTCATCTGATGAGTATTGATCTTATCTGAACTACCCTTCACATTTTTTCAGCTTTGCATTCTCTGTCAGTTACTAGGCTGATTTGTATTGGATGCGTTGTATATATGGAGTAACTGACCATGTTTTTGTCATCTGTCACTTGAAGCCTAAGGACTGTGCTTATATATTTTAATGCATTAATAAATTTTTGTCTGGTTTTTATCCATGGATTTCTGTATTTAACTACTTCAAGTAATGTTATTGATTGTCAAAATTAAGAAAAAGGAACAAACTGATAGTGATACATATAAAGTAAAATGTTAATTGCTACTAGTTATTTATGGTTAGGATAACAACTTGGAATTAAGCATTAATTTCCAGAGTTACATTTGATAATGTCTTATTATTAATTAAGTTTAGCATTCTACTTGGTTGTGTATAACTACATTGCCTTTATGTACAAGTAACATAATTTATATATGTTAAATGACAAAAGTCTAATCTGCACTGCAGAAATAATGCATTTTGACAACACTTTAACTGCCATAGCTCCATCCTATGGAATCCTGGGATTTGTACAGTGCACCCGCTCCATACGTGGGTGCACCATTAGCAGCTTCCTGTTCACGCAGAAGCCGTGTCACCATTAAATGAATGGCACACACTCCTCGTCATCATGGAAGTTGTTATCAAAAGAGTCAGGAATAGGGGGAAAAGGAGGATGTATCTTGAAGTCTAAATGGTCAGAATCTTTAAAAGGGGTGATGGAGTAGGGAATTTCCGTATTTTGTTATAAATATAACACAACCTCTTCTATCTCTTAATAAATTGTATTGCTGTTACCATTAAGTTTAGAGTCCTTGCATTTCCCTGGCAAAAAGCCAGCAGACAAGGAAACGGGATAACATTCATACAATAGTCTAACTGTTTGCACCAAAATGAGTGTAATGTTTTGCAGGGGCTGGCAGAGTCAACAGTTTCTCAAATACAGTCAACAGTTTCTAAGACACAGTCCTACCTACAATATGGGTGTAATAGCAATGGATTTCATCTTCATAAATTGTCAGGCTATATTTTTAGGTTGGAATTGCTAAATTTTAAATTTAGGCTTGAATTAGATCGTGGACTTCTGCTGCTGCCTTTCATGGAAGGGTGTTAAACTCATTACAGTTCAATCACAATTACAGAAAACTCTTCATTTCTGTGTTTCTGTTGTTTTGAAGGGAGGCAGTAATACTTTCCTATTTGAGAACTTAAAAAAAAAAAGACTTTAAAATTAACCAGGAAAAATATCTTTTAAAACAATGGGTGTTTTGATCATTGCTATGACTTCGTTCAATGGCTGAAAATGCTGCAATATTTCATCAACTATTTCATTTTGAACAATATCTCAGTTTCTTTAAGAGCAGAAATATAGTAAGTAAGGGGGGGGGGGACACGGCAGCCAAAAAGAGGTGGTGAGACACCCCCTTTCTCCCATGGATCATTGCCGTGGCAAGATAGATCCTCCTCTCCCCATTCCTCCACCGCTACCGAGGTGCCATTAGTGCCCTGGAGCAGCGCGATGATGCTCCTTGTGCACCACGCCATTAGGATGCAGCACATGAGGCACATGATTGGCGTACACACTGTGTGAATGCACGCATGCCAAAATGACACCTGGACAGTGCCGTAGGGCACAGGAGTGTGTGGACGCTTTGCTCTCCCAAGCCCTAAAATCAGTCTTTTTCATGTGGAGGAGGCAAGCATCATTAAATCTTGATTAAATGATGCTAATTGCATGATCAGGAGGAAGATTATCACACCCCCGCACACTTGTCCCATTCATGTCCCATGTATAAACAGTAATGGTCATGTCATTGGGTAAGAACAGGTGTTTTTGTTATTATCCAATAATGCATCCATTACTGTTTATGCATGAGATAGGAACGGGAGAAGCGAGTGGGGTGTGTGATAATCTTCTCCCTAATCACAATATTAGAGCAATTTAATTATGATTTAATGATGCTTGCCTCCTGTATGTATCAAATGCAAGTTCAACCATCACATCTTACTTCCACTTCCTGATCATTTAAGAACCTCATAAAAAATGCTCATCCCAATACAGATCCTCAGCAGAAACAACTGTTTACCTCATCTGCCACTCCTAGGCTCTGGAATGACCTGCCAGACGAGATGAATCATATTTCTACTCTGGAAGCCTTTAAAAAGGCTATTAAGATGTATCTCTTTCGGCAGGCCTTTCCAGATTAGCCTTGCTAGACTAACTCCCTTTACTGATATCATCCCCCAGATGAAGACACTTTTGTCCTTATCCTGAAGGGCTCTGAGGTTCTTGAGTTGAAATGACACTTTTTCACCCAAATCTACCCAAAATTTTAGTGAATTCACATTGGAATGTTTTACTCCTTCTTGTTGTTTAATCTCTTTTTAAGGTTTTGATTAATGATTTTTTTATGCTTGGGGGATGGGTGGGATATGGGATTGTTCTTTTTAACTGTAATTTTTAACTGAACAATGTTTTAATCTTATACTGTTGTAATCCACTTTGATTCTTCTGCGAAAAAGCGGAATATAAATTATTATTATTATTATTATTATTATTATTATTATTATTATTATTATTATT
>NC_056525.1:53867921-53901464 GCF_019175285.1 Sceloporus undulatus
TTGGGCTATTAAGGAAAAGATTTGAAAAGAAAACTGAACATGTCACACTCCCCTTATACAAACATACAGTAGAAGTACACTTAGAATATTGCATGGAGCTCTACAGATCCCAAAAAGGATAACAGAGCAGGAAAAAAAAGACAATCAAAATTATCATGAGAGCAAAAGCATCTGTGATAAAAGGCATCTGCTTGGACACTGGATCGACAGGATGCTAGACAAGACAGGACTTTTGGCCTGATTGAGAAGCGCTATTCTAATAAATGCATAAAATGTGGTTTGGCAATGCGGGAAAATAATGCTAACTTAGACAAACTTTTGGCCTTATCCTGAAGGACTCTGATGTTCTTGAATTCAAATGAATTTTAATAATGTAAATTCTTATGGTTAGTCAAGTCTTTTGAATACATTTGAATTTAACCCCATGGATGCAAATTTTAATTCCTGTTAATGAATTAATTTGTGGCTAAGCAACCGCATCTTTAATACATAGTGCCACCTAATCCTTAAAGTACCTAGTGTGTAGAGTTTTAAAACTCAGTTTTGCTCAGTTTTAAAAAATTTCCCATATATGTCTGGGTTGCTTGTTGAAAAGCATACAAATCTGTGCAAACTGATTTGTATCCTTTGGTTTTGAACAAGCAACCCTAACACATATGAGAATCCTGCCCCTCCTCCCTCTTCCTTTTTTTCCATTTGGAAACAACAGGATTCTGGAAGGTTGATATCATATATTAATATATTGAATGCATGATAGTGAACAAATGGGGAAGCTTGAAATGACAAGGCCAACACATATCTGAAGTAGTTCTATGAGAAACCTGGACCAACTAAAACAGCAATCAATATCTGAGCATCAGACTCTAGAACTAGTGCAGAAGAGTAATTCAGATGCTTGCTATTTCCCATTTATAATACACTGAAGTAGTTTCAAGGCTTTCCTATGGCACTGCAGGGAGTCTTGTCATTTAACCTCTTTTGAAGAAGAGATTCCCCCCCCCCTTTTTTTTTAAAGAGCAAAGAAGAAAAGCCAAGGGAAATGGTGGATGCTAATGGTATGGCTAGAGGTACAATTACATAGCAGTGTACGTCAAACTGGAAAAAAAAATGCAAAAGAACCATGTGAGCAAGACAAGACAAGACAAGGCTGTCGCCCCCAAACTCTGGAACGACCTGCCGGATGAGATCCGTCAGATAACATCATTAGACAGCTTTAAAAAAGCGGTCAAGACGGATCTCTTCCGGCAGGCCTTCCCAGATTAACCATCACGGCCCAGGTTCCCAGGTTCCCTGATTCCCTCATTCCTCCCGTGGCCCCATCTTAGAGATGGTTGAGGATCAACAGAGGGATATCAGGGTTTTTAGTTTTAATTGCTGTTTTTATCCTTGATATTGTATTTTTAATATGTTATACTATTTAATACTGTCTTAAGGGGGGGAGGGATAAAGTGTTTTTAATTGTCATATTTTATATTTTACTGTTGTTAACCGCCCGGATTGGTTTGCCAGAGGGCGGTATACAAATAAATATTATTATTATTATTATTAAGGAAAAGCAAAAAGGGGGTAATGAAATCCAGAGAAGGATGTATCTTAGAAGTATTCAATGCTCCAGAGTCCAGAGGTGTTGCCTTCGTTTGAATTATTCCCAGAAATATTGACAACCTATTCTGTTTTTCAGGGTGTTAAAAACCTTCCTCCTCCTCCTCCTCCTCCTCCTTACCCTTCTCCCTAAATTGAGAAAATCTCCCCTAGTTTCCATTTTCTGTTTGTGTGCACGCAGGGGCAGGAGGAGTACAGTCTTTCCAAAATATTTTCTTCAAGTATATTCACACAACAGAAGTGATAGAAATCAGATAAGTGAATTAGTAGGTGTTCAGTGGACTGCTGAAGCATGTTTTAAAAATCAAATAAGGACTTAATGGTATGCATCATTTTCCCATCAAATTATGGCATTATTGGCAATGATGAGAAGGTGACACAATTCAGAGCCTTCCTACATCCCTGATAAGAGATGAAGCAATCTTAAATGGCATACAAAAGCAATGCTGTAATCAAGCACCGGCTTGCACAGCACTTATTTGGCTCTGGCAAAGGGGAGCCACACAGAGAGAAATAATTGGTTTCTTTATTCTTTGAAGGGAGGGAGGAAGTAGCATATTCTGCTGATGAAATTTAACAGATTGACAGCTCTGGGGGCTGCCATTTCCTTAGTTTTCTTGACAGTAACAAAGACATGTTGGAACAGACGTGATGCTTCATCTAACCCACTAGCTTTATATTTCTCGCCACTGTTTAGCCATTTCTCATTTTCATCCTCACAGGCCTAGACTTGTGGAATGAAGCTGCTTACATTTTGCAAAATAAGAATGGTTAGGCTGGTGTTTCTATTTACTTGCTGTGCTACATACTGCATGCCTTATTGAAAGTCAGTTGCTACATCAGGTTAGGAAGAATTCAGCAAAGTCCCAAATATTGTGGCACAACCATTCACAGTTGCAAAATACACACAACTGTGTACATGACCAAAGTGTTATGTGTAAACAGTAAGAGGGCAGCTTGGATTTTCTACATCATTGCACAGAAACATCAAAACAATCTCATATGAAATGTTTATTCTGGTGTCTTATAACAATGACTGCTTCACACACAGTAGTGAAGTAGTGTGAGTAAAAGACACAGATGCTTCAGGAATTTTCCTCTTTCCTCAGAATTAGATGATTTTTTAAAATCCAGTACCATATGCTGATCTTTTTTTCATGAACGTTGGCATCCAAAGGGCTGCTCCTGGAGTTTCTATGTACATGCTGAGGCTTCCAAGCTGCAGTGCTTTATGCCCCCCCAATAATTTCAAAAAGTCTGAGATCCTTCCAACACAGCCTCTATATAGCACAAGGAGCAGCAGATGGAAGAGAAAATCATGCCAACTGTAGTCATAAAACTTTTTCCTGGGAAAATAGCAAAATGCTACTAAACTGGTAGTTTAGTTCAGCATTGGGCTTCTTTCTCATATGACATATACTTGGCACTTTCCCCCATCCAAACAAACTTGCACACATAAATTGTATTTCAATAATTAAATAAAGAATAAAGTGCACTATGCTCCTAAGATCCTTCCATCAGATGAGCCGATCTAGAGGCATGTCACAGCAGATTATGTATTTAATATGTCACATATTGCTGACTTCCCTTGGTTATATCCCATGAAAGCTGCAATGGTAATGAACACAGGAACATCTGGAGACATTTTGCTGGCACTGAAAGGTCAAAGCAATTCATTAAATATTTAGACTCTGCTTGTGAATTCCTTAACGTTAAGATGCTCGAAAGAAACTGTCAATCTACTTCGCTGGGATGGAAGAGTCACGAGAAATAAAAGGAAGGAAAGTGAGAGATTACAGAAAATTCCCATGTATTCGCCATTTTATATTGAGAAAAATAAAATATGAAAAAGAACCACTGTAGTTTGTGAGTGCTAAAATATTGTATAGGAGTAGGGAAGAACCAGAATTAAATCCTTGACTCTAGGGCAGGCACCACCTCAAAGCCTAATCTTCTTCACGGGGTTCATGCAAGGATATAATGAGGGGATATCTCTGCTGGCTGCAGTATGCTGTGAGTTTATTTGTTGTTTTATAGATTCTGTAGGGCTGGCCCAAAATTTATCCTAGGTGATATTTCTTTAAAATTTTTGAAACCTGTTATCTGAGTTCCTCATGAACTGTTGGAAGTTGAGGCCTGCCCTGAAGAAGAGTTGTCAAAAATGCTTTCTCAGTTTTGTTGTCTGTGAGTAGGATGGAGAATTATACACATTATATTATCATTGTAGTTTGGCAGCTGCTCTTTCCAGTCCTCCACTCTTAGCCCATTTCAACTGATCTTCCAGTATAAATTAATAACAGAATTGGATGAAATATAAACTAAGCTGAAATATTTTAGAAGTGAATTTTCTATCTCTCAGTTTGATATCTGATCAAGATCTAGGTGTAATCTTTTTAGAGGAGGAGGGCTAGAATTCACAGCAAACCTCATTACCACAAAAAGCATGTGGAAGCTTGAGGAATTTTATCACAGGGGTGCTTCACTTGGGCCCTCAAAGAACCCTTTTGACCCTCACCTGTCTCCATCCCTTGTTTCTCAGATCCCTTCTCTTTCCAGGGCACAGATGGCAGACCACAGGAGAAAATGAAAATTATTTTCTGCCTCACAATGAGGAAGCCATTTCACCCAGGAGCAAGGGTCTACTCAAAAGAATACAAAAGAAAAAAAAAGAAAAAAAAAAGGAAAGACCCAGCTAAAACTGCTGAGTGAGAAACAGATGTAGCTGTGAACATGTCTCAATATTTTCCTAGACTTTTGTTGGCTTATCAGCTCTATTGACTGGTGCCTGCCTGCTTTCCCCTCTGGTGTGGCTCTCATTCTGCTTTCAGCTATCACAGCAGAGGTGGGTTAGGGACCCCTTTGCTAGACTTCCGGAAAAAAATTCACTTTGTCTCAGATAATATTAGGCACAATATTTTTCCCTCTTCTTCTTTTTTAACTCATAAGCAATATGGAGAATCTACAGAGACCATTTTAGCTTAATTTAGGTACTAAACTTCTCAGAATGGCATGAGAACACTGGCTGTACTCCTTTCAAAACTATTTGGTGGAAGAATCAGGGTAAATTAAATGAAATTTCAATACAAATTGGTTGTTGAAAAAACAAAAAAAACAGCTGGACCCTTCTCATTATTTTGCTGCTCCTGAAAAAGGTATCTATGTCCATTTCTCCCTGAAGCCCACACACTACCTCTACAGTTGCAGCAGTTGCTTCATGAAACTTCATGGATTAATATTACTGGACTGTGTATAGATCTGAATATTTAGCAAAGCGGAAGATTCTTTCATGAACTAGACATTTCCTAGTTTGGTAATGTTTCACAAATATGAACTCACCCCTTGATAACTTTTTTGTAGGGCTTGAAAGTGAGCTCCTTCTCAGCAGTGCTTGCGTTACCTTGCTCAAGTTCATAGACCATGAAAAGGTTATTCTTCATGAAAACCAATAGATTATATCCAATGTGGGATTTTCCCCAGGCCATAAAATAAAATAAAATATAGTTCAGATATTGAAGAAAAGCAGGAGCACAGCTATAACTTTGTGTTCTTGTCTCTCTTTCTTCTCCCCCCTCCTCCTCTCAAAGCTGCTGAATACTATGTTAATATTTTCTCTCTGGTAATATTGCTTCTCTTGCCTGGCAGCTCCATTTTTCCATAGTTATGGGCTGACTCAGTAAGCACATAGCTCACAACCCACTCTCTCAGGGAGTATTTGTTAACCAGAGGCCTTTGTAGTAATATGGAGAAGCTGGTATTGGAGATGCTGAGATGGTAGCCTGAGGGCAATATATTATTTGGGAGCCAAGTAGAAATCAAAAGGTCTCATTTCTGCTGTTCACTGCCCTTTAGGTTTGACTATCTTTTGGAGTTTCACCCGCTGCTTCAAGGCTTTCTCTGACATATTTATAGATGACTGTCTCTTAGCAAATAGTACCCAGTTTGAGAGGAAATGGGATTCAAGTTCAGTGTTCCAGTCATTTTTGCTTCTTATGGTCCCCTTATGCTTTTATGTCAGGCAAGGCAACCAAACATTCTTGCAAAGATGGTTTTCTTAACCTCAGGGATTATATGGGCAGTATGGAAAACATATCCAGAGATAGCCTTGTTGGATGAAGTACAATAACATCCAAAATCCACAAAATAGTGATACTATTTATTGGTTAGTTTGGGTCTCTACTACAAGTGAAACCTATTGATACCCACTCAGAAATAAATCCATACAGTCCAGTGTTGTTTACTCCTAGTAATTATGAATAATTGTTGCAACCTTACAATGTAATCCTTGCTTAAAACTGTGCTAGATGTAGGGGATTAGGATTAGGGACAAATCTATTCTGCTAGCAGAAATGCACTGCTGCAGACTGCAATCTGCCATGTGGAAGTAATCTATGAACAGAAGAACTAAAACAGCATGGAAAAGAAGCGAGGAGAGGGAGGAGCAGAATTAAACCAGATCTAAATCTACTTCAGTTGCAATACTGTCAAAAGTTTAGGCCAAGGTGAATGAAAATCTACATATCTCCACACATTCCTAGACAGAGTGGAATCTGTATTTAGCACAGCTTTAGCACTGGTTCAGTTGATACTTGGACATCTTGGCCACTTGTCATTTTAAATCTGGTCCAATGTATTGAACTGTTTGCTCAAAGAAAGGTAAACTGAAGAGAGAATGCCCTGTCTTCCTTCTCTCAAGACCTTCAGTTTCCATTTTTTGATCAGGTAAAGCAGTGCTGTCAAACCTGAAGGTACCAGCCACTACTTGCGGGAATGCCGCATGTAAGTGAATCAGAAAAATAATACTACATCTCATTTGCTCCAACTTGAAAGATGAAGGGAACCATTCAAAAGCTACTGAGAGCTGGAGAGCTGCATTAGAAGGAAGCATTTACATGGGAGTGATCCCACAAAGAGGTGGTGATTGCAGAAGAACTGTGCCTATTTTATTGCCTATTTTAAACATATAAGCAGGGATAAACCATATGCAGACCGATGACTGCAGGTGGGTAGTGACTGACTGAGCAATCTGCTATGTGGAACTAATATGGGAAGAGAAGAACTAAAACAGTATGGAAAAGAAAAGGGGCGAAGGAGGAGCAGAATTATCCCCTGGCCTAGTTTCAAAAGGCTTCTGCAAGTGATCAGGTTTCTCCAAGAATGATCTGAAGAGGGAAGGGAGAGAGAGAGAGAGAGAGAGAGAGAATGGGGTCCTCTGATCTGGGATTTATCTCAGTCTATGTCTTCCTTCAGTCTTGCCCCACCCCATTCTGTGTGCTGCCTCCAAATAATTACTCCTGGATAGCCTGTGTAGTGTAAACCCACTAGATTTTCTTGGTTAAGTCATACTCTCTCAGCCTTAGAAGACATCAAAAACAAACTTCCACTGAGCAAATCTTATCAACAAAATCCCATGATGGGGTCTCAATGAGTGGGAACTGACTTGATAGCACACAACACCAATAAAAGCATAATTTTAATAAAATACTCATGTATTCATCCTCAACAAGGAACCACCCCTTGCCAAACTGGGACACGTCACTGAAAAATCCTGGGAAATAAACAGAGCTGGAGGAGGGGATTGCTCAACATACTCCGACCTACACCTTTCCCTTTATTCCATAAAAGAATTACAGTGGTGCCTCGGGATACGAAATGATCGGGTTACAAAATTTCCGGGATACGAAAAAGTTGGATTGGCAAAAACTGTTTCGGGTTACAAAATATTTTTCGGGTTACGAAATTCATTTCGGCGCGAAATTCAAATGCTGCAAAGTGCAGCTATAGGCTTTCCAGTGCTAACGGAAAGCCTTTTCGGGTTACGAAATTTTCGGGTTACGAAAGGAATGGCGGAACGAATTAATTTCGTAACCCGAGGCACCACTGTACAGGCTTTCTTGTGTACTTCTGCTCCCTTATACCAGCTTCAAATTAAATTGCCCATGGTCCAAAACACACTGCAGAAATAATCCAGTTTGAGACCACTTTAACTGCCTTGGCTCAGTGCTATGGAATCCTACGAATTGTAGTTTATTGTGGCACCAGAGCTCTCTGACAGAGAAGGCTATATGTCTCACTAAAAACAGTTCCCAGAATTCTCTATCATTGAGCCAGAGCAATCTCTTCTACTTTTCATTGACGCAAGAGACTGGAACCAAACAGCAGTCTCAAAACTGGATTCCTTCTGCAGTGTGGTCTGTTATAGACAGCCAAAATAAAGCTGCTTCGAGTCACAGTGGAGGTATGGTGTTTCAATGATGCATGCATCCTAAGAGTCCAGAAGTCACACCAAAGCCACACTCCAGCCTTAAGGACTGGAGCGTGGTTTTGGTGTGGCTTCTGGACTCTTAGGACTCATGCCTCATTGAAACACCATTCCTCCACTGTGACTCAAAGCAGCTTTATTTTGACTGTCTGTAACAGGCCACATTTTGGACCCATGAGTTTCTTTGAAATGTTGGAAACAAAAGGGCAAGTTCCCTACTTTCTGCCACATTTCTTTGAGGAAGTGCTGCTTAAACTCTTTCAGCACAAGCTCACTACAATAGTCTCCACCAACATTTCTCCCCTTACTGCATCTGTCTGGACACTATCACATATATTTGGTCTTTGATTGAACTCCATAAGTCTGGACTAAAATGACCCCTCCATTGTATGCATCCCTTCAGCATGTGCATCTTTCCTTTTATGCTTCAATTTCTACAAAGATGTTATCACAAACTCATAATTTTGCTAATTGTTACACACAATTATATTTATGCATGCAACTCATGTGCTGCTTCAGAAATGTTGCTTATCTCCAGTGTTTGTATTCTACTTAGATATACTTTCCATGGAAACCCACAGAGACTCCATTTCTAAATTCCCCTCTTTATCACAAGGCGAGAGACTCTATACAGAATAGCGGAAGGAAAATGATTTGCCAACTGCAAGCAGGAGGTTCCAACTGGTTGAAATTCTTATTATATGGTCCAATGGCTTTTAGAACAACAGGAGACTGTGTAAGTTGGTGAAACTGTAAGCAAAAAAATAAGACTCACAGGTGTTCTCCTTAGCTGTACCCAATGGAATCTGATAGCCAATTTAGTTTTCTTGCTCCACTTGTCTGCTTGAAACAGTCACCCAGGAAGCTGTTGTCGATGATGTGTCCTGCCAATTACAAATACATAGCTTTTGTCAGACTTGATATTAGCCTTGGATGCAAGAAGCATGGCTCCCATAAAGCAGATAGAATGTTTGTAAGCTACTAAGGCCTTCATTTTGCAGCAGTGTAAGTGAATATACCAGCATAGACCTTCAAAGGAGATAACCAACCAAGTCTGTTATTAGAAGCTCAAATGAACTGGAAATATATTTGTGACCCTTTCTGGCACCAGAAGTATACTTTGCTGTCCATTTATTTCTCTGTAAGAGTAACGTAAAATGAAGTCCATGTTAAAAAAAAAAGTTGGTGACTTCCATTAGTTGAGAAGATGTTCCATGGGGTGGCAATGGAGGGACAGTGGCTGGGGCCAGTGATGGGTGAATTCCCCTAGCTGCGAAAAATGCTTAATCTAGATATGTGCATGCGGGGGGGGGGGGGGGGTTGACTGGCTGGCTAGTTTATTTAAATGTGAGGAAGTGCCTTGCCAGATCTCCCTACTAGACTCTCTGTTTTCTAAAAATGTTTCCTTGGAAGAGGTGAGGGATTGGCAGCACTAGTGAAGGTCTTATTTTCAGTGACTGGATGCTTCATTACTACCTCATATTCAGGTAGATGCTCTCAGGCATGCTCAGCAGTATTTATCGCTGCTAACATACTCATCTGGAATATTGTGTCCAGTTCTGGGCACCACAATTTAAAAAGGATGTTGAGAAACTGGAGCGTGTCCAAAGGAGGGCGACCAAAATAGTGAAAGGTCTGGAAACCATGTCCTATGAGGAACGACTTAGGGAGCTGGGGATGTTTAGCCTGAAGAAGAGAAGGTAAAGAGGTGATATGATAGCCCTGTTTAAATATTTGAAGGGATGTCATATTGAGGAGGGAGCTAGCTTGTTTTCTTCTGCTCCAGAGATTAGGACCTGGAGCAATGGATTCAAGTTCCAGGAAAAGAGATTCCACCTCAACATTAGGAGGAACTTCCTGACAGTAAGGGCTGTTCGGCAGTGGAACAAACTCCCTCAGAGTGTAGTGGAATCTCCTTCCTTGGAGGTGTTTAAGCAGAGGCTGGATGGCCATCTGTCAGGGATGCTTTGATTTAAATTTCCTGCATGGCAGAGGGTTGGACTGGATGGCCCTTGTGGTCTGTTCCAACTCTATGATTCTATGATCCATCTGTTTGGACATGCAAATAAAAGAGTCAGGCTACTCAAGATCTGGAAGAAGCCATTGTGGCCAGCAGAAGCATGTGGTAGTATCTGAGCAGAGGCAGAAAGGGGGGAAAACCTGAAAAAGTGGAGAAAAAAAGAATACAAAGATCAACCATAAACACACACACCTCCTCTCGTGCCAAATGTTGCTCTCCCATTTAATACAAAGGTAAAAGAAAATGACGTGGTACATTGCTGACCAATGATGAAATAATGAAATAGCCCCTATGAGTGAGGGAGCAGGTGGGCCAGATGGTCTGTCTCACACACCCTCTCCATCTGAGCCCCAAAGTGAACCCAAATGCTAGATTGCTCTCTAGCCACCCCACAACTAGAAGGCCAACCAGAAAACCCAACCCCCAAATTGCATGAGTTAAAGTGAGGGCTAAACCCTCAAGTCAGTCCCATGGACACTCCTTCCCCATTTTTGGGTCTCATGAAAAAATTCTGAAAGGAATTTTCAGAGACTTCTCCTTCACCCAATGGGTGCCACAGGTGTTCACCAAACTCCTACCTTATCTCCCCACTAAAAGATCCAAAGGGAAGAGGGGTAGTTGTGGTGGTGAGTGTCTTTAAACTCTTTGGTTCCAACCATTTCACTCTCTGTCACAGTGCTCTGTGTCATGGTTTTGTTAATCATGATGTCTGTTCATTGGAGACCAGGAAATGCATTTCTCCCCACGATGCTGTACAGCTTGAAGTGGGATCCAAATTTTACTCTCTTGCCAAACAGTAGACTTTATAGCCCAGTCTGGAAAGGAGGTGTAAAAACAGTTTCAACCACTCAATAGGATTGCAATTCCAGAACACTACTTGAGTCAGGTGCAAAGAGCATTGGGGCAGGTAACAAAGTGAAAATCTTACAGTCTTACAGTTTATAGACAACTTATAATGTCATAGGTACATAGTTGTGGAAGTAGAATCAGAATGTAATGGGATACAGAAAGTTGTGTAAGTTGATACAAGTAACTGAGCTGTTACTATCTGCATTTTACAGTTAGACATACAATTTGAATGATAAGGTCTAAATGGGAGTCCAGTTTACATTCTCAGGAATGTCAGCTAAATTGTCCACACAACCAAGGATGTTGTGAAAGCACAATTTATAGAATCATAGAATGACAGAGCTGGAAGAGCCTACAAGGGCCATCCAGTCTAACCCCTTGCCATGCAGGTATGCACAATCAAAGTACTACCAACAGATGGCCAGCTAGTCTCTGGCCCCATACAGACAGGCCAAAATAAAGCTGCTTCGGGTCACTTTGGAGGTATGCTGCTTAAATGATGCATGCATACTAAGAGTCCAGAAGCTGCATCAAAGCCATGATCCAGTCCTAAGGACTGGAGCGCAACTTTGGCGCAGCTTCTGTACTCTTAGGACACACGCATCATTTAAACAGCATACCTCCATAGTGACCCGAAGCAGCTTTATTTTGGCCTGTCTGTATGGGGCCTCTGTTTAAAATCCTCTAAAGAAGAAGACTCCACTACACTCTGAGGCAGCATATTCCACTGTCAAACAACTCTTACTGTCAGCAAGTTCTTTCTAATGTTTAGGTGGAATCTATTTTTGTATAAAGTCAAAGGCTTTCATGGCCAGCATCCATAGTTTTTTGTGGGGTTTTTTTTGGGCTATGTGACTATGTTCTAGAAGAGTTTATTCCTGATGTTTCTCCAGCACCTGTGGCTGGCATCTTCAGAGAATTCTCTGATGATGCCATCCACAGATGCTGGTGTAACATCAGGAATAAACTCTTCTAGAACATGGCCACATGGCCCAAAAAACCCACAAGGAACATTTTTGTGTAGTTTGAATTCATTGCTTGCTATTCTAGTCTCTGGAGTAGCAGAAAAGAAGCTTTTTCTATCCTCATTATGACATCCTTTCAAATATTTAAACATGGCTAACATGTCACCTCTTAACCTTCTCTTCCCCAGACTAAACATACCCAGCTCCCTAAGCCTCTCCTCATAGGGCATGGCTTGAGGATAGCTTGTTCATAATTGTTAGCCCTAACATGGTGCAAGCCTATAAAAAGTCATACATCACTAGGTAAAAGTCATCCATGTGACTTAGTAGAAAACT
Organism: Sceloporus undulatus; assembly: GCF_019175285.1. Classification (NCBI taxonomy): domain Eukaryota; kingdom Metazoa; phylum Chordata; class Lepidosauria; order Squamata; family Phrynosomatidae; genus Sceloporus; species Sceloporus undulatus. The sequence goes on from NC_056525.1 coordinate 53,879,953, forward strand.
GCCAAGAATTAGTGATATATATGAAGCACTCATTGGGAACAAAAAAACCTTGTAAAATCAAGTCTAACATTGTATGAGTAATTGCCTGAATGATGTTAATCCTTCTTACATGTTACCTTAATATGACAATAATGAAGCAACTAGTAATATTTATCACCTTACATTGTATCGCTTTGGACATCCATCCAGAATTCTTGCTTCTAGGTTTATGGAAAGAAAAGAAAGAAGAAAACAGATTATTTACAAGAAGATGTTAGTGGAAAAGTTGCTTATTATTCCAATGCTCTAGGGTTACAGGAAACTAATGGCCTGCTAGTACTGGTGTGAGAAATTACTGTTCCACAAGGTTTGCTTGCCTTGTGCTCACTCTCTTTCCACACACACACACACAAACACAAAGCTCATATAAGTGGCCATGCATTATTCTCCTTGGGGGCAGGCCTGACTTATAGGACAAATCCATCTTGCCTATGGAAGTTAACTTGGCAAATGATAGGATATATTTCTGCTTTCAGAGCTTGGCAGATTAACCTCTTTAGTGTGCCCAGCATTCTGTGACTCACTCAAATGTGGCTTCATGAATGAGGTCTAGGATAAAGGATTGAAAAAAAAAACACAACACCTCATAGACCAGTTGAGACCTGCAACATATTCTCACCTCCCTGGAACTGACTTGCTGTTTGACTTTGGAGAAAGCGCCTGATTTGCATTATTGTTTTTCTTCTTTGGACAACAGCTTGGAAAAAGAGCCGCTGATGTATTTGCACCTCTCTCTCTCTCTCTCTCTCTCTCTCACACACACACACACACACACACACACACACACACTAATGAATCTGAACCATCTGAGTCCAGGTGACACAGACAAATTTGTGCATCAGAAATGGGAAAGGAAATTACATCTATGTAACAAGTTTAAAACTCAAGGACACCATAGGGCTTGTAGGCCACATGTTACCCAAAGAATATTTTAGTGCTTTCCAAGACTTCCTGAAGACCATACTGCCAAATTTTCTCAGCAAAATATATTGCACAATCTTGATGGTGAAACACAGTATGCCATTAAAGCAAACAGAAAATATAGAAATTGATGTAGATAAGACAGATGCTGCAGTTTCCATTAACAATATGGTCAGAAACTCTATTTGCCAGTTTCTCCATCTGCCAGTCAGCAATCTCAAAGCCTCCAAGGTCCAGGTAGTTCTTTCTTTCTTTCTTTCTTTCTTCTCCAAGGTCCAGGTTGTTCATATTCATATAACTGATCTAACTTACCTAGCAAATACAAATAATCAGGAAGTAAAGGGCTAATATGGGGAATAGTCAGCTGACCTGTGCTCATAACAGTATAGAGACTAGGACCCGGAGCAATGGATGCAAGCTACAGGAAAAGAGATTCCACCTCAACATTAGGAGGTACTTCCTGACAGTAAGGGCTATTCGACAGTGGAACAAACTCCCTCGGAGTGTAGTGGAGTCTCCTTCCATACAGGTCTTTAAACAGAGGCTGGATGGCCATCTGTCAGGGATGCTTTGATTTAGATTTCCTTCATGGCAGGGAGTTGGACTGGATGGCCCTTGTGGTCTCTTCCAATTCTATGATTCTATGATTTATGATTCTAGCTCACATGAACCATCTCTTGGACCATATCTCACATATGAGGTTGTGCTTCCCCAAAAAAGATATCTATTTTCATGAAATTGGGTATTATGAACTTGAACAAGTACATTCTTTATAGTTTATAATGCCCTCTGTAAGTAGGATGTTTCAGTGAGACTTTGAATTCACATAATTCTTAGATTGTAGGGCCAGCTTGCAACCGATGAACTTCGGAAAGACAGCAAAGAAATGACTTTTTAAGACAAGCCAATTACACACACACTCACACACACACACACAGGCCCAGAATATCTTACTGCTTGAATAATGACTGTTGTGCATGAAATAGATGCCATGCTGATACCTTTTTTTCAGATCTCCATGGGACAGCTGTATCCCCAAATACAGTGTGCCTGTGCCATATACAGGTGCACTATATGTGGCTTCAAGCTTACGCTGAAGCCACGTGTCAATAAAACATGGTGCACATGTCCATGGCACTCATGCCACATGCCACTGCAAGCATGCACCACATTGTTTTCAGTTGTATATGAGCACTCACCACTTTCAGATAGCTTGAAGGTAGGGTCATTTAGAATGGGGACATACCGATTATTTAGTGCCTAATGGTTGTTAGTGAAAAGAGTAGGTGAATACACAGGGACCACCAAATGCAGTGTTCAAACATGAATCAAGGAACACAAGAGACACTGTAGATTGGGTCAGCCAGAAAAATCAGCAGTAACAGAACATATTATATAACATCCTGGGCATAAAATGCTATTTGAAAACACTGAAATTCTGGACCATGCCAACAATCATCAAGTCAAAATGCACAGGGAAGCCATTGGAATCCACAAACATCTAGATAATTTCAACAGGAAAGAAGAAACCCTGAAAGAAAACAAAGTTTGGCTACCAGTCCTGAAAAACACCAAAATCAAGAACCAGCAAGTGCAAATGAAAACCACTCTGGGTCAGGAGGTTTCCCAGCAGACAATGGATCACTAATTAAATAGACAACCTGAGGCTTTGCCATTCAACAACAAACTAACACAGAGATTAACATGTAAATCACTTTGTATTAACCAAGGGTCACATAATATATTGTATATCCCACTCACTTCCATGCCAGCATTTTCTGAAGATGCCAGCACAGATACTGGCAAAACGTCAGGAATAAACTTTTTCAGAACATGTCCACATAGCCTGAAAAACCCACAAAAACACTGCATAACTCTGTGCCATCTGCCATTCAGAAGTAATCAGGATTCTATATTGTAACATGGGAAAAGAACAAACTGAACAAGACACAAATGTTAGTATTCAAAATTAGGCCAGGGATGCATCTGAGTATATCTGGTCACAACACATGCATTGGCTGGGAATGGTGCATGGATGTGATAACATCTGATGATCAGCATTCATAACTTGTGTTTCCTAAACCTTTTCATTTTATAGTCCCACATATGTTTGTCTTTCACCCCATGAGCAGTTTTATTGACCTCAGTTTAGCCATTCATATGAATCTAAATTAAGCATATGTAGGACTGTCGATAAGGCTGGATTTTAAATTATCACTATTATAGCCTTCATAGCAGGGAAGAAATGAACAGCGACTTAGAACGAGGAAGTGGGTTCCTTTATCTCTGTATGTGCCTCATAAAATCTATAAAACAAGGAAGGGCAAGGCTGAGGAGTTTAATAATGGTATTGATTCAACCTATTTTTCATTAAAATAAAAATGAGAAATAGTGTATTTTGGTTTTCATTTTATTTTTTCTGCTCCATTTCCTTCGAATAATTCATGATTTAATGACATTGAAACTTCCAGTTTATCAAATATTTCTTTGTTTGCTAAAATTCATTTATTTCTTTGGATGCATTTATTTACACTTGCTAGATATATCTATTCCTTTTAAACCTAGTGATTAATAATCTGGCAAGTGCATTTTCCATAAACATACATGTGCACACACACACAAGCATAGGACCCTACATGCTTATGACCTATTTCAGTAGTTTCACCTGCATGGGTTGATGGATCTCCTGCTCATGCCAGGGCTTTTCTTTTCTCTTATGTACTGTATATGGAAAAGTCCCATGATTGATTCACTGCTGCCTGTCTAGCAGGATGTGATGATGAAGTGAATGGGATACTGTAGTGTTGATAAATGTATTCTATGGTTCTAAAGGAATCCAGATACAGATACAAGTTGGGAAAGGCAATAGAAGCTGGAGATTACCTGGTACAGAGCCTGATATACATTACAGAGGCTGGAGCAGATTAGTTTAGCAGAGTGGTTGCTCAGTGCACCAGTCAAAATTGGGGGGATGGGTTTAGGAAGGAGTTGTCTTCATTCATAAGAATTTTATTTTATTATTGAGGAAACCCATCCATACCTTACCACTGGATTTAAAGATCTTACCATGTTCTGAGCTATGGAGGAAACATGGGGCCATTTCTGGTGTGCCACCCATCCTTCACAACAACTTCCTTGCCTAATGGATTAAGGTGGTACTGGAGACCCTCAGGATGCTGATTTTTGAGGACATAGCTACCAACAATCATGAAGTTGTCTTAGGTCCAATACAGACTGCAGAAATAATCCAGTTTGAAACAGTTTTAACTAGGGAATCCTGGGAATTGTAGTTTATTGTGGCACTAGAGCTTATTGGCATGACATATCTGGCAGGATCTATGTTGGATCTCAGTTTTGCTATTTATCAGATAGAAGACAGCATGACTTTGCTGTCATGCTCAGATAACAAGGCTGAAGTTTAATTTAAGTTTAATTTGTGAACAGCAGAATCTCCTTGCAGGGATGGGGGAACCAATTAAATTCATCTGTGCTTGGAGATGTAAAGAGTGCATGGGATACCTGAATACTCTAGGAGATTTTCTGACTGCTGATCTGGCTGAGGCCTTTGTCTCAGCCTGGAATAGTGACAATGCACCATCAATAAAATCATTTGTAAGTGCCCACTTCACTGCTCTGAAGCCCATAATTCACTTTGTTTACAGAAGATTTACATGAAAGGAAAAGGGCTAGAAAAAGGTAGAGTGTAGGTAATGTAGCTCATGGAGTAAGTATGACAGAAAATTAGCAAGAACTATTTATTGTATGTGAGAAATAGCTCATATAAAAGTAGTCAGAAATTACATTGTTACAAAACTGGAGAAAACCACATGGTGTAGTGTTCTGAGCATTGGACTACAGTTCTGAAGATCAGGATCTGATTCCTCACTCGTCCATGGAAACCCACTGGGTTACTTTAAGTGAGTCACATAAGCCCTTATCACATGAGGCACTTACAGTACTGGAATCATGGGCCAAATGATTCAGAAGCATGGAGGTGGGATTGCTGGTCGCATTTCTCAAATGCCCTTGAGGCATTTTGCTATTCTTCCATTGTCAAAGCGTTCACAGAGCAGCCATTTTTTGAATAACAGAAGATCCCATTATTACAGAAATGGCTGCTCCACGAATGATTTGTTGATGGGAAAAGAGCGGGATGTGCTTCAGTCGTGCCTCAGAAGTGCGACTGGCATACCTTCTTTGCAATTCTCTGCAATGGCAAACCTTCTCTGCAATTCTGAAGCATTTGGACCATGATTCCAGTATGGTAAATGCTTTGTGTGATAAGGCCAATATTCTCAGCTCCAGAAAACCCTGTGATAGGTTCAGCTTTGGAACAGAATAAGTTGAAAATGACTTGAAAGCACACAACAACAGGTCTGAGCCAGTGTGACACAGTGTTATGAGTGTCAGACTAGAATGCCCTGTTCAGCATTTCACTGTGTCACCTTGGAGAAGTCATACCCTTCCAACTATAGAGGAAAGCAATGCCAAACCTTCTCTGAAAAAATATCGCCAAGAAATAAACTTCCTCTGAATAAACATCACCTACCACCAAGCTACCATTAAGTCAGAGGCATATAACAACCACAACACTTTAAATAACAGGAAGCAGAATAAGTGGACAGTTCTCTATAGAAGAATGTAAGATGTGGTGACCCTGCTGTGTATTACAACTTTAATTTGTTAATAAATGATCTTCTAGAATTAAGAATGAGATGTAATGTAATCCTATTTGCACAACACATTATTTAAATGATAAAAACAAAAATGAATTAGGAACCATTCCAAAGAAATATATTGAAACTGGGTGATTGGGTAAAGGTTAAATGTAAGTAAATGTTAAGTGACATATGTTGGGGGGAAATGAATGAATGAATAAAATCCTAAATTGGGCTATGTATATTGATGGATTTGGGTTGAATTACTGACCAGAAGGGTCTATAGTGTCATGGCAAATGCTAAATGAAAACACAGTTAGTATATGTTAACAATGAAAATGACAATTTCTATGCGAGATGTTAATAAGGTTGGAAATTTGACAGCCAATATTTTAATACCTTTATACCAATCTATTCAGTAACCACACAAAGAAGACTATATATAGTTCTGTCTGATACCTCTCAAAAAGGATGCTGTTGAAGTTGGAAAAAATGCAAAAAGGGACAGCGTAACTTATCGAGGGTTTGGAGGTATTTCTCTATAAGAAATAGATACAATTTGAGGGGCTATTTAAGGTTAGAAAAACATTAAAGGAGATATGTTTATGAAATTATAAATGGTGTAAAAATGTGGATTGAGAATTATTTTCCTCCTCCTTTCATAATACATACTAGAAACTGGAGACAACTGAAGAACACAAGAGATTCAGGACAGACAAAATAATTAAATCTGTATGCAGAAATTACTTAAAATAGGAAATTTGCTTCTGAAAGATGTAGTGATGATCACCAATTTTAATGATTTTAAAATGAGATAGGCAAATTCATGGATTATAGAACTAGCTAATTAAATAAAATGAATTATCAATTGCTTACTGGTCATAATGGCTGTAAAATACCTCAAAGATTATAGGCATCATGCACCTCTGGATAACAGTCACTAGGGAACACCATGAAAGAAAATTATTGCATTTACTTGCTACTAGTGGACTTCAATAACCATACAGTTGGTGAGAAATATGGGAAATATGATGTTGTATTTGAAACACCTTTAGTCTCGTCCAGCATGGCTTGTCTTATGTTACTGTATGCCTTGGAAACTATGGTTTTGCTGTTTGGTAAGCCTGGTAAGGGCTGTAAAATTTGTGCTCCCATGAAGGGGCAACAATTTTACATATGATAGTACCCATGTTTTAACCCCCAAAATAACTGAAAAGCGACTGATTAGTCATTTTATTTAAAATGTGATAAACTCCTTAGTCTCAAAGGTGCTACAAGAATTGTCTACATTCCTTTCTGCATTTGCACAAAGTGATTGTTTAATGATCTGTTTTAGAACCTTTCCTGGTTGTAATATCAGGCTGACTTGTCCGTAGTTACTTTGGTCCTCTTTTTTCTTCTTTTTGAAGGTATTCACCCTCCTCTACTCTTGTGGGATCTCTAATGTTGTCTAATTATTCTAAAAGATTATTGACACTGGCTCTGACCTTACATCTGCAGGTTCCTTTAGTCTTGGAGGTGGTTCATAGAGCCCTGGAGACTTGGGGGCTCAACAGAGAGGCAGCAAAATGCTGCCCCTGTTTGGCCTGGATCATTGCCGCAGCAACCAAACTGTGCGGCAATAATCTGCTCCCTCTAGGGAGCAAAAAGAAGCTGCTGAAAGCACCTTCCTGGAAGGGGTGCAATTGGTGTGCTTGTGCGCAATGACCACACCCCTTCCAGCCAGTGCCGTTTGGGTGCTGTGCCACGCTCATGTAATCATGCCCCCCCCGTGTGGACGGGGCAAGCCATGATGGCAGTGTGCTGGCGGACTAGGGCTTCTGGGCATGTAAATGTGCAGCTTCATCTAGCCCTAGTTTGCCGGCAGGACGGTGCAAATCACCCATCTGTACTGCCCCTTGGATTAATTTAGAGTAGCTAGGTATTCTTTCATTACTTTCCCTATTCTGGTCTGCAGTCCCCTTGCTGTATCATCTCCTCCCACCAGTTACAGCATTGTTTTCTGTTTGAGAGAAGACTGAGGCAAAAAGGGTTGTTGAACAATGCTGCTTTTTCTCTCCCTCCTGTTAGCATTTCCACATCTTAATCTCAAAAATGTTACTGAATTCCTTTATGACTTTCTAAGCATTGTAAAGGTGTTTTGTTTATCATTTAACACATGCCTGTGTAAAAATAATTCAATTTAACATTATTACATCATTATATTATACAGTGTATCTTAAGATCTGAAGTGGCCCATAAATGTTAGACAGACCAATTTATTCATGATTCCACATAATGTAGACTCATAAGTTTAATAAAGAAAATTAAAATCCATTCTTAGAGGTAAAATTATATTTTGTATTACAATCTCAGCTGATCGGACCTTAGCATCCATTGAAGATATTTATCTAATTTCTAGGCAGATGCTGTCTGCCTTAGTTTCTTGACAGGTGAGTCACAGACCCACAGCTCCAATGAAAACAAAATCCTTTCTAATCCTTTAACATTTCCTGTCCTCCCCCCCCCCCACCTTGTCCTCTTTCTCTGACAATAAACATAAATAGTTACAGTGTTGGAAAAATCATCATAACAGCTGAAAGTCAAAGACATATATTATTTTTGACAGTTTCAACTACAAGATGGCCATTTGTACATAATGGGTTTACAGGTCAAATGAACTTGTGATGACTAAACTGATGGAAAAATACACTAGAGGGTGCTGTTAGCTAGGTTAGCAATATAAGGGGAAAATATTTTCCATCCTGTCCAGAATACTAGCATTTGTCTTGACGCACCAGTCATGCTTTTAGAGCCACTTTATAAACAGGTTTTTGATACTTCAGGGCCGTTAAACAAAATGAAAGCTAAAAGTCTTGCATGATAACATCACTTTCTTCTGTCTGTGTGTATATGTGTGTGTGTTACATATCAAATGGCAGGATTTAATATTTATTTATTTTATTTTTTTGCACAAATGCAGGCATACATTGATTGACTGTAAATGTTCCATTGGATTTTACAAGATAAAATTTCCATAGCACCAAAGAAAATCCTGCCTGAATCCAGCTAGTCAAGTAGATAAAAAAATAAGATGAATGTGCAACGGGCAGGCCCAAATGTTCTTTAAGCTCTTCCCAACATAATAATTCATATTTATTAATGCAAATATGATTACTTGCAGCCTTTATTTATGCAGCATTCTGCAATCATAACATGCCTTGAAAGGCTTAATGAATCCTTATATAAATGCATGCTTCACAGATTAACTATCAGTGAAATACAGGTACTTCTTCGCAAAATAAAGTGTCACAGTTAATAAAATTGCACAACATTTTAATGTGGAACAAAAGAGGAATGATGCAGCAAATGAAAGGGCATCCAGGGACATCACTGTTCTCGGGGGGGGGGGGGGGAGAAGAACACAAGGATGGCATCATGCTGCAGCTCCAGGTGGATAGACTGCATTATTGATCAGTGTAATAGGCTTGAAATGATGTGGGAGAATCCAAAACTGACATATTTCAGATAGAAGATATTTGTAATTTCTTGTAAAGTATGGAGATGTGATACAACAAAATTATCAGATTTATACATCCATGTCTAAGGATTTCAGTTTTTAAAAGTTGTGGTTATTCTTCAATCATGTTAGTTCTGAATAAGGATTACCCTTGCTCCCTCTACCCTCTAACAGACTTTTAATCACTCACAGGTATATGGCTGGCAAGTACAACATGGTCCTTTCTATGTTGGGAATAACTGTAACTATTGAATTTGGTCAGTGCAAGATAATTTTGGTTTTGCTTGGTTGCAATAAGAATTTTCCAAAGTTGCACATTTCTTCAGGACTGAAAGACCTCAGGATTTTAAAAAAAACATGTGGGAGATAGCATTGTTAGATTTCCCCCATCCCTACTCAAGAAGAGAGAAAGAATCTCCCAGAAACCAAAATAGACAAGCAATGGTAGTTTAATGTTCCTACCTCCTTCCAGTGCTTGGATGACAGCTATCATTATGGTTGTTTTGTGCCTTCAAGACCCTAAGGCAAACCTATCATGGGGTTTTCTTGGCACGATTCCTTCAGAGGGGGTTTGTATTTCCCTTCCTTTGAGGCTGAGAAAGTGTGATGTGCCCAAGGTCACACAATGAGCTGGTATTTGAAATCCTGGTTTCCATGGTCATAATCCAGCACTCAAACTACTACACCACTTAATGTCACCATCACAAAAACAAACAAACAAACACAAACAAAACATAAACAAAATGACCATGACAGCAATATTATAGGCACAGGAAGAATGTGAAAGAATAAAAAGTGATCTCAGGCAACAGTTACCAACTTTGGCTCTTGGAAAATTTACCTTTGGCCTCAATTCCTTGTGGATGTCCACTGAGTTTAATCTGTACTCTGTTTAATCTGTATCTGTATTCCACCCAGTTTGAAGGTGTCCTTTTGGAAAGTGCTGAGGATTGCACCACTTTCAATGATTTCATATTAATCAAAGATTTATCTACATTGCTGTTCCCTGCTTCTATCCCATTTTTGAATGTCAAAACAGCAGGCTGTTAAGAGTACCCCAAATTAAAAATCTAGTTCTGATTATGTGTCACATTTCAAAATGTGTTAATCAGCTCTAAAATTATATATATTCCCTTCTTATGGTCACTGTTCACTGGAAGCAAAACGTAAGCCTAAATAGCTCTCTAATTTCTTCTGCCATCAGGATAGATGTAAAAATGTTGATCAGTTTATTGTGAAGGCAGCAGGAGAGACAGAACTAAGTTTAGTTTAAGAGAGAGAGAGAGAGAGATGCTATTTTCCCATTTTGCATCCTGGCCACAACAGTTCACAACAAAACACTTAAAAACACATGAAAATATAGTATTTTCAAGATCATTTAATTATCAGACAAAATCAAACAGGACTGCATCAACAAGCTAAATTTGATATTTCAATGAAATGTATATCAATGCAAGAAGAAATGCAAAATGGCAAGGGAGGGGAATACCAAAATTTTCTGATGATATTGGTTGTGTTAAACTCAAAGGAGCCACAACAGCAGTGCTTAAATTCAAGTTTAGGGTCTTGAGGATGTGGTCTTCTCATCTAACTATATGGTTCACAGCTGGTTCCTCATCTTTTTTCCATGGAAGCACTGGCAAAGGTAAAAAAGAAATGACAAGTTCTAACAAGGGTATTCTGTCTGCCATTAATGGTCTTCTTGCCACTCAAAAATATACTAACTTCTTACTTCCCTCCAGCATAGATATTCTCTGGCCTGTTACAGACTGCCAAAATAAAGCTGCTTCGGGTCTCTTTGGAGGTATGCTATTTAAATGATGCATGGGTCCTAAGAGTCTGGAGGTCGTGTCAAAGCCACACTCCATTCCTAAGCACTGTAGGGCAACTTTGGTGCAGCTTCCAGATTCTTAGGATGCATGCCTCATTTAAACAGCATACCTCCAAAGAGACCCGAAGCAGCTTTATTTTGGCAGTCTGTAACAGGCCTCTGATCCATCATCCCATAGGGATGGGCACAGCACTGATGTTTTATTGCTTGGACATCTCACCAAAGGCTCTCTGTCATTTTAAAAATGATAAGTGCTCTGTCACCCTTACAGTCACAGGGCCTTATCACATTTGTAAAGAAAGACAAAAGGCAGAGACACAAAAGCAGGTTCTGGCTTGCCACCCTGCATGATGTTGTAGTACTTCAGTTCTTCCTCCAGAAGGAGCTGGTGATGAATCCAAATGGATTTTTCCAGCAGTACAAAAAACACATGTTTACGATCATCTCCCTTGGTAGTTGAGTTTTTCCTTTGAAATGCAATAAGGCCAACAGTGTCCTTGTGATATATTGGTAACTGCTATGTCTATTTCATAGTTGGGGAACTGAAGCTAAAAGTTGATGACTTACCCATAGATCCCAGGTTTAGCATTAGTTCTGTAACTCCTGTATAAAAGAAGTTCTTAATATATACAAATCATTTACTCCTTTTAAGAAAAAAACCCACTACTGATGTGTTGAACTCATGAGTATTTGTTGTAGGAGGTGACTTCATGAGAATTATAGTGAGAACCATTTCTTACTAGCAAATCATGGTGGCTTGAGACAACAGAGTTTCAAACAGGATGAAATGTTATCTATACATATATGTCCAGTCATCACAAGGAATGCATCAGATTAGATGCATGAATTACAGCCCATTAGCTCTTATCATACAGAACTATGGTGGCAAAAGCTAATGTCAACAGCATATGTTTACACATGTTCAGAACCCCTTTACACTGTTTAAAATGAATCCAATCTGTTTCATGTAGCTCATCTCTGTATAAACAGCGGTTCTTAGCCATTTCACGCCACTAAGAATGAGTAACAGCCCAGCTATATTTAAATATTCAAATCATAGTGATGGTGTGATAGATAAGATAGATTTAAAGAATTTGCCATCCTTCTCCACTAATACTGTTGGGCCCATCTGGCCCCATTTGGCAGTTTGACTCTTGAAATTAAATTTCACTGCTATTTCTATATGGAAATGATGGGTGTGCTATTTGGCAATGGAACAAATAAATGTGAAGAAATTCATCACACTATTTACTCCCAGGTTTGGAACAGGTCTGACATGGGAAAGCCATTTAACATCTTGATAATGACAGGCTGCTTTGTCCACATGATGAAGTTCATTTCTAAGTGAAACTGTCATCACTGCATTGTGGCTGCAGTATGCTCTCAAAAATTTCAGAGTAAACTGAACAGACACTGGGCAGCCGAGTCTCAAATAATTAGTGTGGTTGTGATGGTTTTACTAGTGATTGGCTTGCATCACACATGTAGAAGAACTGTGTGATGGTTTTACTAGTGATTGGCTTGCATCACACATGCAGAAGAACTGTGCAAAGGTGGGGAGGGGGGGAGTCCTGATGTTAGGTGACAGACCTACCTATGGCTTTGTAAGGTCATAGTTGCTATATGTTCAGTGGACCAAGGTGAAGTGATACTGTGGAAATTAGAACAGAGAACCAAGAATGCTGTAGCCTCCACAATTGACTACCTTGCCAAATTCAGCTCAGTGGGAACTATCATTACACACTAAAGCAAGAGTGGGAATCTGTGGCTCTATAGCTATTTTTAACTTACAAAACCAATCAGTCATAGCCAACATAGATAATGGTGAGAGATTATGGGAGCTGGAGTCAAAAAGTATCTGGAGGACTATAGTTGACCACTTTTGCACTAATGTCCTCTTTGTCTCTGCTTGTCACTTTCACACTACAAAATTAGAGCATTATGATTCCAACAAAGATTGCCTAACTTGGCTGCATCCTAGAGCTCTCTGAATGAGGATTCCAGATATCTTTCCCTAAACTATAAACCCCAGAATTCCATAGCATTTCATCATGGCAGTTTACGTGGAATCAACGTGTTATAATCCTGTAATGTGAAAGGAGCCCAGGGATGAAAAAGCATCATGACTCTTAATCATTTGGTAGACCATAACACATACCTTGTAAGACACATTAACAACAATTCTGCTGTACACAGAGGCCAGAATAGGGAAAGTAGAAAAGAAGATGTCTGATTAAAGCAAACCAGAGGGAATCACAACTGAAGTGATGAGTTCCTGAGTATCAGGACAGAGCTGAAGCTAAATGAACAATAAAAAGGAAATGGGATGCAGAGCTGGCTTTATTTAGGCAGCCTGAGCTAGCTCAGGCAGCAGATTTTGGGTGACACAAAAGTACAGCAAATTCTGTTTATTCCATTCACTAGTTTACTGCCCAGAATAGGGAGAGGTGCTTATTGGATTTTTTGCCTCATATGCAGTGGTAAAATCTGGAGTGCAGGACAACCTATGGACTCTATAGAAATATTCCTACAGAAAGTCCAAAAACTGCAGGCAGCTGTGCTGATCTAAAACAATATCTATTAGTGTTCACCCCTGCCAGAAACAAATCTTTTGGAAATCCACCCAAAAATACACAACCCAGGAGCCTTGTCTAGGCACATTCTATCTATTACCCAACATATATAAACAGCAACCCTGGACTTCCATCACACATTGGAACATTCAGAGTTGGTGTCCCTGAATATATGGACAGTATCCTCAGATCATGTGCCACCAACACTCCTAGCTATGTGAATGATGTTACTGAATTCCTGCAGATATTAGCCCAGTCGTAACCTCCCAGGAATACCATTTTACCCACTATGGCTGCGTAATCCTGATATACTAACATCCCACACAAGAATGGACTACAACCTGTCAGGAGCATCATCCCAAATGGGACCATAGCAGACCTAACCATCAAGGTGTGCCACTTGGTTCTCACACACAGCTACTTTTGGTAATGACATACTTTCAAGATAATCATACTTCCATGGGCATATGTATGGAACCACAATATGCCAACTTCATGGATGAACTGGAAAAATACTTCTTTAACTCTTGCACCCAGATATATATCTTCTGTTTGAGGTGCATTGATGATATCTTCATAATTTGGACTCATGGAGAGGACTTACTCAAGATATTTCACCAGAATTTCCAGAACTTCTAGTCTTTATCTCAGCTTGGAATGATCAACAGAACAAGTTCACTTTCTGGACACCCTCATACAGCTATGCAAAAGACATTTAAGTACAATACTATTTTTGAAAATCCACTGACCACTACACTTACTTGCATGTCTTCAGTTTCCAAAATGAAAACACTTGTTAAACCATAGTTTACAGCCAAGCCCTCCAGTACAATCACATTTGCTCAGACCCACAAGGCAGGGATGCCAAACTCAAGGAATTACAAAAAGCATTCCCAAAGCTATAGTACCCACCATATGAAGGGGAAAATCAACAAGGGAAGACTTGTACTTAGGACTAAGCAATTACAGAACAAACTAAAGACAGGAAATGGTAGACCCCCATTAGTGGTCACATACATCTCCCAACTGAGAACACTCAGACATAACATCAATGAACTGCAACCCATTTTGTACAATAATGCTGCCCTCTCAAAGGCTCACAACGTACTGTAGATGGGGAGATGGGTATAAGACCTTGCCACAAACCCAGATGGCAACTCCCCCCACACATCCATTTGGGAAATGTCATCTCAGGACCTAATTCTATCACCCACAATGTCAGAAGTACTTTCACTTGCTCAAATATTGGGAGGAAATTCATTTGTGCATCTAATACTATCTACACTACATATTTATAGCAGTTCCATACCATTTTAATGACATGGCTCCTTCCTATGAACTCCTAGAATTTATAGTTTGGTAAGTGGAAATTGAGCAAATTTCAGAGCTACCATGGAATACTGGTTTGAGAGTTGGACTAGGAACTTTGAGATCAGGGTTTGAATCCTGACTCAACCATGTAAACCCAGTGGGTGATCTTGGGCAAGTCACACTCTCTCATCCTCAGAGTGTGGTAATGGCAAATTCCTTCTGAAGAAACTTGCCAAGTTTCATCTTAGAGTCATCATAAGTTGGAAACAACCAGATGGCATACAATAACAACAGTGGAAATTGAACTGTCTATGGCCCAGTACAGACCTCCCAAAAAGGGAGGCCTGTCAGCACCTTTTCCCCCCTCACAGGGAAGCTGCAGCTGCCAAACCATGTGGCTTCCCTGTGGAAAAAAAAGAACCTGCAAAAAGTGGGTTCTTTTTGTGTTGTGCCAGTTACACCCGAGTGTGTCACGGGGCACTACCACTGTTATACACGGAGGGCCACCATTATTATGGCACTGTGCCATACTCAGATTAGGGACCGTGCAGTTGCCGTGCAGTTCCTTATCCCTAGTACACTGCCAGCACAGTGCATTGGGCCCATATAGACTGGGCCTACAAGAGATTTCCAGTGATACAGCTCAGAAGAGTAAACTGAAGCTTTTTATCAGAGAATTCCAGGTACTTCTCAGATCTGTCTGTCTATCTATCTATTTGATCATAAGCCAAGGGGATGTGGTTATATAAAAGAATGGCTGCAAGCTATTGGAGTAGAAAATACCCCTGTCTTTCCACTAAGCTAGCTTTCAGGAGTGGTGGAAAATGTTGCCCAGTTTTCATTGTTGAAAAACAATTCAGTTATGAGCCCAGGCAGTTTTTATACATGGTATAGCAAGGGGCTTTGCTGTAGTCTATAAAGCACCTGCTAATTTTATTTTGGAATTCCTTGGTGCAGTCCATGAGTCATCATATGTTTGTGATGTGGTCCCTAGTGTCTCTTCCTTTCCTGAACCCTGCTTAGACCTCTGGGATCTCTCTCATAGTTGGAGCCTATGTTGCAGAATTTGAACATAATTTTGCTTGCGTGGGAGATCAGTGCTATGGTCCTATAGTTGCTCAAGCGCTCAAATTCTGCAGTCTCTTGTATCTTCTTTTTTTGTGGATGGGGATGTATATTGATCACTTCCTATTGGTTGGTCATCATTTTGTTTTCCTTATCTGTTGGTTAGCACTAGAATTGACTCTGTCAATGTGGACTGCAGCAGTTTGATTGGAATATCATCTATTCCTGGAGACTTGGTTTTTGTTTTGTTTTTTTGTTTGTTTTTTAACCATTTCTCTTATTGCAGCTTCCATCTCACTTTTTAGAATTTCAGGTTTATCTTCATATGGCTTTTCATTCCATGTGTCCTTTATGTTGTTAACTCTTTTATATAACTCTGTATATTGCATCCAATGTCTTTTTATTCCTTCCTGGTCTTGAATTATATTTTTACTGTCTTACACCATCACATTCCTTCATTTGAACTTCCCTTTGATTTCCTGAATCTTGTGGAATTGGTCTCTCATTCTCACCCCCCCCCCCCCCCCCCCCCACATTTTGTTGTTTTCTATTTCTCTTCATTGGTCATTGTATTAGTTTTCTTTATCTTTACACATTAGCCATTGTATTGTTGCATTCATGGTTCTTAGTGTATTTTTATTTTCTTTTTATTTTGTTTCTCTTCTTTGCTTTATTGTTTATAGCATTTTTTCTGTCTTCCATAGTGTCTTAGACAAAGAGGAAGGAGGAGTGAAAATAGGAGAAGGGAATATCAACAATCTGAGATATGCTGATGACTCCATAATACTAGAAGAAAACCTCACAGACCTTGAACAACTACTAAGGAAGATCAAAGAAGAAAGTGCAAATCCAGGCTTACTGTTGAATATAAACAAAAATAATGACCATGGAGAACTTACATAAATTCAAACTAGGCAATAAGGAAATAGAAATAATAAAAAAAATCTCATATATGGGATCAAATATTGATAGAAATGGGGAATGGAGCCAGGAAATCAGAAGAAGATTAAGAATGGAGAGGGCAACTATGGAAGAACT
This sequence comes from Sceloporus undulatus, assembly GCF_019175285.1. Lineage (NCBI taxonomy): Eukaryota > Metazoa > Chordata > Lepidosauria > Squamata > Phrynosomatidae > Sceloporus > Sceloporus undulatus. The sequence continues at coordinate 53,896,888 of NC_056525.1, forward strand.
AGAAAAGATCCTAAAATGCAAAGATATACAACTCAGCACAAAAGCTAGAATCATACATTCATTGTATTCCCATTAAAATATATGGATGTGAGAGCTGGATAGTTAAAAAAGAAGAGTGCTGAGCATCCCATGGATGGCCAAAAAGACAAACAAATGGCAGATCAAGCCAAAAGTCTCCTTGGAAGCCAGGATGACAAAACTTAGGCTGGTTTACTTTGGACACATCATGAGAAGACACAAATCACTGGAAAAAACTAATACTAGGAAAGGTGGAGGGAAGTAGAAAAAGAGGAAGGCCTTATGCTAGATGAATGAACTCTATTAAAATGATCATGAGTATGAGTTTACAGGAGTTGGGCAGAGCAGTAGAGGACAGTAGAGGTCTTAGAAATGTCACATCAGCAGGATCATCATGGGCTGAGATTGACACAAAGGCAGTTAACAACAAATAGCAAGGGAAGCCATTTTGCTTTTTGCCTCAAGCAGCTAAATGTCAAGGGCAAGCCCTGTCTATGTACAGCTACAGAGACGTGAGTATACATTAAAAAAAACCTATACTTTTACAGAGCTGCTTAACAGCTCATTCCTTTGCTCTCCCTCTGCGTGCGACTCATATCAGTGCTAGCAGTCCTTCATTTTCATGAGTACTAAAACTGACTTTAAATTTGATTTTGGAAAAAAGAAAGAAAAGCTTTTATCTCTGACTGATAATAAACCATATGCAAACATGTAAATATATGCAAGTGTCAAAACCTTTCAAAATGGGGAGCTGGCAACTTGTGTGCTTATTTTTATGATAGTAAAGGAAGAACTGTTTCTTTCCAACTGGATAGATGCAGGAGTAGAAATATTATCCTGACAGCCAACTTTCCTCCCATACCTAATGTATTTTTTTTATATAAACTCTTTAATGCTGATTTCAGGAAATACAGCTCATATAATTTGCATCTCAACATCAGGAAGTCATGCATTAGCAGAACATTTCATCTTCTGCCAGGGATGAACCCATACAAATCATAAATTCCTACTTGTATCAACAAAATCACAGGTGAAAAGTGTTTTTAGAAAACTGCTGTATGAATTGCAGTTTTCAGCTGCAGCTGTAAATTATGAACTCTGGGGAGTTCAAATAGTTTTGTTGTGTTTCTTGGGAAATAGGAGTTTTTGGCATCTCAGCACTGAAGAGGTCCAGCTCTCCATCCTTGAAGACAGAGGAGGTATGATTTTCTTTATGTTAGAAGGCAGTACGAGACAATATCTGAGATCAAAGAGACTTTCCACCTGGAAATGTCTGGTTTCCTGCCTTACAGGAAGACAAAGAGAGTGAGTCTGTGCTTTAGAGTTCTTGTGCTGTTTGTCTTTACAATAGCCCTGTGAGGTAGGTGAAGCCTGTGGGTAGAGTCATGGCATACTGTCCGCACTCTTGATGCCGTGACTCTGGACCCATTGCACCATGATGCTGTGCGCCCATTTACATGGTGTGTGGCATCATGGCATGACTCTACTGCAGCACCCAAATGGCACCCAAATGGCACAGCATGGAAGGGGCATCATCATGCCACCCTGTCGTGGCTATGACGTCCTTTCCAGGGAGCAAAAAAGAAGCCCCTTTTCAGGGCTTCTTTTTGCTCCCTGCAGAGACTGCAGCATCCAGTTGCCACAGCTCCAATCTGGGGCAAAAAAGGGGCAGCATCCCACTGCCCATCTGTACAGCTCCATGCAGATGGATTTGTAGCTGAGGAAAGATTCAAATCTATTTCACATCCCAAACCTCTCATCTCTGGTCAGCCACTCCTTTCTGCTCCCGAGGGATGCTGCAGCAATCAAACCGTGTGGCATCCCTCTGCACCTAAAAGAACCCGGAAAAACTGGGTTCTTTTAGGAGCGTGCGCTTGATGACATGAGTGTGCCATTAGTGCACTGTGGTGCATCAGTGATGTAAACGCAGCACAGCGACATATGGACGTTGTATAGTGCTTGCATCATGGACACGCACCCTATGTGGGCAGGACCGCACAGTTATGGCAGCACCCGTATGTCCTAGGATTCAGGGGTGTGCAGTTGCCGTGCTCTCCCAAACCCTAGTATCAGTGGTGCCACGTCACTTTTGGCCCATCTGTACCTGGCCTTAAATGCATATACATACTTTCCTCTGCACACAAGAATTGTTGTTGTCTCCAGTGGAGGAATCTGAACCACACACACACGTTGACTGAATAATTGGTCCTGTCTGCTCCAACTTATGATGAAATTCTCATGAGGTTTCTTGTTAAAATGCGATTAGGAATTATTTGCCATTACTTTTCGCCGAGGCTGAGAAAGTTTGACTTGCCAAAGATCACACAGTGGATTTCATAACTGAGTAGGGATTTGAACCCTTGTCTCCTGGTGTTTTCATCCAGCACTAAAACCACTACATTATACTGTCTCTCGATGGAATAATTACATTTAATTACATTTGACATATTTCATTCTAGGTGGAAGACCTCTTTGAAGACATGAAAGCTGCTGTATTTTAGGCTGCATCCGCACTGCAGAAATAATCTAGGTTGACACCACTTTAATTGCCGTGGCTTTATCCTATGGAACTCTGGGATTTGTAGTTTTTTGTGGCAGAAGAGCCCTCTGACAGAGAAGACTAAACATCTCACAAAACTACAAATCCCATAATTCCATAGCATTGAGTCATGGCAGTTAAAACAGTGTTAACCTAGATTATTTCTGCAGTGCGGATGCAGCCATGGGTCATTGGGTCAGAGGAATAGTTTTCTGAGCAATGCATTTGAAGGACTATACTCTTTCATAACTCCAACTCCCACTAAAGTATCTCACCTCTAGTGTGAAATCAAGTGACCCAGAACTTTTATCACTTTTGCATTTTCCAAAATTCGTGAAGAATGGGCACCTCCCTTTCTCTTGCCAAGCATACATCCAAAGCAAGCACAAAAAGAGAGGCTGATGGATCAATAAAAGCCAAAGGACACATCCATGCTACTACTTTTTAATAATCCAAACAACAAGGCCACAGTATTTGCCATTTTAAAATTTGCATATTTACAGAAATGAACAAAAATTATTGTAAAATGCACAAATTTTCTCTGATACTGCCACAGAGAGGAAGAGTAGAGAAGTAGCAGGGTGGCCATTTTGAGTGGAGAACTACAGCAGAGGCTGAGTTGGCTGAATTCACTGCCAGAAATTGGTGAAAAGGCCAGGTCATCAGGGGCCTTAATGTTGTGTTTACCAGAGGATTTTTTGAGGAGGAAGACCATAGTTCTGTTTCAGTAATTACTTAAGACTTCTCACTATGGACACCGATGGAACTGCTGCAGTCACCTGCAACACTTGTGGGATGTTTGCCTTCTTGCAAACAGATGTGGAGAACTTCACATGCACCAAGTACAAGTTGGTAGCACTCTTGGAGGACAAAGTCCAGCAGTTGGAGTCCAAAGCAGCTACATTTCAGCCTATTATGGAGCAAGAGGATTTCCTGGACAGAACAGAGCAAACGGTCTTGGATGGGGACCACACAGAGGAAGTTGCTGGGGCGGAGGAGGTCACGTCACATACACAGGAAGCAGACAGCTGGAGGAATGTCACACAGAGAAGTAGGCCAAGAAGGGATTGTTCTGGGAGCTTGTAACTAGAGAATCGATTCAAAGCTCTTTCCCTTATCAAGGATGACAAGGAAGAGCAGCATGGATAGACATCAGGGACAGAGCAGGGGAGCCTAGCCTGGAGTCCATAAGCTGAACATCGCTGCAAGCCTCGGAGCAGGTGTGTGGTCATAGTGGGGGACTCCTTGCTCAGGGACACAGAAGCAGTGGTTTGTAGGCCTGACAAGATATCTCAAGGGTGTGTGTCTCCCTCGGGGCAAAGATCCATGATGTGGACAGACAGGTTGCAAGACTGGGCAAGCCTACTGACCAATGCCCTTCCTTTTGGTCCATATGGGAACCAATGATCTGCAAGACCAATCATTCAGAACATCAGAAGGGATTACAAGGCTCTTGGTAGGAAGCTGAAAGAAATGGATGCACAAGTTGTCATCTCGTCTCTTCTGCCAATTGAAGGGCATGTCCAAGAAGGGAGAGGAAAACAGCAGATGTAAACAACTGGCTCTGCAGATGGTGCTGCCGAGAACGTTTGGATTCTTCGATCATGGGCTGCGGTTCCATGAGGGACTTCTTGCAACGGATGGGTTGCATCTCATGCCAGTTAGAAGAAATGTTTTTGCCAACGTTTCAAGAATTTGATCAGGAGGGCTTTAAACTGAATTATGTGGGGGAGGGGAGACAGTATTCAGGAAAGCAAAAGGACTGGAGAAAATAGTCATAGACACGACACGGAGGAAACAAGACAAATAGTGCAAGGACCCACAGTGGAGGCAAAAAAACTTGCACAGGCAGCAGTAAGGGAACCTTGGTCTTAGATGCTTCTCACACTAATGCACAGAGCATGGGAAATAAGCACGATGAACTTCAACTCTAGTATAACAAAGCAATATGATATACAGGCCTCACTGAAACCTGGTGGGATGAGTCTCATGACTGGAATGTGGAAATAGAGGGGTACAA
>NC_056525.1:53905614-54011249 GCF_019175285.1 Sceloporus undulatus
TACCTACACCAGCTATGCCAGGGCCCCAAAGGTCCCAGATGGGGCCCACCTGAGAATACTTTATCTAAAGCCTATTCAAAACTAGAGTTGACTGTGTCTGAAATACACATCAGTGTTAAAACAAGTTAATTCTATAAATGTAAAAATATATATGCATGTGAGGTTAATAATTAGATAATCTTTTTGAATTTTTAAAAAGTATTCTTGATACATAGGCTATTTATTCCATGCTGTACCTTTTAGCTGTACTCACTTGTTTTGTACGCCAATGGCCTATGGGCCAAGCATCAATAAACTTACTAATAACTAACTAATTAGCTAACCTTTATCAGCTCTGGGAGTATAACATTATCTGCAATGGTGAATAGATTGGATGTTTTGTTTGCTTTGACTTATTTATAGTATTCTCTGCTGAACGTTCAGTGTTAATACAGCTCATTTCTTTCCTTGTTCAAAACAGTTGTTAAAAATATACACCCATGGCCCACAGGTTGCTGTGCTTCATTAGCAATGGTCTGATAATTCACATTAAACAAAAGAAAACCTTTGGCATTTGCATTTGCCACCACCTAGATCTCCCAATAGACCTCTACTTATTCCTTATCCAATTAAATAAGTACCACCCAATTGTTAGGGTAATTACCTGTCTTGCGTAATTTCAGTATTTTATATGTAATCTCACAATCATTTTCTTTTATCTAAGAGTTTAATGGAGTTTGACAAAACAGTAATTTAATGTGATCAGTAAAAGGCAATAATGAGATCTATTTCACATTAAATTCATGTCCTTTTCCCCCACTTGTTTTCCTTCTTTCATATGTGCGAATCATGTTATGCCTTTCCAGATTACTGTGGATTTCATTTGATGCCTTAATGGAGCTCAAGCTAGCAGGTAAATGGTGAGCAGGGCAAGTAGGGGAACTTTCTTCTCTATCCCTGTCATTCCCATGTTAACCTCTTGGGCACTAATAGTCAAAGCAGAACAGGAAGTATCTCATGGTCTGATAGTATTTATGTATCCTTAGTGTTAAATGCTATCATGGAGCAAATGTAATTGGGACTGTTATCTAAAGGAGTTATTCTCCTCCAACTACCAGGTAACTGCACCAAATCTGACTATTTTGGTTGCTCAGCTTGGATATTTCCTTTACTTATTTGAACATCTAAAATTAGTTCCAGTGATACCTCTTTCCTTAGATTATATACCTCTTTCCTTAGATTATGCAGATACCAGTTTATGTAACTATTAACCTCTGTGAACTCTTTAAGCTTGCAAAAAATATTTTCTTCCTTTTGTAACTATTTCAGCATCAAAACCTGAAATACTAATGTTTTCAGAGGCATTTTAGTCCTCAAAGGAAAACAAGCTGCAGCACAAATATTAGTGGTTATGGCTCCTGCCACAATGCAGGAATAAAGCAGTGTGACACCACTTTTAACATCAGTGGCTCAGTGTCATGGGATGCTGGGATTTGCAGTTTGGTGGGGCACCAGAGCTTTCTGACAAGAGAGTGAAATATCTCACAAAACTACAAAGCTATTGAAACAGCCAGCAATGATCCTCCTTGACCATGGTCCCTTGCCCTCCACCAGCCACTACATAACCATGCTTGGGGAACAAAAAAAGGGTGAGTCTAGGCTTGGGAGATGTAGGAGTAATCAGCAAGTCTGTTAGAAGACTGAGGTAGACTAGAAAGGGTCATGAGGAAGATTCTTCTGATTATAGTTACTTGACACTTAACATGCCCCCCTTCAGTCTCTCTCTCTCTCTCTCTCTCTCTCTCTATATATATATATATATATATATATGCCTTTGAATAATCGTTTGAATAATCTTTTCATCTCTAATTCATCTATATTCCAAGGACTCTTTTTTGATGTTAAGTAGCCTTCTGCATTGAACTCCTGATACTGAAGACATCATCATAAACTGACAGGACTTTGGATTGTGTCTATGGGTATGCTGAGTACATCCTGAATTTAATAAATGGAAGCAAGTTTTATTGCAATCAATGAGGCATACGTCCAAGTAAATGTGTTTACGTTTGGGATGAAAGCCATATAAATGGCCAGTCTCTTTTAATTATCAAAAAGGTTAAAATAAATCTTTATTGGCATAAATTATTAACTTTGCTCTCTCAAGCTGTAGAAAGCACATATCAGTCTTGTCTGTGGCATTACAAACATTACTGATTGAAACTGTATTACAAAGCTGAATTATATTGATTGAATAATCCTTATTTTGGTAATACCAGTGTGGGATAAAGGTCTGATAACTGGACTATGACTTTGGAGACCAAGGTTTCAATCCTTGCTCAGCCCTGAAAACCCACTAAGTGAACTTGGGAAAGTCACACTCTCTCAAACTGAGAGGATGACAAAAGCAAATCTCCTCTGAACAAATTTTGTCAAGGAAACCTCTTGATACGTTCATTTTACGGGTACCATAAACTGGCACACAGCAAGAGCAGCAGTAGCAGCAAGAACAACCTTTATTTGTATAACCCAAAATGTACAAAATTCTCTGTGCAAGCTTTTGAAATATATGTTTTCTTTCATCTGGAAAAGATGGTTCTTTAAAACATGAAGGGAAGGGGGGGAGAGGTGATGATGTACCCATTCTTGTCTGAATGTTTTTTTCATATGGAATATGGAGACCATTGAAGTACATTTGCCAGGCAACAGCTCCAGTGGCCTTGAACTCACTCAGAATAACAAATGAAGTAAAAGGCAAGCAATTAAATGTGGTTCACCTTTTGAAAAGATAATATCCCCTTTTCCAGTTGGTGAGCACATAACACCAGTATTAAAAGCATTCCACTGGCTGCCAATTAGTTTCCAGGCAAAGTACAAAGTGTTGGTTATTAGTTTTAAAGCCCTACAGGGTTTGGACCCAGGTTACCTACAGGAGTGCCTTTTCCTGTACAATTTGCCCTGTTCACTCAGATCCTCTGAGAAATGTTTGCTCCAACTGGGCTGGACTACAGTGGCAACAGTTTCCTGAAGGACTTTTTCGTCTGCTGCCCCAAGACTGTGGAATGATCTGCCAGAAGAGATATGACAGCTGAAAACACTGACTACTTTTAAAAGAGCATTAAAGACATATCTTCTCCAGAAAGCCTACTCAGTCAATTTTAAAATCATGATTTTTAATTGTATATTTACTGAGTGTATTTTAATGGTTTTATAGGCCCGGGACAGACCATTCTAAAAGGGCGGCCTGGCGGCAGTCTGTTTCCCTCCAGATGGACACCACAGCCACCAAACTGCGTGGCATCCCTCCAGAGTAAAAAGAACCCGGAAAAAAAATGGGTTCTTTTTTATTGCTGGGTGGATGTCACGAGTGCGCCAATGGCACACTCGTGACATAATGGACGCACAGTGACATGCGGATGCTGCATGTCCCTTACATCAAGATGGCAGCACCCGTGTGGATGGGATACCACCATCAGGCTGCTCCCAATACATACTAGGGTTCCAGACCGTGCGGTCACTGTACAGTCCAGAACTCTAGTATCGCTGCCGCCACACCCCTTTTGACCCATCTGTGTCAGGCCATAGAGTTGTATTTTAACTGTGGGTTAAACACTGAGTTTTTAATTCTGCTTTGTATTTTCATATATTGTACCGCACCTTGAAGAGAGGCAGGAAAGAAATAAAATTGATGATGAGGATGAGGATGAGGATGATGATGTGATGATGGTGCTTGGCTTTCTAGAAAGACAGCCGTGTGTTCCTCAAGAAGCCTCTATATTGTTAGGGCTGGAGATAAATATTGGCTCAGCAAGTTGCTAGAACATTTGGATGGAGTGATTACATGCTCAGAAAACAAATTTCAGTTCAGGATCTTATAAATTCTTCTGCTTCTAGTGTGGGATACCATCGCATGACTGTGTTTCGTATTCTTCAACTCTTTCAAATGCAGGAGCCATGCTGACCGTAACAGTACATATTGTGGTAATATCTTTATTAGGCCTACAAAGAGGCACAAAGTTATCTGTTCAAGCTTCTGAAATATACATTTTCTTTCATCTGGCAAAGATGGTTCTTAAAAACATGGAAGGAAAGGCAAGGGGATAGAAATGACAATATTAATATAGCATAGTCTGTTACTTCTCTTGAGATCTCAGAGTTTGTCACTAATATCTAATCTGCACTACAGAAATAATGTTTTAACTGCCATGGCTCAGTGCTATGGAATTCTGGGATCTGTAATTTTGGGAGATATTTAGCTTTCTCTGGAGTGAAACAGATGAGTAAAATAAAGCAGCTTCCAGCCACTCCAAAGACAGAGCATTTATATGACTGGAAAATGGGACAAAGCTGCATTCTGGGGGCTAAAAACCAGAACAAAAAGAAGCCAGGAAAATTTGGATCTGCACCTGCATATAAATGCCCCAATGCAGGTGCGGGGCTGCAGCAAAGCAAAGAAATGAACGCGGGACAACTCCACAAGATACACAAACTGGACAGTCCAACAGGTTGCAATAGGGTGAAGGGGAGTGAAGGGGGCATTTTTTGTTGCCTCCCCACCATATATGCACCATACTTGTCAGTTGCTACTCCCAGACTTATGACCTTTTTTTTCTAAGGAGGCTAGGATGGCTCCCTCCTTGCTCTCCTTCTGCTGACAGTTGAAAACTTCCCTGTTCCTCCAGGCTGTTAGGAATTAACTGTGATGGCTTTTTAATGTTGTGTGGTTTTGTAGATTTTTAAAATAGCATGTCTTTTAATTAATTTTAAATAGTTTTAGCTCTATATTATTTGATAGTACAGATAAAAATATCATATACACACATCATATGCTATATCTATATGATGTTTTTAATAATTTATTTAAATTTTATTTTAAATACTTATTTACTTATTTATTTAATTCTATTTTAATAATAATTGCTAAACTACCTTGATTCCCATTATAAAGGGATATAAATGCAAAGGAGGAGGAGAAATGGGGAAAAATGTAAATGAAACAAACAAAAATTATTAAGCTATCCCAGTCTTTCCCATATCATTTGCCTCTGGCAAATTTTGAAAAGCCTTCTAAATTGCCCCAAATTTAATGGCTTTACTGACAGTAGGTTAATGAGATTTCATAACAATTCTGACTTTATAAAAGTAAGATATTTTGATATTAAAATGGAATCTTGGTGCCTTCAAGTAGAAGGAGAGTGAGGCCTTTGTATCATTCTTGTGAAATTTAGAAAGTTGGGTGCCGAACACAAGGGCAGCATATTTTAGAAGATTTGTATCAAATGCTGCAGATGGGAGCCCCATCTGTCACTGCTGGGTGAGTAAGGAAATCTTGTTTCATTGGCTGGCAAGTCTTTACCTTTCACTGATTCATTGAGCTGGCCTTGAGTTTGTACATACAAATAGTAGCCTGAGTACAAAAATGAATCCTCCAGCATATGATGAGCTGTCATTAAAAAGGTGAAACAGTGCAGGGCACTCCTGAGCATACCACCTTTTATTAACTCTAGCTTTGATGAATCTACCACACTGTGCAACATCTAGATGGTAACATTCAAGTCAGCAATAAATTTTCTAGTTTGTCAGTCCACCCCACTAGATTGGTTTGGGATCAGAGATTATATTGATATTCATATATTACTATTCAGAAAATTTCACAGCAGTAAGGAAATTAAATGATTCACGTAGTGTATACACTTTTTCTAAGGCATCTATCTTGTGACTAAAGCATCATTGACTAGTGGATATCTGATATCTGGTCTGTTTTGTGTTGTTTTTTAAACTGTATGAAGCATTTATGCCTACAGTTTCCTGACCTTTTTTTGTACCTGCTTGTTATAGAAATGTGTTGACCAGATGCATGTATCTATTGGGGGCAGGGGGGATTTTTTCTTTCTTTCTGTTAAGAATTTACCTAAATTCATAAATGTTTGCCTATTGGAGAGGAAATGATCCTGAACGGAAAGTCATTTGAATGTAGCAGAAATAGAAAGTAACAAATTTGTCTCTGGTTTTATGTGCACAGTTCTTAAAAATTCTGGATTTGAATCCTTGCATGCATAGATTTGTTCATGATGAACTAGGGTTGTCATCTCATTTCCTTTAACACACAAATGAAAGGCAGTTAAATATATTGTTCACTAGGTGGTGGGTGTAGCAATATTTGTCTGACCCATTTTCAAATAATTTCAGTACTTAATATAATTGACAGATTCATTTGTTTTGATAATTTAAGATTTAAAAAAACAAATCAAATTCCTGACAAAGTGAAACTGAACTTTTGTTTTGTTTTGGGGTTTTGTGCAGAACTGTTATGAAAATGTCATAAGCATTGGTGGCACAATTTCAGAAGAATGGGTATAGGTTTGTATGTAAAAGAGGTATTCAGGCTCTGAAAAGGAAAATTATTAGCTTGTCATTGAAACCACTCCCCAAAATTTTCCTAGAAATTTTTATCAATTTCTAGGAAAATGGCATATTTTGTAATTGTGCACCCATTTCTTTCATTTCTTGAAATTATATTCTGCCCCCCACAAGGGCCCATGGTGGATTTCAACAAAGCTGTTGTTTGTTGTTGTTGTTGTTAGTATTTCTATCCCACTTTCCTCCCAAGACTGGGACCCAAAGCAGCTACTGGGACCCAAAGCAACCCAAGGTTCAAACTAGGTAAAACTGTAGAAGTATAAATTCAAGCATCAGGATTAAGATTGAGGAAACTTTGGACCCAATGCCTATTTGTAGTTCTTCAAACCCATTCTACTCCAAGCCCCTGCACTCCCTTTTTACTCAGCAATTTCTTTATATACATATATTTTAAAAAGAGCAAAAAACAGAGAACTTGATTGTTACTATCAGAAGACTCTAGGAACTGCAAATTAATTGTACATCTCCATTTCCCAAGCCATTTTCAAAGATCCAAAATTGCCTCCCAAAGTCCTAATGTGGTTGTGATTTCTGGTTGTGATTTTCAGCATTGGGCTAAATGAATGGGAAATGGTGTAAGAATCTCCCCCCCCCCCTAGAAAAAAAGAATCTCATCAGATAGAAACAATGTTGCCCAAAGCACAATAAAACATGATAGACAGTCCCACAATTGTAGAGAATCCCCAACTAGAGCTGGTGACAGAGAACTTGAATATTCCGTCTTATTCATGCATGAACACAACACTGATGTCTGCCAGATCTCTCAGACTCCACCAAAATAGTTTTAGTATTGTTGTAAGAAAAGTAGCAAAAAGATTGGGCTTCATTATCCTTTTCTAAAAGTACTGGGATTAGAGACATTAGAAAAACCATTTGTTGTTATTATTTCTCTACAGTGGTCTTATATGAAGCTCTTGTACAAGAAATGTATCAAATTTTGGAGACATCAGGGAGGAGCATACAGGCAAAATAAAGTGGTTTCCAACACTTTAAGTACATCTTTAGACCAGCACATTCCAACCACTTTGAAGGCAAAGCTTTTAGAAGATGCACATCTCCAAAGCTGGTGGAACCAAGCTGAAGCCATGCTTTGGGGCTAAAAACTAGAGCAAACAGAACCCGGGAAAGTTCAGTGTGGAAGATGCGCATCTTCATGCCTAAATTTAAATGCCTTGAAGCCAGTGTGGGGCTGTGGCTAAGCTGTCATGGACCAAGAGCTGTAGGACTGGGGACTGGAGGAAGAGTCTGATGAGGAGTCTGATGAAAATCCAGGCAGATCTTCCAGACAGTGAACAGCCTTCAGCTATCCATGTTACAGAGCAGCCAGCCATCCTTATTGAACAGCTTCAGCCAGCCTATCCTGTGGAATTGAAGCCGAGCAGGACAAGGACAAGACTCATCTACTGATGAGACAGAGGACACAGCTGGGGTCTTAAGTCCTCAATCAAGGAGGCGGAATGAAAGGAACCATCAAAAGATAGAGCTAAGATACTCAGCCAGGCTGCAGGCTAAGCAGCAAGCAAGCAAACAAGCAAGCTCTGATTGTTTTGACCTGCTTTGGGGAAAAGCAAGATCGAGTTGCTTTTTCCTGGATGTCTGTTCCAGGCCATAGTTGAGAATCCCATTGGTGTACTTTGCTTCTGATTGCATTGTTTTCAGTATCATGGTTAGGAAAAGATGACAAAATCTGTCAGGCCAAATCAGGCTGTTTTTCCAATGTTTTATTTATTTCACAGCTATATTGCCTGTGGCCTTTTTCCTTCTGGCATCACATCATGCACCTCCATAGTTATGCCCGCTGAATCCAAATTACTATGAAATCTTCAGTAGTATTCAGATTTGCATTTTGTCCTTCTTGGAGAAGACCTGCTTCAGTTCAGCTACCTCCTGAATCCTAAGAAGAATCCCAAAACTGTTCTAAATTTGGAATTTGTCTGAATCTAAAGATCACCACAGAACATACATAAAAATGGTAGAGAATGTATTTTCTTACATAAGAAAATATGATTACATGCATATTCTGAATGACAACAATAACCAAGCCATCTTTGTCCCCCCTTTTAAACTAACTAAATAAATAAATCAGCAGGGGCAGATCTTCTTTCATTTAGAAGGATGAAGAAATACTTTCTATGGGCCATCCAAATCTTATTTCTCTCTTTTAAAAATATAATTCTTCATTTGGTAGGTTATTGAGTCTTGACTCTCTCTAATATCAAGTCTGACAAATGAGTTGTCAAAAATGAAAATCAAATGATCAGGATTGAAACCCTCATTTGGTTTTGCTCTCTCATCACATTACAAGGAAACAGCTCTTATCCCATTCTCATGCTCATTTTTCCAGTTTACCGGTTAGCATAGCACTAAGAGAATCAGGAAAAAAGCAATTTATCTCCCTGTATTTTTTATTCTGGTATGCTTGGTTTTCATTTTAAGTTTAATACTTTTGTGCAATGGAAAACATAGATGCAGTTGAAGTTCCAAACCACACGTGACAATGGTGGTGGCCGTAGTGGTAGTGAAGGAGAAAACAGAACATGCAATGATCTCACCATAGTGAACACACTTCTAATAATCACCTGTGGCAGTCCCAGTGCAAATCCACATGCTCTTCTTGGTTATTGCTGCCACTGTAATCCACATGCTAGATGAATTTCCTCACATAAGGCTATATTTTTAGGCTCTAACACTGGCTATAATGATTAGGCAGTTATGAATAATAATAATAATAAAAAATATTACACAGAGCTTCAAATGTTATATACCATACAGTATATACTTGACTATGGCGGGATACAGACCGCCCCTTTGGGGCAGCCTGCACCCGCCCCTTTCACCGACAGATCAGGGCATGAGCTGCCACAGCGGCAGCCCCGGAGGCCCCGATCCTCCGCTTTTCCAGGCTTCGGGGAAGCAGAAAAACGCCACTTCCCCATGGCCCAGAAAGGGTTGTCCTTGGGGCTTCATCCACCAAGGACACCCCGACAGCAGTGGGGAGAGAGAGAAAGGGGCTACTCGGCCCCTTTGTCTTCACTATTGCTGGCACGGCCATGTAAAAGCCACACCAGCAATACGTGGTGCGAAAGGAGCTCCATTTTGGTGTCACTGAAAGGGCTCCATAGGCGCCCTGCAGCAGCACCAAGACGTAATGGCCTCACCGCACCATTTGGACACAATGTGGCCGTTACGTCAAAATGGTGCCGCCATTTTGACGTACTGAGTACGTCCTAGGGTTAGGGAGCATCTGAAAAGGATGCTCCCGGGCAACCCTAGCACATACTCAGTACATGGTTAATGACCCGTTTGTACACAACCAATAACTCAAGAAATGTATGCCCCAACGTCATGGATTGACTTATATACGGGGTAATAAGCTAATATTGCTGATAAAGTTCCAAAAAGAAGTGTCCATCTTTCCTTCATAGCCAGGAATTTTTAAACAGCTCCCCGTTTGAGTCCTCACACACTCTTCTCTCTCTCTCTCTGTGTGTGTGTGTGTGTGTGTGTGTGCGCATGTGTTATCCTTCAGCCTTTCTTCTTAGCTAGACCTAAGAAAAGGGGGAGAGAGAGAGTGTGTCCAGGCTTATACCCCATTTTGCAAGCCATGAGCTTGAGAAATGTTGGTGGTGAAGGGAGGAGAGAGAGAGAGAGAGAGAGGTTTGTACCCCTTTTTGCAAACCATGAACCTGGAAAATTCTGGTGGTGAAGGGAAGAGAGAAAGAAGATTATCACACAAGATCTTACTGCCTGGAAATCACCACAGAGCCTTGGAAATGCTGTGGGTAAAGGGAAGGGGAGAGAATGTGTGTGTGTGACGAGGCTTGCTTCCTTAATTTACATGCCGATACTGTGACTTTTGAGAGAGGTCCAGAAAAGCAGAAGTAGGAAAGGAAGTGGTGCTTTCTTGTACTTATAAGTCTGTACAGAAATGGCAATGAGTTCAATATAAAGATTTTTGTAACATGTCCTCGTGTTTGACCCACAACTTATCCACAGGTCATATCAAAATCCATGATTTTGGGCCCCAAAACTGCCCTCAACTTATACATGAGGCTGACTTATACATGAGTATGTATGGTAGCTATTATTTCACTTTATATTCTCTAGCACATAAAAACACTTATAGCTGCACTTTCTTTTATATTAACACACTACTAACAAACCTAACAACCTTACACAAATTTCCTTTGGTTTCTTTGGCACATTACAGGCATGTAGGCGCTCCTTTCCCCACCGGATCAGGACTTCAGCTGCCAGAATGGCAGCCTCAGAGGCCCTGATCCGCCGCTTTCTAGGCCACGGGGAAGCAGCAAAAGGCCGCTTCCTCATGGCCTGGAAAGGGGTGTCCTTGGGGCTTTATGCCCCAAGGACATCCGACGGCGGCAGGGATGAGGAGGAAGGGGCTGCTTGGCCCCTTTCTCCTTTGCGTCTCTGGCACAGCTGTCAAAATGTTGCACCAGCGACGCAAACCACGAAAGGAGCTCCATTTCAGAGCTCCGTTTTGGAGCTCCTTCGTACTGCACGGAAAGTGCGCTCTATGCACCCTCACACAGCGCAAAGACGTCACGTCCATGCTGCCCCGTTTGGAGGTGGTGCGTTTGTGATGTAGTAAGGGCGGCCCCCATGTGGAACGGGCACCGCCATTTTGTACGTCCTGGGGACATATTAGGGTAAGGCACGCACTTTGCCTAACCCTAGTACATCCCCAGGACGTACTTTACGCCCATTTTTAATGGGCCTTTCTCTCCTTTCAAAAGTCAGAGAGGCCCTCCTCCTCTCTAACTCTCTTCATCTGAATCCTGGGGCCCTTTCAAATTACATAGTTATGACACTATGGGTGCATCTACAGTGTAGAAATAATGCAGTTTTACAACACTTTAAGTACTGTAGCTCTATCCTTTGGAATCCTGTGATTTGTAGTTTTACAGGGTCTTTAACCTGCTCTACCAAAGAGTACTGGTACCC
Organism: Sceloporus undulatus; assembly: GCF_019175285.1. Taxonomy (NCBI): domain Eukaryota; kingdom Metazoa; phylum Chordata; class Lepidosauria; order Squamata; family Phrynosomatidae; genus Sceloporus; species Sceloporus undulatus. The sequence continues at coordinate 53,916,976 of NC_056525.1, forward strand.
TACAAAATGAAAAATCCCAGGATTCTTTAGGATGGAGCCAGGGTAGTTAAAGTGGTGTCAGACTGTATTTAATCTCCAGTATAGATGCACCCTATGATTCCACTTTAATAAGTATCATGGCTTTATGCAATGGTATTCTATAGTTTGTAGTTTGATGAGGTACTAGAAGTCTCTGATTGAACTCTAAATATCTCTCCCTAAAAGCCCATAGGATATTGCCAGAGCTGTTATAGTTGAATATAGGACTGTAATCATGTAGTATAAAAGGGTCCCTAATCTTTTCTGACTCTTCTCATGCACATTCCCACTACATCATTCCATCAGCCCTCCCATTCTCACTCTTTACCAATGACTGTTTATAGGCAAATTGACTTTATCCAGCATTCTACACTTGTTATGTCATCTTTCTACCCAACTCTTATCATAATTACTAACATTATAATGCAAAACTGTTAATTTTTTTTTAAAAAAAAGACATCAGAGACATATTGCACCAAATAACAGAACATTGAGTAAGATTTGGCTCCATAGCACTGTATGATGAGCTGAAAACATAAACATAATGGAACTGTGCAAATTTTAATCCAATTTCAATTTAAAATATTCAGATTGTCAGAGCTTGGAGAAGTTAGCTTTTTGAACTTCCATTTCCTCAGTCCCTCAACCTGCATAATCACAGGGGCTGGGACATTATGGGAGCTGTTGTTGTTACTAGATGCCCTCGACTTGAGCTTGACTATGGATGAGACATCTTCAAAACCTCTATACTTTCTCCATGTATTATTTCCTGAGTGTAGTTATGTGTAGTTATCTGACTCAAAATGTCCCATTCATTTTAGCTCATTCACTCCTAGTATTGTTATGTTTATATGTTCTGTTTCTTTTTTTACGATGTCTAATTTCTCTTGACCCATACTTTTCACATTCCATGTACCTATAATGTGTTGCACAGCTTCAGTCCTTCTTTTCATTTTTAAATGTGTCTGCTGCAAGGCGCCCTGTCTTATTTAGTTCTGGTTTGCCCTTGCCCACATCTATGTTTGTACTTGCCCTCTGTTCCATCCTTTTAGCTCTCTGTTTGTGTCCTGTTCCTGCCTCTTGTTTTGTTTTGGATTGTCTCATCCTGGGGTTTTCATGGTGACAGGTTACTGCAATGAGGTTCAGCTTTGCTTCTCCATGCAGTACTGACATGTGTTAGCTATGGTGTCACTGCTGTAATGTTGGATAGATCCTCCATCAGTGTCACCCACCACTACTGCTAATGCCCAGTAATTGCTTTCTAACCATCTTTAGGTTCATTCCAGACCCCCTCTTCCTTTTCCGCCTTACTCAATATTAGTCTCTCTTGAGTTTTATCATTTTTTCCTCCAGCCCTGGTTTGTTCATTTCCTTTCCTCCTCAGCTTCCTTCCTCTCAGCATTTTTGCCTCCCCAGTCCCTCTCAGGACAGTTAATGATCTATGGTTCTCTGCCCTCTCTTCTCTGGCAGAGATTGAGGTGATAATTATCTGCTGCACTCTTGCCAGCTCCCTGTTTTCCCCTCTCAATGCCTTCAGTGGTGGGGGTCAGCAGTGATGATCCAGCATGCTCTCTGGAAGTTCCATTTCTTCCTTCTTCAATGTTTTCAGCAGCAACAGGGTGATGATGACCTTCCTTCCTTCTCTTCATTACCTACACTCCATAAAATAACCACCTCCTGCTTTGCAAATTGGTAAAGCTGATACAGTTCTCTTTGGTGGGCCAATCCCTTAAGAGCCACCATGTGCATAGAGTGTTTCTTTCCTGTTGCTGTAGGCAGTTGTTGCTAGAGTTCTATGCCTGTCCAGAGTGCCACAGCCATATGCACACACAGGGGAAAATTAAATTGTCCCCTGTTAAAGATAAGCACTAGATCAACATAAATAAATAGCCACCCTAAATCACAGCAGCATACCACTCTGAATTTATATGTTCCTGCCTACAGAGTAACACTGTAAAACAAACTATAATGACACATATCCCTTATCATCCGTCATTTCTACCTAACATGGAAGTATGTTTGATGTTTGTGACTATTCTGCAATGCTGGAATCCACTCAGAGCTTTAAGAAGAATATAATGGAATCTTTAAGCAATTGTGTCACTTTTTATAAGTTCCTCCGCTTTACTGGGTTACTCTGATGTACAGATTTATTTGTTAAGATAGGGGTCAATTTTTAAATGATCCCAGGTTAAGTTATTACATTCTCTCTCTCCCCCTCTCTCTTTCTGTGTATATGTGGGTCTGTATAATCAGATACATGTACTGTATTGGAGGAGTTGGAGTTCATATAATATTGCAGGCTGTTTTTCTTTCTTTCTTTCTTTCTTTCTTTCTTTCTTTCTTTCAAAACTGTATCCTGTTTAATTATGTCTTCACAAAGGAATGAAAAACACTGTCAATGCATGAAACAGCATCACTTGATATTGTAAAATGGCACACTCTGGTGTCTAATGCTGATTCTGATCCAAGACAATGATACCACAGCATAGATTTTGGATACAAGCAACAGACCTGAGATGCACTCTTCAAAGGCCAACTTAGAAATTTCCTCCTTAAATCCAGGCTGTGGAATTTTAACTTGTAGAGAGGTGATGCAGAGGTGACAGAGTCTCCAGCTAAAGTGAATTAAAATAACCACATTATTGTAACATTGAAATAGACTATAAAATGTATATGTATGATTTATATGTAAATAAACCAGTACAATGAAATCAATATGAAACTAGAACACAGCCTACTTATGCTTTATTAAAAATCTAACTAATTGTGAGTCATTCCACCCACCACTTGCCAAATGTACTAGAGATGGTAAATGAAAGCCTGTTGAGTAGAATAGATATTGGGAGGAATGTGAGTGTCTTGGGGGGGGGGGGGGGGGGGAAAAAAATATCCTTGAGGGGGATAAGAAAAGATACTGTTAGGGCTGTTGTCAGAATGAGACTGTGAAAAGTATTTAGCTGGCAAAAATTGTGTATATCTCTTGCTTTTCTAGGGGCTGCTTTGAAGAAACAATCCCTGAACATGGAGAGGAGAGTGGGGGGAAATGTGTCCCTTGTAAAGACCTTGGGATAGAAAACTTGCTATGCAGGTGTGTTTTGTCTCCTTGCACCATATTTCATGAGGTTAAGGTAAGAAATCTTGGGTTGTAATGACAGTAATTATTTATTTTACAGGCTAAATATTAAATACAGTACAATACAAAATATTAAATACAGTACAGTACAAAATACAAAACAAAACAAAAACCAAGACTTGTCAGTTACCTTCTAATGTAATTATGTTTCCACTGACATTCTTTGTATAGTCAAGTTAGATTTGCTTAGACATGTGTGAAAAATCCATGTAATTTAATTTCCTTCATCCTGATCTATACCACACAGAAATGGATGTGGGCATATATTATTCTCAGAAATCCACATATATCAAAAGTTTGAAGAAATATGCCCTATAAAATGTAAATATTAGAAAATCACACTTAGAAAAATGGATACATTTCAAAATCTGTAAAATAAATTCTTTAGATAATATGTGTGTATGCTAACAATGCATACCATTTCAAAAACGCACATAAAAATACAAAATTCTCAACATGCACACATTCCCCCACCTACCCAGCCAAACCTTTGTCCCATAGGTTGGATACAGAGTTAGAGAATGGATAAAGTTCTCCAATATGGACTTATCTAACATACACATTGCTGCGCTTAATTGTTTCATATGTTAATGATGCTTCAGTTTTTGTTTCCATCAAACAGAAGCAGCAAATGATACTTTCCACTAAAAACAAGTAACTAATGACAACATTCTGTTTACATGCAACTCTACATGCAACTCCAGTTCATGGGGTTCAGGATCCCATTTCCTATTTCTATTCCAACTCCACCACATGTCTGCAGAAACTAAATATCCTTGCACCTTCATAGATAGATAGATAGATAGGTGCAAGGTTATTTAGTATATGTGGAGGGGGGAAGTTGCTAGATTTCCCATTGTGACATAGATTCTGCCTTTCCCTCCTCTGTCATATGTTCTGTCTTGCAGTGCAAGCACTAGAAGGTGCTGGAAAGCTAATTTTCTTGTATACAGCATGCCTGCAGTTTAAGTTTTAATGAACAAGAATTCAACATTCTGTGGATTTAGATGTGTCTATTACAAATGGCAGAAATGCTTAAGAAATGGCAGCATGCAACCAGAAGAAACACTGAGTGAAGATTGTGCATGCATGTGTACGTGCACACTCACATGCATGAATTTTAATAATATTTGACTTTGTTTGCCTCTGTTCTTGGGCTCATCCTGAAATATTGGTAGCATATTTACAAGGCAGGCAGTAAGCTTCTGTACCCCGAGCATCATGGATGTGTCCCTCGGGAGTACAAGTTGTGGTGTATGCCTTTATTTTGTTTTCCAGTCCAATGAATGGCCTGTTTCCCTATGTTACAACCCACAACCTTTCCTTGTGAAATGGTTTCTGAAAAGCTCACACACCTTCTCTTGGCCTTTGGCTGAAGTAGACTTCTTCCATTTAGTTTTGTCAATAGGCACTTTCTTTGCCCCCCTAGGGAGCAGATAAGTGGAATTGTTTCAAAAAGATTTCTGTATGTAACACTGAGTGGGATTTTGAAGATGGGAAGGATGGTGTGGGGGAGGAAAAGAGCAAGAAGGCAATTTAGGAGGGAAGAAATCTAAAGGAGAAGATGAAAGATTTACTGCACTGAAATTCATAGATGAATCTTTTAATATGGATTTTTTTCCAGCTTATGTGGGAAGCAAAGCTATTTAATAACCAAGACCATATGTGTGTCTAATCATTAATTAATTAATCAATCATTAGGCTATGATAAGCTGCAGTGCTCAAACCCCTATAGAGAATACATTTTGACAGGGCTGGGTAATATTCTCTCATATTTGACCAGTGAATAATTTACAAGAGGATGGATTGTAGCTCAAGGCTAGATGACATATTTTGAATGCAAAATGTCTAAGAATTATTCCCTGGTATCTCCAGGTAGGGCTGCAAAACATCCCTGTCTAATATGCTGGTCAAGCTTCAACATAGCTTCAGCTATGGTTTTCCTCCGGCAGAAAAATAGGCACCGGCAGGCCGCCCTTTATGGGTCGTCTGTACTGCACCTACGTAAAGGTAAAAGGTAAAGCTTTTCCCTGACAAGAAAATCTACTTGTGTCCAACTGTAGGGGCTGGTTTTCATCTCCATTACTAAGCTGAAGAGTCAGTGTTGTCAAAGACAAACCTGTGATCATGTGGTCGGCATGATTGCACAGAATGCTGTTACCTTCCCACCAAAGTGGTACCTATTTATCTACTTGCACTTTTACATGCTTTTGAACTGCTAGGGTGGCAGGACCTGGGACTAGTGATAGAAGCTCACCCCATCCCATGGTGCTTGGGCCTCAAACTGCTGACCTGCCAATCTTGCAATCATCAGAGTCAGTATTTTAACTGCTGATCCACCAACAGGTAACTACTGCCTTCTTTTGTGTAGGGGGGATTGGTGGGGTTGGGTGGTATTGTCAATTTAGTATAAGATTATAGTTGAGGGGGTTAAGTATTATCTTTTTTATTGCATTTAGTGGGCATTAAAAGAGAAGTTAAAATGGAACAAAAGGATCTTCATGCAATGTGCAGAGAAATAGTTGGCATGCTATAGGTTTCTGTGAAATTTTGAAAGCTATCTGGGCTTCATCCCATATTTTCAAACAGAGGATCACAAAGGCTCTGAAAATCCAGGGAGACCCAAACGGAGCTCCTAAGGGACCTTGAATTCTGAGACAAGCACTAAATGGACACTCCAAAAAAGGAGGTCCAGCTATCAGTTGTTTTGGGGGGCTGAGGAAAAGAAGTACTCCTCTTAGGCCCCATTCCCACTGGCTTATTTGTCCTGGATAGAACTGGGCAGATCCGGTTCCCACATATCGAATCTGCTTGGAAAGAAGTGTCCACTACCCTTTACCTCGATTGGGGCAACTTGCCCCTCTGAAGTTCACATTTACAGTACCGCTTTAAAATGGAGCCTCCTTTGTTGTCAATGAAATTCACTTCCGCTTTCGTCAAAGGTGACATATCCTACAGCCATTGGCCAACCGAATGGGTGCTTATCCCCCTCCTTTTTAAAAAAATACTGGCGGCAGTGTGTGCATATTCTCTCAGCTCCAGGTGTGTGTGTGTGTGTTGTGTGTATTTCGGTCATTACAGATTATGGCAACCCTAAAACGACCCCAATCCTGGGGGTTTCTTGGCAAGATTCGTTCTGAGGAGATTTGCCATTGCCTTTCCCCTGAGGCTGAGAGAGTGTGAGTCCCCCAAAGTCATGGGTTTCCACATGCCAGCCTCTAGCTTCCCCTTTGCTTCCATCTGAGCATTGCCTCCTCTTTGGAACCTCTTCCCAACCCTTCCCTTCCCTTCAGGCTCAATGCCACCTCTGAAGCCTTTGCCTCCCCCCATGCCATCCTCTTCCAATAATAATAATAATAATAATAATAATAATAATAATAATACCTCACCTCAGAATGCCATCTCTGCATCTTCTTTGCTTTCCCTCTGATTGCCACCCCAGCATGCCTTACATACACATATACATATGTGGCAAAAGCATTCACACATAATTTGCCAAATTTAAAAGGAAACACATTCACATATTCTGTCACACACACACACACACACACACACACACAATTAAAAAAAATGCCACTTGCAAAGTGACCTGCTGTGCCAGCAGCAAGCAAACGAAAGGGAAATGTAGCACAAGCAGACACATTCTATCAATATGTATCAAACTATAGAAAAAGAATTTGCATAATCTGTCACAATAATAATAATAATAATAATAATAATAATAATAATACCTCACCGCAGAATGCCATCTCTGCATCCTTTGCTTTCCCTCCAATTGCGACCCCATTTCATTACATACAGCTATGTAGCAAAAGCATTCACATACTGTATCAATTTGCCAAATTGAAAGGGAAACATTTGTAACATCCGCATTGTAGCATTCACATTTTGCACACAAAAATAATTTTTTAAAAAGCCACTTACAAAGTGAGGGGTTGTGCTGGCAGCAAGCAAATGGAAGGGAAATGTAGCACAAGTAGACACATTCTATCAATATGTATCAACCTGTAGAACAAGCATTCACATAATCTGTCAAGAATAAAAATACAAGAGAGAGAGAGAGAGAGAGAGAGAGAGAGCTGCCTGCAAGAGGGAAGGCATGTTCCGCCCTCTGCTCTCCCTCCGACCTAATCCCTCCCCTGAACTTGACCCAAATATGACCAGTGCCAAGTTCACATTTGCCGGCACCCGGTTTTTCTCAAAAGATACGGGAAAAACTCCGCTTTCAAATGACCCACGCCAAGGGGGATTTGCCCCTGAACGTGTGTGCAAAGCTCAAATTTGAGGGTAAAAGAACCAGTGCCAATATGAACTTCCCACTTTTAATCTGGTTTCTGAACCAGGGTAAAAGGTAGTCTGAATGGCGCCTAAGTCTTCTGAAGTATAAACATCTTCTGTAAACACCGCAGTGAAGCTCTGAGCCAAAAGCTGTATAATTAGCTTCAGGACACAAGCCAGCTTACTAAAATGACAAATAGTACCAAGGCAAAATGTATTTCAGCCAAGCTTAGTGATATAGAGTAAACACTTGTTGCTAACCTTGACATATACAACACAAAGAAATGAGAGAACTCATGAATAACACATAGAATTTTTTTAAAAAAGTAGGACAAGCAAAACTCTTAGGCCTATAATTTAATTCACTTCCACATAATTTAATGCATGTGCAATGTGCAGTGAGCAATCTTTCACACTGTACATGTAGTTTCATGTGCATCATGTCTCATGCAAATGCATATCCATGTCCATGTTCAATGTGCATCCATGCACAACTGGCACTGCATGCAGAACCCCACTTCTTCAGCCTTGAAATCCATATATTTGCAAAATGGTCACATAAGATAAGCAGGGATCTGACATGAGGTATAAAGCCAGGTTCCTATTAACTTGGGTTCTAAGAAATATCTGAATTGTACTGATCAAAGCCTTGTCTTGTGTGATACAAGAAAACACTAATGATGACAATAATTTTAGAAACTGTGATCATTAGAAGTCTTGGTGGGAACAGACTTTGTGATAAGTGGGGACAGCTCCAAAAAAGACACAAGATAAGTTTTCCTAATCAGAAAGCTCTACAGAGGCTGAAATATATTAGATCTTGTAAGAGGTACTATTCTATTCATATGGAAAGATGCTATGTTTGTAACTTGGCTTATTCTTGTTTTCCTGTGATTGAATTGCTGTCTTTTAAGCTGTGTGTTGAATTTTGTTTTCTATTGCAGGTTCTTTCATAGTACTGAATATAATGAAGTGTAGACTCAAGAGAGATCTCAATTTAAAAATAATTTACTGTGGATCTATACTCTGGTAAATCATAGTATGTGAGCAGGATTCACATTTGATTATGAAAGATTCCTACATGCTGAAAAAATAGCTTAGTTTAGGGATAGGAAAACAGAGAAGACATGTTTTTAGAAGAACCTACACTAAAGCATAATTTGTGACACTGTCTCCAGCAGTTGATAAGCATAGGTGTTCTTCCGGTGAGTACTTCAGGGTTTCCTGGATAAAAGAATAATCTAGATCCATTTAACTCTGAATTCAGGCTTAGTTATTAAATGGAGACTACATTGGTTGCCTTGATGGCTGAACTTTGGAGGGAACTTCTCAGAAGCTTTTCATACCATCAGCCACAGTATCTTTCTGGGCTGCCTTGATGGGATGTGAACTGGGAGCACTGTTTTACAGTGGTTTCATTTCTCCATGGATGGCTGAATTCAGAAGATAGTGCTGGATAGTCTTTGTCTCCCTGGCTGTAGCTCAGTGGCTGGTTTGTCCCCCATGCTGTTTATTATCTACATGAAACAACTGGGAGAAGTTATCTGGAATTTTGGAGTTCAGTCGTCAGTATACTGATCTCTATCTCTCCTTTCCATTTAATTCTAAACAAATAATCTTTCTGCCAAACCTGTACCTGCAGTCAGTAATGGATCAAAAGAGGGCGAACAAATCCAGACAAGGCTTAATTCAGAAATTTGATCCTGATAAAACAAAAGTGATCTTAGTCAGTCAGAGAAGTTCAAGGAACAGAGATTTAGCCTGTGGTTGGTTTACACTCTGCTGAAATATCAGGTTTGTAGCTTCCATGTATCCCTCTATTCAAATTTAAGTCTTCATGATAAGACTGCATTTGCATAATACCTTCTGTTCCCATTCCTGGAGATATCAAATCTGGGTATGGTGACACATGCTTTGATTATATAGCATTTCAGTTACTGTAACACATTCTATGTGGGGCTAGGTCCAAAATAATGTGACTAGACTTTTGCATGAGGCTGGTTACAGTCCCTGGTAGCAGGAAATTCACTTTTTATCAGTGGACACAATTCAAATTATTGATTATGACATTTGAAGCCCTGCATGGCTCTCAGTCTAGTGATGGCAAACCTTTTAGGGGCTGAATGTCCAAACTAAAAGGTCTTCCAGCACTGGGTATTACCCAGTGCCAAGAGCAGGACTTCCACCTTTCAAGGGCAGGACTTCCACCCTTCGGGAGGCAGGACTTCCACCATTCAGGAGCGGGACGTTTCCCTGCCTCTTCCTCCGCCTCCCCCCACACTCCGGAGAGGCAACGGGAAGCTGGGGAGGGTCAGAAAGGAGGAGAAACAGGCGGGCACTCCTTCCTCCTCCTCTGCCAGTGCTGTTCCCAGCCTTCAGCCACCTCTGAAGAGGCATCTGGATGCCAGGAAGGGTTGGAAAGTTGGAACAGGCACACCTCTTCCTCCTCCTCCCCCTTCCATGCACCAGGGGAAATGGCATCATGTATCACCTCTGGCACGCATGTCATAGGTTCACCATCCTGGGTGTAGACTATCTGCAAGGCCATATCTCTCTCTATGAGTCTGCATGAGACTTGGAGTGTGTTATCTCTATCCCACCACCATCACAGGTACATTTGGTGAGGACACAAGCGAAGGTCTTCTTGTTAGATGCTCCAAGATTATGGAACTCCCTCCCACTGGAGCTCAGATGGTTCTCTGTTTGCTCCCATTCTGCCACCAGAAAAGACCTTTTTATTTAGGCAGGCAGCTGTTTTCAATGGATTTTTTTTTTTAAAAAAAAAAAAAGCTTTTTGTATCAAATATGTTTTAAGTGCACTTAGTTTTAATTATGTGTAAGCTGCTTTATGTCCTGTGCTGGTATAAAGGTAGAATGTACATTACCGTCCTCCCTCTATTCTTGTGGTTTTGGAACCTGTGTCCCTCGCTTATGTGTGAGGGATGGATGGAGGGGGAATGGGGCACATGCCCAAGGTAAGCTCCCACAGCCATGCGCCTGTATTCAAGCCAATGGGGTTTGAAAATATGCGAAACTCTGTTTTCATGAGGAGGTCTGGAATGGATCCCCCATGAAAAAGGAGGGGCAATTGTAAATTCGTAACAAACAGTCCTTGCTGAATGGATATAGCTATCTTATATGTAGACATTTAAGCTTTTGGTTGTTATGTCACTGCCACGTTTGTTTAGTACTGAATTCCACAAGTCAATTATTCACTTTATCCATAGAATCAAAAATCCAAAGCAGCCTTTGTGGGTCACATAATTCAACCCATTCAGAACTGGAAATCTACAGCCACAGCATCTCTAGCAGACAGCTCCCTATCTGGAGAGTTTCAGCCATTGCAAAGTATATGAAGTTCCTCCCTTTCTCAATCTTGAACCTACAGCCAATCAGATTCATTGGATTATCTTTTCATACCCTTTCCATGCTTCTCTCCCTACAGATAAAGGTAACAATACTTGGTGTTTGAAACATTAAACATCTAATCTTATATTTAACATTAACCTTATAGCCATTGAGACTTATTTGGCTTACAGGGGTACAAATAAACAGTGAAATACACAGTTGAATTAAGTATGACTATTGGGAATTGTAGAGGTAAGTTAAAGAAGTTTCATTAAAGTATTGGGTCCTGTTATGTTCTGACTATAATTCACAGTGCAGTCCATCTAGACTTGTGTTGGAATAGTGCTATAGACCAAGGTGAATAGTTCTGCAAGACTGCTGCAGTAAATGTACACGGCTGCCTTTGTGCTGTGTTGACTGAGAATTGAGTTGGCATTTTAATTCTTCCCCCTACAGTGGCTCGGCTGTTGCCTTCCTTCACAGTAAATGGGCCCAGCAACACTATTTGCTGAGGTCTCCAGAGAAATCAGCAAGACTGTATCAACAAATTTTAATACCTGCCAGATCCAGTTCATAAACCTCTCCCAGCAGATTGAACAGCAGCAGTGCAGCACTTAAAAGAAGTAAATAAAAGTAGAGCTAATGTATGGGTAAAAATAAAATAAAAATAATAACACCCAAGAACCAAGTGGCTTTGATGTGCAAAATGTGAGACTGAATGACATACTGCCAGCTACAGATGCCCTAATTTGATTTCACCCCCTAGAATAAACTATTCTAGTGCACTAAAAGGCATATTAACATCCATCTGTCAGAGGCTATCCTCTTTATTTTCAAAAGTTGTGGTACTCACCCCATCACTGCATGTGTCGCCCATGAAATAAGACAGGTGAGATTGAAAGCCGTTCTTTATGTATGTCAAGAACCAGGAGAAACTAATACTAGCTTTCTCTCTCTCTGCCTTATACATCCTATCCCTTTAGTTTCTACCCTCTACTCTGTCTCAAATTACATTGTTCTCTGTGTTTCTGCAATTTATTTCTCTGTTGTGCCTTTACACATAAAGCAGCTCAGGGCAGGATGAAAGAAAGAGGCTGTTTAACCCTTCCCATGCCAGTGCCTTTGGAATTCAAAACCACCCTCCCTAAGCTACTTTTTGTGTGTGTGTATATTGATACACAGGGAAGATACGGGGAGGGAAAGAGAAAAGCACCCTGACAAGAATTATTTTAATAATAAATAATAAATAATTTATTTGTATCCCACACAATCAACAAGGAATCCGGGTGGCTAACAACAGTGGAAGTACAATAAAAATACAATAAAAACCAAACTAATTCTTTCCCAGCTTGCCAGCCATATAAAGCAATATCAACAATAACAATAAGCAATATCAATACAGTGGCAATCAATAAGAAAACATAAGAATGTTACAAGTCAAACAAGGTTCATAGAAAATCCTTTCCTCAACCCTTCAGCACAGGTCCACAGTTTGAACTGAAACAGAAGGAAAAGGGTGAAGCAGCTTTTCTCCATATGCATACCCTCCAACATTTCACAGAAGAAAACCAGGCCATATGTGGCGAAGAAACATTGAAGTGTGGTCAAGATGGCAAAAAATAAATAAATAAGGAGGCACACATGAGCTAGGGGAGGCTGCAGAATTTTACTTTTGCCTGAGCCTACTGGGAAAGGAAGAATTCCACCCTCTCCTTCCCCCACTGCTGAGATGAGTGCAAATTATGGCGGGATACAAACCGCTGCTTTGCGGCAGTCTGCCGCCGCCGCCGGTTAGTCCGCAGGGGAGCCGGAGCCTCCACACGGCACGGCTCCCGTGCAGACCGAAAAAGAAGCTCCAAAATGGAGCTTCTTTTAGAGTTGCGTTTGCGACGTAGCGAGGCGCCAGGGGCGCACTCGCTACGTCACAAAGGACGCGACGCGTACAGACGCTCAGCGTCCGATACGCAAAGATGGTGCTGGCCATGTAGAAGGGCTGGCGCCATCTTGTACGGACGGAGTCCGTATTAGGCCCAGGGGCGTCTAGAAGAGACACCCCTTTTTTAAAATGGGACGTCCTCCGGACGTCCCAAATGCCGGTTTGTAACCGGCCACTGTTTGCATTTTGAACTCAATTTGTAGCAACTGAAGTAAACTGAGGACAAAGAGGGAAAGACAGAGGAGGAGAGAAAGACTGGGATATTTTAATAACAGAGTTTAAATGTAGGACAACAGAGGATTAAATTGGAACTGCCCCTATCAAATTGGAATAGTGGGAGGTAGGCATCTACTCACAATCATAGGACTAAATTCAATGTCATTGCAAGCAGCCATCTTGTTTGTACTAGGAGATTTACTTACTTATTTTACTGATATGCCACCTTTGTCCTAAGGTGACTCACAGATACAGTTGGCTAAAAATTCACCAATACAAATTTTAAAAAACACAATTAAAATAATATTATTTAAAAAGTATAAAATTACATTAAAAATACAAAAGATTTCCCACCCCACCTCATCCTACTCTGTAGTCCTCTGCAGCAACCTAGAACCTGCTCCCCTCAGGAGTGGTGCTGGAAATCCCAGAAATCTAGAGCAAGTTTTGAAGTTTAACAGGAAGCTGTAGGGAGGAAGAATAAGATTCCCCTCTCAGTAAAAATGTGGCAGGCAGCTTTGGGTTAAAAATAATGTGGAAGACAGCATTACAGAGTTACATGAAGCATTTAGTTTGAGCCTGAAATTTCCTGGAGATAATATTGTGGGATTATTGCCAACAGTGTGTAGAATCTGAGACTCTAAATTCTAATCCATATAAGCCAAAGCCCTGACTACAAAGCAGAACTAAAGATGACATTCAAAATCAATTGAAACCCAGCAACAGAAACCTAAGCTTTTGTTACTAACATACATGTATCTTAAATGTCATGCAGTTTATTATTACACAAAGGTCTTTTAGGTCCTGGTTTATGTTTATACATTGGCTGGTCTGGTCCATTTTACCTCCTCTAAGGGAAGAAAAAGACATACAAGGCTCAACTGGTATAGTAAGAGCATCTCTGATGTAGAACAGTTGACAGGTAAGGGAGAAAGAAGTTTAGTTCCCTGGGTATTATAGGGAATTAATTAATTAATATCCCACCTTCCCCAATCCATTTTACAACAGATTTCATTCCTTTATATATGAAAGCTAAAAAAAACAATTAAATAAGTAATGGTATTAAAAATATAAGATTAAATCAATTTAAAACATGTATAAAAGTCAATAAAACAGCACATTAAACATTCTTTCTCCCACAAAAGCCAAAGCCCTGTCTAAATAAAAAGGTCTTTGCTTGTCAGCAGAAAAAGAGCAATGAGGAGGGCAACCAAACCTCCCATAGAAGGCAGTTCTACAGCTTGTGATCAAAAGAAATTGGCCAGCTTTTAGTTTAGAACAACTTGAAAGAAAGATAAATGGAAGCAGAATGAAAGGCTGGAAAGGGGAGAAGGAGAGTAAACATAAAATGAGGAAACAGGGCAACAGGAAAAAAGAATGAAGGTGACCTGGATGAAAAGTGTACCCATCAGTTCAGATTAGTATCACATTTTCTCCTGCTTGTAAAACACTTCAGGGTATGTTGTTGTTGTGTGTCTTCAAACTGTTTCTGATTTGTGCTGACTCCAAGATGAACCTATCATGGAGTTTACTTGGCAAGATTTGTTTTGAGGGGATTTGCCCTTGCCTTGCTCTGAGGCTGAGAAAGAGTGAATTGTCCAAGGTCACCAAGTGGATTTCCATGGCTGAGTGCAAATTCAAACCCTGGTCTTTAGAGTTCTAGTTCAATGCTCAGACCAGTGCACCATGTTGGATGTTAATTTTGGGCTACAGCTCCCAAAATAACTGTAGTACTATGGTGTGTTTTCCATTTTCCATATGCTGAATGGGTCTCTTCAAGCTGGATTGCATACATGCTAAAACACTGTGCTGACATCCGGGTCTTAATTTGCTCCTGCCTCCTAGGGGAAGAAGGAACCCACTTACAGAAGTCCCTCTCCCTAATTATTTTTAGGGGGTTCCTATGCATATGAGAACTGGACAATGAAGAAATCAGATAGGAAGAAAATTAATTCATGTGAGATGTGATGATGGAGAAGAGTGCTGAGGATACTGTGGATAGTCAAAAAGATTAAAATTTGGGTTATAGAACAAATCAAGTCTGAACTCTCCCTCAGAGCCAAAATGACAAAATTGAGGCTATCATACTTTATCCATATCATGAGAAGGCATGACTCATTAGAAAAGACAATGATGATGGGGAAATTAGAGGACAGTAGAAAAAGAGGAAGACCACATGCCAGATGGATAGACTCAATTAGGGAGACCATAGGCATGAGCTTACAAGACCTGAACAGAGAGGTAAAGAAGAAGGGGACTTGGAGTTATCTCAGTTCACAGGGTCACCCTGAGGTGAAGCCAACTTGAAGGCAGCTGACAACAACAACAAATTCTCCTCCTGCAAACCCACCATACACACCAGAACTTATTTGGTGGGTCCCCTGAATATCTATATGGCATTTTTAGAGGATGGAGGGGCTGCTATGAGAAGCAAGGTCTGTGTCCCCAGCCTGGCTGAGCATTTCCATGGCCTCCTGCTCTGAGAAAGCTCCACTGGAGAAGTACAGTATTTTCTGGCGTATAAGACTACTTTTTGACCCAGGAAAATCTTCTCAAAAGTCAGGGGTCATCTTATACGCTGGGTGTCGTCTTATAGGGCAGGTGCTGAAACTGCTGAGCCAGACTGGAGAATCTGCGGTCGCCGCATAGGGTATGTTGCCTCCGTATGTGGCAATCGAATGAAAGCAGCAAGGGCGGCGCTGTACAAGTACGGTAGAAGAAAATCTTGGAGACAGGGAGGGCTGTGCAGGCAGGGAGAGCTGTCCAATCCAAGCAGGCTTTGTATACAACAAGTTTTCCTGCTAAGTACCTGCATGTCATAAACATTTGAATTAAAATTACCATATTGAAATCAAATCTGAGGTTTTAAAAAAATTTATTTGGAAGAGGGGTAGTCTTATACGACGAATATATCCCAAACTGGAAAAGTTGGGGGTCGTCTTATACGCCCAGTTGTCTTATACGCCGGAAAATACGGTAACTTAAGAATATTTATCAGGCTTTTGCTAGACCTTTAGGATTTTGCCAAGTTTGACTTCCAGCAATTATCAGGATAGTTGAACTCACCCATCACTGCTACATCTCTCCTTTCTGAATGTGTGGTCCTCTGTTCTAGAAAGGCATCATCCAATTCCTCCATCTGACTGGGGGGTCTGTAGTAGACTCCCACAATAACACCCCTCTTGTTTCTCTCCCCTTTAATTTTTATCTAGAGGCTCTCCACCTGGATTCCAGATTTGATGTCCTGGCTCTCTTAACTGGTGTAAATATCCCTGACATATAATGCTATCCTCCTCCTTTCCTGTTTGGCCTGTTTCTCTTAAAAAGGTTATACCTCTCTATTTCTACATTCCAATCCTGAGACTCATCCCGCCAGATTTCAGTGATACCTATTACATCATATTTGCTTTGTTGTACTAGGAGTTCCAGTTCATCTTGCTTATTTCCCATGCTCTGTGCATTAGTGTAGAGACATCGAAGAACATGTGTCCCCTTTACTTGCTGCCTGTGCAAGATTTTTTGCCTCCCACTGTTGGGTCCTTGCACTCTTTGCCTTGTTCCCTCTATGATAGTTTGGCTATTTTCTCCAGCCCTTTTGCCTTCCAGAAACTGTCTCCCTCCACCACATAACTCAGTTTAAAGCCCTTCTGACCAAATACTTGATATTGTTGGCAAAAATGTTTCTGCCAACTGGTGTAAGATGCAACCCATCCCTTGCCAGAAGTCCCTGTTCATGAAATCGCAAACCATGATCAAGGAATCCAAATCGTTCTCAGCAGCAGTTATCCAACTCTGCTGTTTTCCTCTCCCTTCCTGGACCATGCCTTTCAACTGGCAGAAGAGACGAGATGACAATCTGTGCAACCATTTCTTTCAGCTTCCTACCCAGAGCCTTGTAATTCCCCTCCCAATCAAAATTCAAATTTCATTAGAAATCTCCAGTAAAGTACTACCAACCAGGGTGGTTTCATGATTAAAATGCTGAGCTGCATTTGCATGGTGGTGATGGGGATAGTTTTCCACTGCCTGAAGTCCATTAGAACTCAACACATTTCCAGGGCTGGACCTGTTAATCATAGTGAAAAAGGCAGTGACCTCAGGCATCAGATGCTGGAGATACAGAGCAGAAAAGCTAGCAATAGCAAGTACATTTCTATGCCACTTATCAGTGCACTTAAGCACTCCCTTAGTGGTTTACTAAGTGTAAGCTAATTGCCCCCAACAATCTGGGTACTCATTTTAGCAACCTCGGAAGGATGCAAGCCTGAGTCGAGCTTCAGCTCTTTTGCTAATATTGAACTCACAACCTTAAAAACTAGTGCACATGTACCCCCTAGCTTTTGCTGTGTCTCTTGTACTAACCTGATCCTCTTAGGCACAGTGGAGAATCCTATGCCATTGCAATGCTGAAGCAAGGTTCACTAGTCTGGTCAACTTCTATTTGTGGAATGGAGGGTAGCACATTGACCCTCCACTTTAGGCTGCAAATTGTGTATGGCTGGTTCCATAGAATTTTTAGCTTTAGGCAAAAATGCAAATAGTGCTTTCTGGGGGGGGGGGGGGGGGGGGGGCTAAAGATATAAAAATGGCATTATTTACAACTAACAGGACCAGAAACTATTACTCAGGGACAATCCTAGATACTATTTAATAACAAAAGCCAGTCAGAGGGTAAATTCTGGTCATCGGGCCTGAAGAGGAAGAGTTCTCCCCTGCCTCCTTCCAACTGTCATCTTCTGGCCTTAGAGGGAGCGAAAGGACAGGCCCAACGCTATCAGGCCCGGCCTCGATTAAGAAAAAGAGCCCTCTCTCCAGTCCATCTGCCTTGGTCCAGGCCTCAGAGGGAGAGAAGAATGCTGGACCTGATCCCCTCCCCCCCACTATTCCCTTCTCCTTTTGTGTCATGTCTTTTTAGATTGTAAGCCTGAGGGCAGGGAACCGTATATTATCCCCTCTGTTGTAAGCCTCCCAGATTCCCAGTGATTGGGTGGCATATAAATAAATCCTATTATTATTATTATTATTATTATTATTATTATTATTATTATTATTATTATATTCTATGTTTTGGAGGGCTTCTCTGTGGATCCGTGTGAGAATGGCAAATACAGATGAAGCATGGCATCTAAGTTCTCTCTTTCTCCAATTTCAGATTGTGTTTTCCCCATATCTGACTTGTTAGCACACTATAGCATTGCAAGATTTTGTGTGTGTGTGTAATACCTTTATAAAACACATGATAGCTGAAAGCCAACTTTGAGCTCGTACTAAATTAGTCTTAACAGAAAAAAATCAATATGCCAAATTCTCTAACCACAACATAAAACTTTTAAAGGTGGAAATTAACAGTGTCTGTTATGCCATTAAGGAGCTGATGAACCTCTTTTCCACCCTCAACTTTCTAACATTTCAAAATGAAAAATTTATAGGGTTTCACTAAAATAAGCTGGAGGTGGCTTCTGAATCTAATGACCCATTTAGATATGGTTGCTATCAAAAATCCATTACACCTCAGGTATTAATTTCCAGCTTGTTGTTAATGTTAATGATGGGAGGAATGACTCTTAACCATAAGTTAGGAAATAGGTTTTAAAAATAACATTTGTAAGAAAAGGTTGTAAAAATATTTAATATGTGTAGGTGGATGGAGAGAACCCCTGCTATAGAAACCCATTCAGGCCAACCCTGAGATTTGTAGAAAATGAGATTTGAGAGCTTGTGGTACAGTATCTGTGACTGTGGACAGAATCCTACATAATGTGGGAAGAAAATAACACTCCACCCATGCAATTTTAAATCTCTCCCACCCCCAGTATGCAGCTTCCAAGAGCATATTGCCACAGCCATATACTTCCTTGAAGGAGAGAGAGTAAAACGTGCCTGGGTATCTCCTTCTCTGCAGCTGGGAGAAGAGAGGCTAAGTTGCTATCCTGGATCTCCAGTGCCTCACACCTTCTATGAAGTAAAAGGAGATGGCAGTGTGTTTCAGTGTGCTCAGAAGCTGCCTTGAGGAGAGGGTGTTGCACAGGTAAGTATTGAATACCCCCTTTTTAATGTTAAAAAGTAAACATACACCATGTTACAGATGTGTATGATACCAATAGAGTTCTACCATTCAATACTGCATCATAAATATGACCTTGCGGAACCTAGTTTATCTCTCTGATCATGCATTTGAACTCTTTTAAAGGTCACCAGAAGGTCAGCATATCAGGAACCCAGTGAAGACTGCCCAATCCAATCTTTTACAGTGGAAATAGGTAGTTAAGTATTCTTTACATGAGAATGGTAACTTCAGAGTCTTCTTTGGATGTGCTGTGTACCCTAACAGCTCAACCTGATGAACCTGGAAGAGTCTGCAAGAGCACATCTAGCTGAATATATATATATATATATATATATATATATATATATATGTGGATTTTAAAAATGTTTTTGGAAAAATTCCTAGATGGAGGGGGGAGAATAAGATGTGGCCATTCACCTTTCCATCTCTTCTTTACCCACCTCCCACCAATGAATAAAATATAAAACTATCTATCAAGTAAAAATGTACACCTTGAGCAAATACATTTACTTCCAGCCATCCAAGATATTCCATGCATATGAAAGTGACAAGATAGTATTCAATGTGCAAAGCAACATGACGGCCTGAAACTGGAGTTATGCACATGGTAATCCTTGTTGGATTAGGTTCCTGCATACATCCCCTAACAGATGGCTAGTGTGTTCAGCTCTGCTAGTGCTTCTATGGGAAGTGAAGTGACTGGGAAGTTGTGTGAACTGAATTAAAGCTAGTATCAGCCCACCATCTGTTATATACATATCCATGTGGAGATCTTCATATCTGGAAGCATGAATAGAGCTGTGCCAAGCATGAAGATCTGTACAGCAACAATTTTATATAAAGTAAGAATACTTTATAAAGGCAACTCCTTTAAGCTATCTAAGGGCCCGAACAGACAGGCCAAAATAAAGCTGCTTTGGGTCACTTTGGAGGTATCCTGTTTAAATGACACACAAATCTTAAGAGGGCAGAAGCTGCACCAAAGCTGCACTCTAGTCCTTAGGACTGGAGCATGGCTTTGGCATGGTTTCTGGTCTCTTAGAATGCATGCATCATTTAAACAGCACACCTCCAAAGTGACCTGAAGCAGCTTTATTTTGGCCTGTCTGTTCAAACCCTAACTGTATTAACTGTTTTTGAGATGTGTTTAGCTGATTTATGAAGGCCTGCCTTAAAATGAAATACAAATAACTTCATGGTTATGGGTCAATTTTTCAAGATCATTAATTTTATGAAATGATTTTTAATTTCTGGGAATATGTGGTATAGAAAATTTATAAATACAAATAGTAATGGGAAATGTGAGAGAAGGTAATGTGTCTCTCAAGCAGGTGCAATCAAATTGGCAATTCAAAAGCTGAACAAAAACTAAACCATGCCTATCCACATATACAGGTTCTAGGATAGAAAAGAAATAAGCCTAATCTTTGTGAAATACAGTATACAAATAGCTTTACTTCAAAATTACTTCATCATGCTCAAACACATGGTTTTATGTGGAAGACGGGGATAGGAGGGGAAAAAAGATTATGGCTGCAGGTTAGTGTGATAAAGGAAGAGAATGAATGGATGTGGGAAAACAAACAGGAAATCTGCAAACTAGACATTTGTAAGTAGGATCACACAAAGGTTGCTGATGCTAACAAGTGGAAGAAATCGTGAAGAAGGCATCTTGCACTTGAAGGAAAATCCATGTTCTGAGTGTCATGAGAACTTTTGATATTCTTGTACTCCAACAATGATTAGGCAAAAGTGGCATGGCTTTCCCTTCTCAAGTATTACCCTTCCTACTGGCATTATTGCCAGTTCCATAAAAGAGGATGCCTGAATCAAAGTTCCTCATTTCTTTCACAACCTTGTATATAGCTTTCACAACTTTCTATGCAGAGACCTAGTGCATTACAGATAGATCCCACTTTCATGTGTTTTACCCTATCCCAACTCCCACCTAATTAATATATTTGCCACAATATGTACCCTGAATTCTGCTAAGAAGGTGGTGTTACAGAAGCCTTGTTGAGCTCACTACATTTAAAGACTATAAGATACAATAAGCCTCTCCTCTTACCTGTCACTTGTAAAATTGCACTCCAAGGCATTGCACTGATTTCTGTCTGGCCCAGCTTACAGTGCAATGTTGGATTTAACTCACTGATATTAATTCATTGCTTGCTGAGAGATCTTCATTTGTTCTAAACTAAATTCCTTAATGCTATGGAACCAGTGATTCATGTAACTTAATTGCTAACAAGTTCTTGGCAAAGAGAGAGAAACTGAAAGTATTCCAGGGGTCATCACTAAAACTGTACAGCACATATTTTTTCAGCCTACGGCATTTTTTAAATGAATGGTGGATGACTATGGCCAATAATTAGTCTCTTTACACTGCCATAAGATGATATCAAACAGAGAATAAAATTAGATGGACAAACTGAACTAATGTCAAATGCCATTAGCCTTTGCATGTCTGTTATGTTTAATGCTGAAACATATTTAGTGGGCTCAAGGTCAACAGATTTATGATACCATCTCTTAAGTGACCATCCCAGATAAATGCAGAAAAGTCAATACACTTCCCTTAGGCTGCAATCCTATATTCATTTTCCTCAGGTTACAACCTACTGAATTTATTGCTACTTACTTCTGAATTGACCAACATAGGAGTGTTTGAGTACTGTTGTAGAGGAGTTTGTAGATGTTTTCCCCCCTGTACACATGGATACAAATGATTGAAAAGGGCAGCTCAAATTAAAGCTGAAGGATAGCAAGTAGGGAAAATGTATTTGTACTGGGGTGGGTGAGAATCATGTTTGGTCAATTTTTTCAGGAATTGGCAATATGCAAATTTCTTCATAAATGAACAGAAAATTGACAGATACATTTTGGCTCTTGAAAGTTTATGTTGATATCCCTGTCTATTCAGCCATGATTCTCATGCTGAATTATACAAAGCACTGCTTTTTCTGTGTGGTGTGACAGGTTTCTTCTCTAACAGGCACATCAGAGACAGGTACAAACATAGTTCTCTCCATGTCAAGAATAAATGTCCACTTATTGAGTTTATCTGGGACAGGTAAGAGTTTCATTTGATTCATTTTGAATCACCAAATTGTGCAAGTGTCCTCATCAATAGAAGGAAGAAAAACTGATTTTTTAAAAGTGAATTGTAGAGGAAAAAATGAAATCAGATTTTCCCATGTCTTCTTTGTATTGTCAGATGGTTGAGAAATATTCTGATAAATTCTAGAAAAAAGGAGAAGGAGAATACAAGTGTGGCTTTCCCCATCCCTATCTCTTGGTTGAGGGACTGAAGGTTTGTTGTCATATGCTTATCAGTCTGTATCTCCTAAGTTCCTTGGTATTTAATATTTTTATCATCTAAGCTCCCAAGTTGGTAAACAACAGTATGGTTTAGTGGGCAGATCCCTTGAATCCAAGATGATCAAACTGACGCTGTCATACTTAGGCCACATCACAAGAAGGCAAGGCTTATTAGAAAATACATTAATGCTAGAAAAGGTGAAGGGAAGTAGAAATAGAGCCGGAATGCAAGTTAGATGGATGAACTCAATTAAGGAAGACATGGGCATGAAGTTACAGGATCTAAGCAGAGTAGTGGAGGACAAGGAGTTTGGGGATGTTTCATCCACAGGGTCACTATGGGTTGGAGAATGACTTCAAGGCAGTTAACAACAAATGACAACAACATCACCACTCTGCTTAACACTCAGGCCTGAGACCACAGTATGACAATGGCAATGTTTCATCTGACAGTGTTGGCTGTATTCCCATTTATTCAATCATGGGTTCTTATTACTGTTATTACTGTAACGTCCTCCTGGCTGGGCTTCCTCTTTCTCACCCCCGTCCTTTAATCTCTGTTCAGCGTTCAGCTGCACGCATTATCACTTCCACCCACCGCTCTGACCATATCTCTCCTGTGTTGGCATCCCTTCGCTGGCTCCCCCTCCCTTTCCGCATTCAGTATAAGCTCCTGCTGTCGACATTTAAAGCCCTCCATGGACTGGCCCCTCCTTACTTATCAGACCTTCTTTCTCCTCACGTTCCCACCAGGGCCCTCAGTTCTGGTAGTCAGGTAGAGAGGAACTGCTGGACCTCTTACCCTTTCCCGCCACCACTCCCTTTTCCTTCTGTGTCATGTCTTTTTAGATTGTAAGCCCGAGGGCAGGGAACCGTCTAACTAAAAAGATTGCATGTACAGCGCTGTGTAAATGTACAGCGCTTCATACATAAAGGTTAATAATAATAATAATAATAATAATAATAATAATAATAATAATAATATTCCTCTGTCTGAAGAATCCATGTTGGATTTTGTCAGAATTTTGCTATTACATATAATAGTTTTGTTCTAGTAATGTCTCCCTTTTTGAGTTGACTGGCTTTAAATGTGGACAGTTCTTAGCAAAACAATTTCTACTACACAAAATAACCCCTTTAAGCCTAAAGTTCCAATCTACAGGACACAGTGTGAAAACTCAGTGTGCACTTCTGATATAACCAATTCATAATCTTAAACTGACAATGGTTCTAAACCATTGTATCCACAAAGCTGTTTGAATGACGTGGTAATGTCATGAATTCACCACAAGTTGCACCTAACTTTAATTTTATTCAGATGACAAAATCTTGATATACAAAATCAGAAAGCTTCCTGAGGCTTTCCTATCCCTACATATGCACACAGATAATACTTAGCACTTTGTTCCTTCCATGAAAATAGCATCAGAAGTAAAATTTTGGACCTAATTGTGTATTTCAAATGATACTAAGAACATAACCAAGGTGGGCTTGTAACATGTAGAACACGTAGAATGGGGCTAGACAGACAAATTCTAAAGTGACATGCTCCATAGGGTTAGAGTTTTCTTCATAACATCTTTTTACTCTAACCTATTTTTAGACAGCTTTCCACAACATGGTCAGCAGCAAACACTTCAGAGACCTGCTGAAGCACCAGAAGAACAGACCTCATGCCTAAAAATAATTCTGAGCCTCATTCATGTCACCACCACATCACAAGTATTGTATCTTAAAACAGCTAAAAAACATTTCTAGTTTCTAAACTATTTCCATTGACTGAGGACTTTTCTGTGTTAATCTCTGAAGTGGCAGCTGTGATACATAAAGCATTCCCTTCCAAGACTTGATGATAATCCTACTTTTCTCCTCTTTCTTCCCCCATCTTTTTTCTCCATAATCCTCTCCTCTCCTCTCTTCCCTCTCTTTCCATAATTGGTGGGACCTGGACAGCACTAGCTCTCTAGCCTGACAGCAAATGTAATGATAATTCATTTTGAATGGAAGCAGGAGGCAAAATGTAATCCATCATATCTGTTATATCTCATTACAAAGGTGAGATACAAGTGAGGGCAAGTTGTTAATAAACTGGTGGGTGAAGTTATTTCTTCAGTCTGTTAGGAAAGATGGGCAGAGAGGAGTAGAATTCCATTACTTGCTGCAGTTTCAAATCTCTTTTATGGAAATGTGGTTTGGAAAGTCAATGAAGCAAAACACCCTATAGATTATAAGATTTTCCTCAGGCCAAGCGAAAGACCCCAATAGGTTTTTAGATTGCACTATCAGCATCTTCATCTACAGCGAGAAAACAGAGATGCAGTTGTAGATGGAATGGGATAAGCTTTTGCAGCCAGGAATAGCTCCAGCTAAGAATAGGAAACCAGTAAGGTGTCAGTCAAGGGTTTTTCCCCCACCCCAGCCATTTATTTTCCCACAGAATCAGCTGAATCCAGAACACTGAATTTATTTTGGCTTATTTTTACAAGAATTTAACAAAAATACATTTTTTTTCAAATTCACAAATGTCTTGAGGTTACCATTGAAAAGAAAAATAAATGTGAGAGAAACCAAAACTGACACTAGTCATTAGTACCAGTGGGCCCTTCCCAGGTAGTATGGCCCTGGAAAGCTGCCTGAGGATACTAGTTTGATGCAAAATGGAGTCCTGGTGGTAAAGTGGTTAAATGCCAGTAGTGCAGCCATAACATTGTGAGTTTCAACCCACAGGGCTCCAGGTTGACTCAGGGGCTCAACAGACCACCACTCTGGAGCGGCCTGCAGCCATCCCTTTCCTCACTGGATTGGGGCTGTGGTGACTACAAGATGTGGCCTCAATATGGCCTTTCTGTTGTACAAAAAGAAGCTGCAAAAAGTGGCCCCTTTTTGTGCTGCAGAAAGGACACCCTAGCTGTAGTGGCTGCAGCTTTTCTCCACTTCTTTGGTGCAGCACATGTAAACCCTGCGCTGAAGATGTGGCATGATTCCGCTTGCATCTGGTCAGGTGGGTGGCATGGAGGCAGCATGGGGTGGAGTTGGGCAGCCAGTGTGTGTACTCTACTCCCCCATGCTGCCCCCACATTGGTGTATAATGCTGGTATGTTGAGCCCCTCAGTCATCCATCCTTTCATAGGTTGGTAAAATGAGTACCCAGCTTATTGGGGTCAATTGGCTTACACATTGTAAACCATGTAGAGAATGCTTAGTTTATTATGAAGTGGTATAGAAATGTAAAGTGCTGTTGCTATTGCAAATCCTGTTTGGGTTGTGTGAGATAGTACTGTATCTCTCAAGCAGAGTATTCAAATTGGCAAGGCAGAAGCTGAACAACAGTCTTATGTTCTTGCATGGTCACGTGCAAACACACATCCACAGGGGATCTAGCAGAGGGAAAAAAGCTGGCATTCTTTGTAAGATATAGAAAAGTACCGTATGTTTGACTCATAATACTTATCCAAAATAAATATAGGATCTTGTAGAGCAGAAGCAGGGGGATGAAGTAACTACAAGTTAGAGTGATGCAGGAAGAGCATGAGTGTGAATAAACAAGCAGGGAGTTACTATAAATATTTGGTGTGCCTAAACCCCTATAGATTAACATGCAAAATAGCAATTAGTCAGCATAGATGTGCAATTGTTGTTAAAGCTAACAGTTTGCCAAATTAAACTCTGGAATTAGCTGCTTAAATACAGGAGAATTACTTGTGTGGGAATCACTTGTGAGCTGTTTTGTGTTCTTCAGAGTACAATATAATTGTCCTGCTCAGGGGCAATCGATGTATATACGTATGAAAAAAGGCACAGGTGATGTGGTACATGTTTAGTCCATGGCATTAGCAGTTGAAGAGTGTCCCAATTAGTGGGATTTGAGAAGTTGGGGAGGGGGGGGGGTCTCTAAAACCACATAATGACAATTGCAGCTGGAATAGTAATGAACTGGACAGACTAGTGGTCCAGATGAATAAAGGTGGCAATACACACACAAAATATACACCCCAAATATTTTCTCTGTCCAACTAATTGTGTTGCCTTATGCAAAGTTTTCCTAAATGTTAGAAATTAGCCAGTCCTCTTAGTGGCCCATAACAAGACTCAATGATGTAATTACAGCACCATATTTTATCTCCTTGACTTGTTTCATCATATCTTGCCCTGTCCTCTATTGCTCTCCTTTACAATGCTAGAAAATCTCTGGGACAAAAGCCGTATCATTAAAGTATACTAGGGAACATTAAATGTTCCCCCCTCCCACCATGGATGGCAAAAAATGTGGACAATCACATCCTATGTTATTTAATGGCAGTGACATGTCCAGGGATGCTTCTGAGTGCATGCACTGCCATATTATTATGAGATGTGGAGATCTATGGGCAGTCAGATCTGTGAAACTCCAGCCTTCCAAAAGGAAGGGTCCACTAAGAAATTAAAGGGGCTTTGGTGTCAATTACTGGCTTTGAAACTACTCTATGTTTTCACAACCATGCTGCACTGAACAGTCAGTCTGTATGGAAGATATTATTATGAAAGAAAAGTATGAAATCATGTATAAAACTCTTCTGCTATTTCTAGACTTTTTCTTTGTGGTCTTTCTTCCATTGCCAGAGACAACCACAAAACACTGTATATTCCACTGGAGCAAATCAATTTAATATGGCCTTAACATTTGCAATGGAGATGTTCTTCAGAAACAATTAATTTGTTTCTGTTAGTTGTGGTGGAGAAAAAAGCCATTAGCTATGGCGGGGGGAAAGCAATTTACAAACAATATTTCCTTTCACTCTTTTTTTTCTGACAGTACTGTTGTAAGACTTAGAGAATTATTCAGTGCCTTTAATCTGCTGACTATGATGGTCTTTCATGGGATGAATTAATAGTCTCCTTTCACCTTTAAACACTGTTAAGCTTGTTTTCTGCTGCTCCAGAGAACAGGACCCGGAACAATGGATGCAAGCTGCAGGAAAAGAGATTCCACCTGAACATTAGGAGGAACTTCCTGACAGTTAGGGCTGTTCGACAATGGAATGCACTCCCTCGGAGGGTGATAGAGTCTCCTTCCTTGGAGGTCTTTAAACAGAGGCTGGATGGCCATCTGTCAGGGATGCTTTGATTTGGATTTCCTGCATGGCAGGGGGTTGGACTGGATGGCCCTAGTGGTCTCTTCCAACTCTATGATTCTATGATTCTAAGTACTGAGCCATTGTAGTGGCCTAGCCAATGCAAGTGCCCCCTCTCCTGTAGAATGTTGCAAGCAATGACTGATTATTATGTGTTTAGTTTTGTAATGTACAATTATAGTAGTTTGCTATATGATTGTGGTACAGCAGTACTAGGTTCATCCTGAGTCCTTAACCTGTGGTACCCTTTACTTTATAAGTGAATGAAATTTCCTGGAATTTTTCCATTTCCTGTGATCTTTCAGCCATGATTTATTTATGTAGTTAATTTCTATGCTGCCTTTCACCCAGAAAGGGACCCAAGGCAGCTCACAAATAAAACCATTTAAAAACTTTACAATAAATTTTTTATTTCAGATCCCTTTATTAAATGGAGGTTTATAGTTTTAATGGCCTCAAGTAGCATATCTCAAAATCTTCATTTGTAATCCTGCTCTGATAAGGAAACATGAATGTATCCTTCCTTTAAAAAAAAGTTTGAGTGGTGTATTCCATGATTTTTTTTTTTAAAAATTGCTTGTGAGCTAATGCCCTCAGCTTTGAAGAAATACATTTCTTGTTTTTAAGTATGGGCCTTATATTTGGGGTAATTCTGGAAATAGCTTGCATATTCACCTCAAAAAGGCAGATTAAATTCCAGTGGTATAGGACATGTTTTTCATGTGCAAGGTTCCAGGTTCATTTGCTAGCATCTTTATGTAGGGCTAAGAAAAACTCCTGTCTGAAATCAAGAATAATTGCTGTCATTAATGTGTAGACCATAGGTGGTAAACCTGTGGTTCTCCAGATGTTATTGCACCGGTAAGCCAATTCATATAGAGATAGCTGTGTTGGTCTGGAATACCAATATGCAAAGGGATCTTGTAGCACATTTGAGACTGTGAGAAAGAAGTTGTAGTATAAGCTGTTTGGAAAGAGAAACAACTGAATTACAATATATCCACAAACGCCAATCCCTCAACAGAGGATTTAATGGCTTCCTGGCACACTACACATATTGCCTTGGAGGCTGCCGCAAATAACCACATGAAACCAAGTTGGAGGAAAGGCCACAACTTTATTAACCAAACTCAAACAATTGGAAGGGATGGCACAAAGCATAAGGTCAGGATTTACGAGATCAAACAACCCCATGTTTGTCTGATCAGCAAAAGCCTGGTAACCGCCAGGCATTGGGATGACCTAGGGGCTAAGGAATGCCAATTGACCGCCATGCCAATATGCGCTCACTTATTCCTTAAGCCCCTAGTCACTGGGAGGCGCTCCCGCATTATAGCCCCCGCAATGGCCACAACGCCTGCCCTATTCGCCCCCAGGTCCCAAATGACTCCCAAACCAGAACTCCGTAGCCCTGGTACCACACCATGCAGATCCATGGCCTATGCTGCCGAACCACAGTTGTGACAATAAACCCACAGACCCAAGCGGTGAGCGGGTGGAAGACCCAAGCAAATACTGACGCTGGGGCCTAGCCAGGCAACCTTAAATTGGCCTCAGGCCCCAGCGGATGATGTGGCTGGGGAGACTCCTCCTCCAGGGCATCTCGACCAATGAGCTGCCCTGGAGGACTGGAACCCCTGACCATAGAGTCCTCCGCCCATCCTAGAGCAGCGCGGAGCGGAAGGGCCCGCCCCTTCCACTCTGTGCGGCCAATCAGGGCAGAGGATTCACCCCAGAGCATTCTGGGGCGAATCGCTGCCGCTCTGTGCAGCAAAGTGGCCTGCCTGGGTAGTCAGGCGGCCGCTTTTTATAAAAATGATTAGCCTAACCCTCACAAAGGCACTCTTAGCTTGTTTATTGTGCCTCCTTTGTTGTTCCTAGCTTGCACTTACCACATTCCAGAACTCCCTCCACCAGTGATATGGTCATCTACCCACCCTGGCTTTAGGCAATTTTCCACCTCGCTTTGTCCCTCAACAGTCGTAGGACTTTATCACACAGAGGAAGTCAGGGGTTTAAAAAGATATTTTCCTGGGACAGTCACACAATCATGGCAAAGATTTTCACATGATGTCGCACTTAGAGAGGACTTATCCCAAGAAGAACCAGTAAGGCTCCAGCAACAAATCATGCATGGGGATATTGGGCAACATTTCATTCCATGCATCTGAGGAAGTAGACCTAAGTCTACAAAAGCTTATGCTACAACGTCTTTCACACAGTTAGTCTCAAGGTGCTACAAGATCCCTTTGCATACTGGATTGTCAATTATGAGGAATACCAGAATTTATCTAGCAGCATCTAGAGGATCCAGCACTCTCCACTCCTACTGTAAACAATACTAGGTAAACCAGTGGCCTGACATAGTACATGGCAGGTTTCTATGAACCTTAACATTTCAAGATATTGAAACGGGATTTTTATTCATATGACTGAAGCTCCATAAGAAATGGGATCCTTTCAAATAAGGATGGGTCTTTGCCTGACATTTCTTATATTGTTGTTGCCCCCACATAGTCATTAGTATGCTAAAAGCAGGGGAAATATTTAATCTCACAGAAAGGATACATCAAATAAAGCAATGTGCTGTGCATCATCTATGCAAGATTAAATATTTTTGCTCTGCTTTTGGCATACTGATCAATTTGTGGGGCAATTTATGAGGGCAACAAGAATATTGAAGACTCAGTGGTCCAATTAAAAATTAAAGCAACTGGTGGTTGGAGCATCACTCTACAAGTTCAGTTACAAAATTTTATGATGATGGCAGCCATAATGCTCTTAGTGTGTTTACAGAATATTTTAAACTATCAAGGTGTTCTTTGGGAATTAAAGATTGTAGGCAAAGATAAAAAGTCTAGAAAGTGCAGCTGGAAGTGATTATGAGATATCTATTTTTTTAAAAAAATAAATAAATAACCCACACACCATGGTGTTTGTGTATGTTATGTGTGTATGGATGTCTTTAGAAAACCATTGCTCTATTTAAGAAGCAGTCCAGTTAAAGTTTCTTGATGCTAAAATAAGAGGACAACTCATCTTCTTATCACTGCTAAGATCTGAATACTACCACTTTATTTATTAGCATTCTAATGAAAGAATGGTATAAAAATGTGAACAGTTCTGCTAAGAAGATCAGCTGATAATTAACTATTCCAAAAGTAAGATTATGGTTTACAGGAAGAGAGTTTATATGTATATAATTAATCACTTGATTGGAATGCCATAGAACTGGTTTGCTCATTCAAATACCTGGAATTCCATTTTAGCAAAAATTTTGAAGCTAAATTAATTAATAATTGTTAAATCTTTTGAGCTGCTTAAAGGCTTCTTCTATATCAGATGGGGCTACACTAGTCCATCCACCTCCTATTGTATTTGCTACTAAAATAATAGCACAAACATTATACGGAGAAGAAATCTGTGAACAGGAAATCAAAAACTGACTTAGAAGTTCAGTAGAACAAATTTATGAGGCAGATATTAAGGCTCTTCCCTGTGTCTCCATCATCTCATGTTAGGGCAGACCTGGATGGCCCATCCATAGCATCCGCAATAGATTTGGGCAGTTAAATGCTGGCATAGATTAAACAGCCTTGAAGGCAATTCCCTTACTAAGCTTTGCATACTAGAGGAACAGAAGATTGGAGGATGGCCACAGTTCTGCCAAGTCAGGTTAAAGATAATCTTAACATGGAGAAAATTTTGAGGCTCAATCCCCATGCTTTTAGGCATTGGATTTTTCACCAAAATGCCAATCATGATAGAGCATAATTTCCTACTTGGTATCTCCACTGCATGTTATTCAGGCTAGACCAGATTAACACCAGATATTGACATACCCACACAACTTTGTAGATCCTTTATTGACTTGAGATTCCAGCAAATGCCTTCTGGTTACATTGAAGGTAGATACTTAGGCATAACTTATACAGAACAAAAATGCATTTATGGTTACAATCAGATTTAAAATAAACTCAGTATTTGCTGTTTTGCCCTCTCTTCTCAGATTGTACAGAAAGATTATTGTCACCTGTTTTCAATTGTACCCACTTTGTTCAAGTCAGTTGGTAATTATTTATTTATTACTTGCTCTAAAGTTCTATTTGCAGTGGCTGCTGAAAGGCTGCCTTCTTGTTTTATTAAGAATCATAATGATGAATAAAGATAGGAGGGATTCTTATAATTCTTTTAATAATCTGTTTATAAATTTGATCATTGTAATGATAACTGCCTCATTTTGTAAAGACCTTTGGCTGTGTACAATAAACTTACATCTGTCTGTATTGTTGTGTGCCTTCAGGTTGTTACATTTTATTAACTTATTTATTTATGTATGCATTTATTTAATATTCTACCTTTCTTCTGATATAAGAACCCAAATGGCTTACAGGTTTAAAACAAAATGCCTTTGTAAAAAAATGTTTAAAAACTATTGAATTCAAAACATGACTATGAAGATAAAAATGCAGCACAAATACACCCATTAGAGGATCAATTCTACAAAACTAATTAATTACTAAATGCTTGTTTAATTTAAAAAAATTCTGCCAACATAAGGTGAACAAAGAGGAGGACAGACTAGCATCTCATGGGAGGAGATCCCACAGTATGGGAGCAGTTACTGGGAAGGCCCTATTATGTGTCCTTATTCAGCTGGGCCTGTGACACTGATGAAAGCAGAGCAAAAGCTCTCCATTGACTGACTTACAACTCTGGCAGGCTGATATGCTACCATCCTGGCCTTGGAGGAAGAGAAGGAGAGGCAGGCAGCGCACCAGTATCCAAGACCCAGAGAAAGCTGAAAAGCCCTCCCTCCATTCCAACTGCCACTGCAATGGGCTTTAGAGGGAGAGAAAAACTGGCAGTATCTGATGAATTTAATTCTCTTCCCCAATGCCATTTGCTTCTCCTTTTGTGACATGTCTTTGTAAATTGTAAACACAAGGGCAGGAAACTGTCAAATTAAATCTGTAAGTCCCCACGAGAGTCTCTGTGCCTGAAGAGTGAGGTATAAAAACTAGAAATAAATAAATAAATAAATAAATAAATAATCTTTCATCTTATGCTTACCCCTTCAGCTCTGTTATACCCCCTAAGCCTTACCTCTTCAGCTCTGCTATACTCCCGGGACTTTTTACTAGTATAAACTGGTTCTTTGACACATGAGTGGAGAACTTTTAGCATTCCAGATTTTCTGGACTGCAAATCCCACACCCTTTTACTGGGGATTACAGTTCATACCATCTGAAGGGCCTAAATTGTTTTCTCTGACTTAGAAGAATTCACTGAATTGGTTAGGAAACCATTTGTACTGCCCTAAAATTTCCCTACCATGAGTCTTTCTTGAGCCAGACTCTTCCTGAGGCAAATAAAATATGGGTGCCACAGAACCCAACAGTATCTAATTTTGTATTGTGCACTGTACATTCTTGATTACTTATTTGTCACTCATAACTGCTATCACAGAAGGAAAAACAAAGCTATATACCTCAGGAATTATTACCAGGGGTATTTTAGATTCATCAATATCACAGTTTGAAAACATATTCTGCTCTTATCTGTACTTAAAACCAGCTGAAGCAACATGAGCAATTTTAAGAAAGGAACAGATAAATCCCCCCACCCTTTTTTGGAGTTATGAGAGACAGAAAATAGTGTTAAACCTATTCATCTTATGACTTAAGAACAAAACAGATGTAGTTGTTCAGATGTCACAGCAGTCTCTATAAGATAGAACTGCAATGCAGGGATAAACAAAAGAAATTTTATATATATAGATATATATATATAAATTTTTTTGTCTGTCCTTGACAGAAACTGAGTGCATAGGGAATATGTTTATATGAATGTGACCTATAAATAGTGTACAGTATGACTTGCTGGCTTGATTCCACTGGTGTCAAGAAGGGAAAACTCATTCAAAATGAAAAATGTAAACCTTATAATGTGGTTTACATTTTTTACTTATAGGAGCTCCAACCAACCTCATTCACACACATGAATTTTTGATGTGGAATAACAGTCATAACTTATGGTTATGAAAGAAGCTGTACCTCAGTACTGCATCATGTCCTCTGTAATTTGCTTGAGGTCCAAATTTCAAATCCAAAGCATATTCAATTAAAGGGTCTGTTTCTGAAAATAGGAAGATTTCTTCCAGACATTTGTTATCAATTGCTGTCAAGTCAACCTTGATTTATGGTGACCTCATGAATGAGATACCTCCATGTTACCTTTGTTACCTTATCATTACCAACAGCTGTGTTTAGTCTTACACACTCAGGGCCATGGCTTCATTGACTATCTATCTGGAATGTTGTCTTCCTCTTTTCCTACTGCCTTCTAACTTACCAAGCATTATTGTCTTTTGGGAACTGTAGGAGGAGAGGAGGTGATGGGAAGAGAGTCCGAGTTTCATTATGTTGCAATCTCATTTTTTGACGAGAGTTCTTCTTACTCCCAAATCTTAGCACTAGAACTTGTAATCAACCATTTATTGCATAAGGAAGGTGAGTAAATTTGGGTGCAGATATAATAAAGTATTTCTTCACACAGTGCTGCATTCTGAAAGTTTCTCACCTTAAGTAGCAAAATGGCTACTCTTCTAGATAACTTTGAAAATGGGAATTAGACATTTTTGTGAAAGATAGCAACAGTAGCCAACATGGATGTGGCTAAGAATTTGTGACTTATCCAAGTAATTCAGTGGTCTTCTATGGCTGAGTGAAGATTCAAACCTTGGCCTCCCAGAGTCCTAGTCCAACAGTCATACCAATACACCACAGTGGGTCTCATAAAATATGCATAACTGAAAACAGCAACAACAAACAAACATCGTTTAGTCAAATGGGGAAAGCCACAAATAAATATGCAAATTAGGGAAATTACAGTAAAACTTGTGCACATTTCTGTACAGGAAGAAAACACAATTTCACAATTAACAGACAAAACAAATATGAAAAGAAAATGCAAGTAGATTGGGAGAAACTCAATGAGATAAGAACAAAGAGCTTTCTCCACCCATAGAACAGTGCACAAGAAAACATTTCATAAGCTATGAAGTCTTCTTGTCCCTAAGTGATGATTCTTCCTAAACAGACATTATAGTTCATCCTGAACAGGAATTTAAGCAAAGGTGTTGGAGCAGTGGTCCATGTCTACTGCAGATAAAGGACCATTTTCCCTTGGCTGTCGTTCTGACATCTTTCTCCATTGCTGAGCTCATTTTTTGGTGTTAGGAGCAGGCAAGTGAGATAATATGTATATGTATGCACCAACTGAAGCTTAACTGAATCCTGACATGTGACAGCAACAAGGAAAGAAGTGACGGGCTGTAGCCATTGTCAGCAAACTTAGCAATATCATGATTATAAAAACAGGAGTCTAAGTATTTGACAGGTGCAAATGCCTTGTACATTTCCTGAAAGCCCAGAAACTGCTTGGGTGATAAAAAAAAATCTCATTCAGATTTGAAATTCCCTATGACATGCACAAAGAACATGCTACCCTTAAAAATTAAGATAAATGCCCATTATCATCATTTAAGCCCTCTATTGATAAACACTTTGCTGAGTGCATTAAGGGAAGGCATTTGAAGGAAGCATACCAAATTTGCCACTGTCCATGGTTCTGAGAGACTAGCTAGCACATCTCACCATGGAGAGGCATTAATGAAGATAATTGAAGATGTTATTAGGAAAACGTGTTTGTTATCAGAGGTTACTTATAGCTTTATTACTCAGAGTTACACTTCATTAATATCCATTTTTCATGGCTCTGATTTGCCATTAATTAGTTCCGTGACCTTTCGTCATTGGAAGAAATGTCACCGACAGTGGAGGAAAGAATGCATGTTTGTAAAACCATGACTTTGCTTTAGAGTAGCTTTCCTATTTGCATTTTAATCCATTGCTCTTACTGACTGTGAAGCACAGTGATAAAAAGGAAAATGTAATGGATTCCTTCCTAGTCTATAATCTAGATAACCAGATCCCCTAGGTAGAAGGAATTGTTATATTTTCAATTTTTAAAAAAATCTAGATCCTACTTCCCAATTCTTGGGGAAGGCAGAAAAACAATGTACATGACCATGAAGCATTTTTAAATAGTAAAATTTGAAAGCATCCAATAGGAACACTGTTGCAAACATTTAATGTTAGTTCAGTTGCAAAGTGTCTGAAGTTACATCTATTGTGTGAAACATATGTGTATGTGTATTCACTCATATCAAATTTCCAGTTCTCTCTAATACACACAAAAGCATATGCTATCCTTTGAGTGTATTTAAAGAAAGTATATCAAATGGCCATGGTGCTGGAGCTGGGTGTGCAATCTTGTCACATATTTATCTATATAGTTTACTGTTTGCACCCACTCCATTCACCACATTATAGATTTTTAGATGGCCATATAGAACAACTAAATGTTATTACAACCTAGATCACTTTAATAAATGATATTTTAAAAGATTCTTGACAAATATCTAAGCAACATCACTTGAAAAAATAAAAGTCAAATATGTAAATGCCCTTCACCTTAGACAAATTATTCTGCATGAGGTTATCAGACATTTGGGGAGTTACATGTCAAACAGCTCAGGATCTAGAGTATAATAACATGGGATTTGCTTGCCAGAATCGGACCAATCATCCATAAACTCTGATATCCAATGCCTGACAGCCGACAATGCTTCATGCTTCAGTGGAGAGACATAATTCTAGGGATTTGTCTGAAATGGACAAACACTCCAATGTAGGTCATTATTATGATGGGCATTTGGCAAGCTCATTGTATTATTATTTTATCTTTGTAATATTGGCAGGTTGGTTAGTATGTTAATGATCTTAATTTCTGTATCGAGTTTTGTCATTGTAATTTATCTAATATGCCCAAGGCAACATATTGGCACTTTAAAACAGAAATGAAGAAATAAATAAAGCCAGGGGCTCAAATGTAATTTGTGTCACATTTCATTTAATCATCCCATCAGATCCTTATCCTTATGGGGTGTTCACCCTCAAATCATTGTGTCTGAACTATTGTGCTTATTTTTACATTTATGCACAGTCATCAAATGAGGTAACTAAGTGTAAACAATTAATCTGTGCCTTAAGGCCTTTAAAAAAACATATTTGGCCAGAGATAGAAAATATTCCTGTGTTTATAGTAAGGCACTGATACAAACCATTTTTTAAAAAATTGCAATTGTAATCAGATTTGGCAATGTCATGATGTGGTCCATGTCAGAAGATTCAAGTAGCAGGCCAAATAGTTATCTCTGGTGGTAATGAACTGTTTTGATGACAGGTTTGGCTGTGTTCTGTCCTATCTGTACCAAGTGACAGTAGTCACAGAATACTCACTAAATCTTTGCACTACAAAGGGCTCTCTCTTTAATTGACAAAGCCAAACTCACTGATTCAGAGATCTGTTTTTGGTCATCCTTAGATAAGAGTATTTAAAGAGTGTTTAAAAATAGCTTTTCTATCACCTCTCAGTCGTCTACAGGATGAATATATGCAACTTTTTTACTTTGGTATCTTCTGCTATATATTCCCACTGTACTCTCTATGGGAGGTTTTGTATAGTTCTAGCCTATGGTTACAAACTGGAAATGGTGTAAACCTTTTCAGTGTGGGCTAACAACTAATGGGTTGGGTTCTACAAGAATGGGGATGATTTTAGTAACATGTTGTCTAGCATAACTCTGGAACAGAGTGGGGTGTAATAAATTAGAATTGCAGGGAACAATGTAAACAAGTTAACTAGCATTACTATGGGAAGGGAATATATCTTTAAGATAATATTGAATAGATTTGCCTTACTTATTCATTGATAAAACATATTAAAGTATATCTTTTCTTTAGTGACACAGGTTTTGGAGAGACACTGGCAAATGGAATGTTCCGAGTATCCAGTCAGGCTGGCAAAAAGGTGGGGCTTGCCTGAGGATCAGATATAAAAGGTGGAGAAGCCATTAAGAAGGTTGAGTGTGTTAAGCTTGCTGAGGCAGAAGGGTGTCTTAGAGCTGCCAAAAGTTGAGTTGGGAATAAAGGTTCAGCCTGAATGGGATTCAGACTCCCATATCGGGAGAAAGAATTTTAAAAGGACAAGGCAAGTCCAGTGTTATTAGAGGAGTATGTTCTGTGTGAAACAAGTCAGTGAAAGAACCTAAACATAGTAAATTTGTGACAACTGAAGTAATCTGTGTGCTGTAACAACAAGCTTGAGAACCAACTACTAAGAGAGAAGCTTCAAACTATTTAGGAAAAGGCAGGAGTAAAATCCTGGGGAACCTGGTTTTCATCACATAATTTGGACTCAGTGTGATGGGATCTGAGAGGCACAGTGTGAAGGGATCTGGAAGATCTAGTGTGAGAAATCTAAGAGATCTGGCCATCACACAGTTAAAGTATGAAGTCTTTTTCATTCTTCCCTTTCTTCTTCTCTTCTTAATTGCAGCAGTCATAAGATAAGGGCACTGTGGGACCGTTCTGATATTGGCAGCAGACAAGGAAAGCTTTATCAGTATGGGTCATACCGGAAGCAAAGTCTGATACAGTCCAGGATCCAAATACATAGTCAATACTAGGAGCAAGATCAAAAGGAGAAATGGAGGGGGGTATCCACTGAAGTGGCTTACTCCATCTCCATGACAGGCTTTCAGATAAAAGATGGTTATCATATCTCTTCTTTAGTACTATCTTCTCAAGGTTATACATAATCAATTCCCTCAACTATTCCTCACAGAACTTGAATCCAGACCTTTCACCATCTTGTTTGTCCTCCTCTGTACACATTGTGACTTATCAACATCCTTATTTAACTGTGGTGCAGAGAACTGAACAAAGTATTCCAGGGAAGGCCAGAATAAATTGGTGCTAACACTTGCCTTGATGTGGATACTATGGTTCTGTAGATGCAGCCTAGAAATTGCACATACATAGTTGTAGCCTAGAAATTTTTGTTTTTCTTTATTGGTTGTTTCTTGATGTATTGCTCTAGCTCTGACTAGAAGATGAATTTCTGACTTTGTGAAGGTCTTCTTCTGGCCTTAAAAGATTGTATGAACTCCCAAAACTTATTTTCATACCAAGAATGAAAAACCTTTTTTCAAGAATGAAAAAAATGGAAAGAAATAAAAGGAGACTTGGAAAAATGGTCTAAACTACAACTCTCTTTTCTTGGCAAAACCGCTGTCATTAAGATGAATGTCTTATATTCCTCTTTCAAAATCTACTGATTGTCTCACATCTACATTATTTTGATTATTGGCAAAAAGAACTCTCAAATTTTTTATGTCCGGGAAAGAAAGCAAGAATTGAATGGAAAATCCTAACTGAAAACTTTGTACAGGGAGGATGTGCCTTACCTAATTTAAGACTAGAGAATAGGAAAATATTATGCCTAGAAAGTAGTAAGTTAAGATTTGGTTTTCACACTTTTCTTTGGTATGAGAAACGTAAAAAAACTCTGACTTCTCCCATCATTTTGTAAGGAACGCATTACTGACCTCATGGTTGAGAATTAAAAACTTATTCTACAAAAAGATACCCAAGGACACCCTTTTCCAGGCTTTGGGGAAGCGGCTTTTTGCCACTTCCTCTGGCTTGGAAAAGCAGTGGATTGGGGCCTCTGGGGCTGCCGCTGTGGATTCTGAGGCCCCGATCCATCGGGGAAAGGGGCGAGTGCAGGCTGCCCCAAAGGGGAGGTCTGTATCCTGCCTTAGAAAACAAAAAGATAAA
Source organism: Sceloporus undulatus (assembly GCF_019175285.1). Taxonomy (NCBI): domain Eukaryota; kingdom Metazoa; phylum Chordata; class Lepidosauria; order Squamata; family Phrynosomatidae; genus Sceloporus; species Sceloporus undulatus. Next base: position 53,956,154 of record NC_056525.1, read on the forward strand.
ATGTACTATGGTCACAAGATGTCGGTAAGATCATAGAGTTGGAGAAATGGGGAAAAGCCTGGCAGAACTCTAGTAATTTTACACTCTGCCAATGCTACAAAATTTTTCCCTGAAAATGTTACACCACTGGCACATCTCTCTTCACAAAATCAACTTGATTTATAAAAAGTGTGATGCGGCATGCTAGAAGTGCCATAAATTTGATGCATTTTTTTTTCACGTGTGGTGGAAGTGTAAGGAAGCAGAAAGGTTTTGGAAAAAAATCGATTTAACAATATTTGAGATCTTGAAAGAGAAAATCCCTTTTGACCCACTTTTGTTCCTACTTAATATGACCTTGGAATTAGATAAAGAGACTGAAAAGAAATATAAGCATATTGTGTTATATATGGCTACGTCAGCTAGGATTATTTTTGTAAAATCATGGAAAAGATCAGAAATACCAACAGTAGAAGAGTGGTTGACGAAACTTTATGAGGCAATGGAGATGGATTTATTGATCGCTCTGATGAAAGGGGAAAAAATAGAAGAAGATTGGTCCTGTGTTATAAAATAGAGAGAGGGAAAATAGACAACTACCAAAAAAAAAAAGACATTCAAATATTAAATACATTAAGTATCACTGCAGTGTTGTTCACAATTTTGTTAATTATAAAGTAGAGTTTTCTATTATAACACATTAGGATAAAGGAAACATATTTGAAGGTAGAAGCTGTTATACTATATGGGAAATGAAGTGTGCTGGTAACAAGAGGTCAAAGAAGTTATCTCGGAAGCATAGTTAATACTTTGGTTAATAATACACATACCAGCATTCTATGTGATTTTTTCCTTTTTAGATTTTTTTTGGTAGACTGTTTTTTAGAACCTATAGACTGTGTAATGTCACATATTGTCTGCTTATTTATTTGTGTTTGTGTGTTTGATATGTTCTCTTTTCTGTATAACCTTTGGCTTTAATAAATAAATAAATAAATAAATAAACAAAATAAATCAAAAACCTCAACAGCATCTCTATTTCACCATAGCTGGCTTGTGCTTTTCATCCATAAAAAGGAAATTTTGCTATCAAAAAGTTCCAAAATAATAATTCTCGACAACATATTTCCAAGAGCCTTCTAAATTGAAAAGGAGAAAGCTCCTGCAACATTTATATATATATTTATGTGCCCTGTTTTTACAGCTTTCTCAACTCCAATCTGTTCCAACTTTCTTATAATAGTAAGACATTTACCTTAGGCATGTACTTTCTGTAAGAAATATATATTGGCATCAGTTCTCAATCTGCTGGAATCATTACTTAGCGATGGATATTAATCAGCTGCTTTAGTGGAGTAATTTGGGATTAATGAACATGATAGCTTGATTTAGAGAGATCACTGATTTGTAGCTTTTATTGTGCCTTCCATTTTCTTCTGCTCTGCATAAATTTAAGACAGCTGCAGACCTTAGGCAATTATACATGATAATGAATAATGGTGCTCTTTTCTTCTGAGGTATAGGAAAATGCCTGTATCAGTGCAGCTCCTAAATTAGAAGGCTACTTAAATATTTGTTTTATACTATTCATTTTAAAATAATCAAAACTGTATAGGCCAAAGCCAACACAAGCGTATCCAAATGGAATAACTATGGGTCCGAACATATAGGCAAAAACAAAGCTGCTTTGGGTCACTTTGGAGGTATGCTGTTTAAATGATGCATGTGCCCTAAGAGGCCAGAAGCGACTCTAAAGCCTTGCTCCAGTCCTAAGGACTGGAACACAGCTTTGGCACAACTTCTGGCCTCTTAAGATGTGTGTATCATTTAAAAAGCCTACCTCCAAAGTGACCCAAAGGAGCTTTATTTTGGCCTGTCTGTTCAGGTCCTATAGCCCAGATGTGTATAACCATCATCTCACTCATATGTAAGTGATTCCAAAGAGTCAGATCCATGTAAATCCAATTTTTCCCCCTGATCCCCCCCCCCCCCCCAAATATTGTCTGCACTTTCTTAAGTAAAGTTTGTATTAGTGTTTGTGCCAGTGGGGCTGTGACTCCACTCTGCAGTTTAGTTGGAACATTAAAGAACAGTTATCCAGGGTGCTAAACCTGATCCCCAAAAACAATTTCACATCTTAAATAGTTTATTTAAAGTTCTGACAAAAACACAGAGAAGATTTACTACCTCCTCCCAACGTCAGAGTTACCAGCAGCTTCTGACTACCTAGAGAGGGGGTGGAACTAGCAGACTAGCTCAATATAACTCCTTCCAGAGACTTTCCAGAACAGTTCTTGCCAGAGAGAGGAGGAGAAGAGAAGGAGCTGGGCAGCCATTTTGAGTGGTGAATGTTTGAATTTTTTTAAAAACTCTAGGAGAGTGTGCTAGTTGCTGAGGGGGTGGAGCTTCTGTGAGTCACATCTGTGAGTCACTAGGGGGTGGAGCTAGCAGACTAGCTCTATATAACTCCTTCCAGACCTTTTTTTAATCCAAACAAATCTACAGCAGAGGCAGCAGGTGAGGAGCAAACCTTTAGTCAGAACTTTGCCCTTAAGTACAAGCTAACAGCCAGGACATTCATATAAAGTTATATTCTCAGTAGATTGAGCTCGCTGCCAGAGACTGGTGAAAAGGACAGGTCATCAGGGGCCTCAACGTTGATGTTTACCAGAGGATTTTTTGAGGAGGAAGCCAACAGTCCTGTTTCAGTGATTACTAAAGACTTCGCAATACGGACACCAAGGGAACTACTGCAGTCACATGCAACACTTGTGGGATGTTTGTCTTCTTGCCTACAGAAATGGAGAACTTCACATGCACCAAGTGCAAGTTGGTAGCACTCTTGGAGGAAAAAGTACAGCAGTTAGAGTCCAGAGTAGCTACACTTCAGCATATTAGGGAGCAAGAGGATTTCCTGGACACAACAGAAGTAATGATCTTCAATGAGTACCATGCAGGGGAAGTTGCTGGGGTGGAGGAAGCCACTTCCCATACAGAGAAGGCAGAAGGCTGGAGAAATGTCACACAGAGAAGTAAGCCAAGAAGGGATTGTTATGGGAGCTTGCAGCTAGAGAGTCGATTCGAAGCTCTTTTCCTTATCAAGGAGAATGAGGAAGAGCAGCATGGACAGACTTCAGGGACAGAGCAGGGGAGCTTGAGAGTTCCACCAGAGGGAAATGCACAGATATAGGATGGGGGACACCTGGCTGAATGAGAGTACATGTGAAAGGGATCTAGGAGTCCAAGTAGACCACAAGTTTAACATGAGTCAACAGTGCGATGCGGCAGCTAAAAAGGCCAATGCAATTTTAGGTTGCATCAATAAAAGTATAGTGTCTAGATCAAGAGAAGTAATGGTGCCACTCTATTCTGCTTTGGTCAGGCCCCACCTGGAATATTGTGTCCAGTTCTGGGCATCACAATTCAAAAAGGACATTGAGAAACTGGAGCGTGTCCAAAGGAGGGCGACTAAAATGGTAAAGGGTCTGGAAACCATGCCCTATGAGGAATGACTTAGGGAGCTGGGGATGTTTAGCCTGGAGAAGAGAAGGTTAAGAGGTGATATAATAGCCCTGTTTAAATATTTGAAGGGATGTCATATTCAGGGGGAGTAAGCTTGTTTTCTGCTGCTCCGGAAACTAGAACCCGGAACAATGGATGCAAGTTACCGGAAAAGAGATTCCACCTCAACATTAGGAGGAACTTCCTGACAGTAAGGGCTGTTCAACAGTGGAACACACTCCCTCAGAGTTTAGTGGAGTCTCCTTCCTTGGAGGTCTTTAAGCAAATGCTGGATAGCCATCTGTCGGGTATGCTATGACTGAGATTTCCTGCATGGCAGGGGGTTGGACTGGATGGCCCTTGTGGTCTCTTCCAACTCTACGATTCTATGAGTCTAAGCTTTCAGCTAGAGTGGTTGTCACTTGTCCCCATGCTCTGCTAGAAGTAGGTTGCAAATAATGTTTGTTAGATGTGAATTGCATCCACCTAAATGGTGTAGAGATAAGCCCATTTCATTGACAGTCTGTTAGTGAAACTCCTAGTATTACCATCTTCACTCTGCCCCACCAGCTCCTCCTGCCTGATTTCTGCATGTTTGGTGGAATATTAATTTATTTGTGTAGGTAGTTCCATATGATCAGGAGCCCTGGACAATAAAGACTGCAGACTGAATGCAAATGCCTACACAATTGTGCTCGCCATGCAATACATGGAGTTCTGAGAGCTAGTAATAATGGCGATGGTGAATTTGGATGTGGGGCTACCATGTATGACTGAACTCATTCTCCAAATACAGTATGCAGAATAAATGTCTGAAAGAGCCTATTAGTTTGCAATGGCACAGATAAAAAAATCAGCAGCTGCAGAACATTCAGGGCAACAAAGATGCTGCTTTCCTAGATAAATATGTTAATGCCCACTGTAGTCCTTTAACTAACCCTGGCTAATGTAAACCTCACACACAGTTGGATGGCAAATTCTGGAAAAATGAAGATGTCTGGTCTAGATAAATAGGCTCTCCATCAGAAACCCCAAGCTATTCCAATATTACCAGTCCTTGTATATTTGGAAACTGAACTTGAAAATGATGCAAAGGTTTCCAAATGTTTTAACCTGCTTTACAGAGGGTGCCTAGAAGAGATATAAAGGAGCTGTAAAGTTTGTTCATTGAATGATGGTGCCTTTCATTCACTAGCTTCATCAAAGCTGAGCAGATAAAAGTTGAGCAGCTACTGTCTGCTTTGTCCCACTCTAACACTCCATAGATATTGCTGTTATTTACTTTTCATGTGGTCATGTGAATAATTTGGTAAGCATTACTTTTTACTTTTTACTTGCAAAAGAGTCTGCCAAGGTGGCAGGCAGATATGTGCCATATATCATAATTGAACAGCCTTCATGCAGATGTAATAGATGGGTGGAAAAAAAAAACCTGACTGTGTAAACAATGACTCAGTTTGAGTTTGAGTGAGCCAGTAATTTTGATTTATACTTTGAATTTGTATTAGTAGTTAAGGTCTATGGCTAAATGATTCCCAAAACAAAATGAGTCAGAAATACAAAAGAAGGTTTGCCATGTAAGATTTAATGCCAGAGACAGAGCTGAAATGCCAGAGCTGTGGAGTAAATTACAGCTTTACTTGTCACTTTTAACTAACAATTCTAGCCAGTATGGCATAGCGGGGTAATTTGTCCACTGTGGTTTTATGAGACAATAAACTGTAGTTTAATTCTCATTTTGGGCTCCCCTCCTTCCAAAAGGCAAAGAAAACAAATCCCTTGAGTACCAAGTAATAGTGTTACCCCAGGCTCACTTCAGCATAAACTTGGCTGTTTGCTAATCATTATGCATGACACCAGACCTAATGATAAGGAACTTTATAAGCACCAAGATCATGTTGTATTGTGTGTGTGTGTGTGTGTGTGTGTGCATGCACACACACACCTCCAAGGGGCTTCTTTAGCTATAGTACCATTACAAGAACATGTAACTTCCATTGCTGTCTACAAAACCCACTTCTTCTGCAAGCTAAATGTTTAAAAAAAAAAAAAAAAGGAGAAACACCTCTTCCAAAATTTATTTGCTATCAGAGGAGGGACAGTGTTTCTAAATAGAAAACTGCTCTTTCATTAAGTCACCTTTTAATGAAATGTAACACATTGATGGTGGCAATTCATTTTTCTACCAATATGGAATTTTGAAATATTATAGTGTAGGGATGTATACTGACTGCAAGATTTTTTGTACCTGGATCTGCATGGTGATCATTCCTACAGAGGAGAGAACAACTTTGAGGTTTCTATGATGAGAGGCCAGAATAATTTGCATGTGGCACTGTGTGCCAAGATGCTGCATGGTGTACAAATGGAGTCATAGGATATTTAGGATCTGACCACCACCACCCTCTCATTTCCTCTGTGGATCATCATGTCATTTCCGGTGTGTCACCTTATTTTGATCACCTTGGTTCATTTGTCCTTTTCTTGGGTTGATTCACTCCCTAGGATCTGGGCTTGGTTGTTCTGCAGTGCTCATTTGCTCATTCGTCTATCCTATTTTTCATTTTAATTCATCATCTTATTTTCATTTTGCTTAGCTGATTTTCATTTAGCATGTAATGCAGTCGTAGGTATGTTGTTGTTGTGTGTTCCTGCAAGTCATTTTTGACATATATGGCAAACATATTGTGCAAAATCTCCTAGAGGGAAGGCAGGACTGGGAATGCTTTAGAGCAGGTCTAACAGGCCTGGTGTCACTTTAATAAAGGGCTAATAAGCCAGATACCTTTTTTGATCAGGGCAAACAAGCAGTCTGGGAACCATTTTGTAATGGGGCAAGGATCATTGCTAGGATTTGACCTGTTTACTGTACTTTACTCAAACTTCATGAGGCCTGCACAAATTAACTGACTTTCATGAAGCCTTCTGCAGTAACTGTTGATCCTAGGTCAGGAGCTAGACCCAGTGTGCTAACTTATTGGCATTGTTTACAGTGACTGTGTTGTTTTTATTGTAATTCTTTAAAATGATAGTGATGATGATGATAACAATAACCATAACAATAATATCAATAACATTATTAAAATGGAGTGGGAATGTGAACAGAATGGTGAACAGAAGAAAGTAAAAAAACTTCCTTACTGTCAAAGAGAACACAGTTAGATCTAATGTACTTAAATGATAAGAAAGTTAGATTTCAGCTAAACATTAGGAAATTCCTTAAAGGCAAAACCAGTTCAGAAATAGCAGTAATTACCTAAGAAGTGTGTGTGTGGGGGGGGGGCATCTTTTACTGGAGGCCTTCAGGAGAGACTGGCTAATCAACAATTGAGCTACTTCTGAGTTTCTCAGAGCAAATAGGAAGTTGGACTATGTGGTGTACAGTACAAAACCCCTCCAGTTCTATTGTAACCTATGAAATGGCCTGATGCATTGTCTGCATGGTCATATGTAATAGCCTTCCTTATGCTAACAGAACCTTGTCCTATCTGGTGCCTCGGTATGAGATTGCTTAACAATTCAGGTTCACCACTTTTGAATTCCATGAGAGAATAAAGAGGATATTAAATATGATCTATAAGTAAATGTGTATATGTGTATGATCGGAACACTATATGGGGAAATGAAAGGGGAATGAGTACACTAATAACAGACACTATCCATAATGTAGGAATGTAAATCTTTGCATTCTTTTTCCTTCCAGAGAAGAATAAATAATTTTTGGACTATTAATCCTTGCTGTGCAAAAGCATATAGTCTTGATCACTATTTCTGCTTTGGTATGTATTCATTTTCACTGTCAAATTCTATACATGGAACCTGTTTTCTCTGCAAAAAAATAAAAAAATAGTTCTGTACAAATACTTACAGAAAAAAATATTTTTGTACAAATACTTCCTGATGCATGAACTCTCTCGTGGGAGCCTTGTGATAGGGAATGAATAATGACAAATATTTTTCTGACCCTATAATGGCAGATTTGCATCTGTTGGAATTTGCATTGGACTTGCTCACTTATCTCCTTTCATGGATGAACATCACTTTCTTTTAAAGTTTGTAACTAGAAATACCAAAATATAACGGAAGTCATAAGCATTATCATTATGTATTTATAGACATAATTAAATGCCCTCATATTTTCCTGGATGGAAAAGACCCAACAACAACATACATGTATGCACAGCAAAGAAGGGAGATGCAAACCAATTTCACTCTTTAATTTATCTGTTAATTAAGTCTTTACTTCTGAGGTGTGGAAATGACCTCAGGCTAGAAATAAACTGAGGAAATCATGATTATTACACATATACTTTTTAACATGGGAAAATACTTTTCCTGGACAGGATACTGTCACACAGAGCACAATTGCTGAAGATCAGCTCCATTGTTGGCTGATGATTGTTCAAGTGCTTCAGTTATTATAAGACTATAAAAGGGCTATCTAGTTGCTGGAAGAAATGTATAACACAAAGGGCTCCGGCCTCCTTTGTTATCAGTGTTGAGGTATGGAGCAGCATTGAAAATGTTCAGATGGCTTTTTGTTCTTATTCATACATTAAAATTATCTTATTGTTGGAATTAAGTGGAAGCCACAGAACTTCTGAAGGCAGAAATAGCAGAGTTATTAGTAGGTTTTGTGATCTGAGTAACTTGTGCAAAAAGATTGGATAACATATACATCAATTCATGAAGCATCAATCCATCTTGCATCCCAAGAATGGATTATAGTATAAGTGCTATGCTTTTTAGTCACAAGGTATTTAAAGTAATGTCATAGGCCATCAAGATCAAATTGTCTCCTGTACTCAGATTTTCTAGTGGTATGTCTGCATGGCCTCTCTATTGTTTTGAAGAATTGGATGCATGGATATCTTATGGGGAAACCGACTGGTGGCATAGGCTACATCCACACTAAAGAAACAATTCAGTTTGACACAACTTTAACTGCCATGACTCAATGCTATGGAATTCTGGGAACTGTAGTTTTGTGAGAAATATACTTGCTTGCTATTGATATATTCAGCCTTCTCTGCCATGACAAACTACAATTCTCAGAATTCCCAAAATTCCATAGCACTGAGCCATGGTAGTTAAAGAGGTGTCAAACTGGATTATTATTGGAGTGGGGATACAGTCTAAGATACCATATCTGCTATAGTCCACCTGGTACACAATCAGGCATAGTTCCATTTTAAGGTTTTACTGCAGTCGTGAGAGCTGAACTGTTATTTTCTGGCAGAATCTGTTGGGCAGATTAAAAAAAAACAGCCTTTCCTGGGAGAGCTCAAATCAGAAAGATGAAAGGGAAGTCATTTCCCTGGTTAGGCTGTGGACATTTCAAAAGCGAAAGTTAAGTCAGTAATGTTCTAGCCATGTTTTGAGGGACATACAACTTCAGCTTTCCTGTGCATGTTTATACCATTAGCTGGGGTGGTTTCAAATGAAGCCATCATATGGACATGTCCATCTTACTGTTACTTATTTTTTAATCTGCATTTGGCCTTCATTTCATTTTAGTATCATGGCATCAAGGCTGCAGGTTCTGCCCCTAACATGTGTTTCTTAGATTTACTGTACAAAATATCCCATGTGTATGGGATATTGCATATAAAGATGGCTCTCTCTGTGTCATTGGGAACCACAGGGCTCCCACTTATAGAGATGTCATCTATATGTGCAGCTAAATACACAGGAGAGATGGACTCTTAACAATACTGGTAGATTGGGGCAGGAACTGCAACTATAATGCTACTTATATAATGCATTAAATGCACACACACTTCATACATACAGAAAATGTGTAGGGTTTCTGGATGATAAAACTGGTGTCATTGGATAATTTGCCTTTTTTTCAGTAGCCTATGGTAGCATTTTCCTAGTGGTGCTAAATACTGACAGATTTCCAAAGTTCAGAAATAACAGTTATGTTGTATGTACCCTAATACCGTTCTGTATAATTTATCATGTAGAAATCCATGTAGAAATGAATATGCTATAGTTTTTGTGGGTTTTTCAAACTATGAGACCATGTTCTAGAAGAATTTTTTCCTGAGGTTTCGCCAGCAGCTGTGGCTGGCATCTTCAGAGAATGCTGGCACGGAAGAGAATGGGGTATGTAAACTGTTGGTTGAGAGGAGCTGATTTGCATGTTAACCTATATATTGTTCTGTTGTTGAATGGCAAGGCCTATAGAGTGTCCATTTACTTAATAATCCATTGTCTGCTAGGAATCCCTCTCACCCTGGGTGGTTTTAATTTCATTTGCTGGGTCTTGATTTTGGTGTTTTTCAGGACTGGTAGCCAAACTTTGTTTACTTTAAAGGTTTCAGCTTTCCTGTTGAAGTTGTCCAGGTGTTTATGGATTTCAATGGCTTCCCTGTCCATTCTGACTTGATAGTTGTTGGCATGGTCCAGAATTTCAGTGTGTTCAAACAGCATTTTATGCCCAGGATGGTTTATAACATGCTCTGCTACCTCTGATTTTTCTGGCTGGCCCAGTTTGCAGTGTCTCTCATGTTCTTTCATTTGTGTTTGAACATTGTGTTTGGTGGTCCCTATGTAGACTTATCCGCGGCTGCCTGGTATGCGGTAAACTTCTGCAACTGTGAGAGGGTCTCTCCTGTCCTTTGCTGAACACAGCATTTGCTGGATTTTCTCGGTTTGTAGTTTGTCTGGAGGTTTGCTTTTCCTCACCAGTTTCTCTATTCTGTCTGTGATTCCTTTGATGTATGGTAAAAAATACCTTCCCTTTGGGTAGTTATTTGTCATCACTCCTATGGGTTTTTCTGGGTCTGGCAGCTCTTCTGATGTCTGAGTTGGAGTAATCATTAGCCTGTAAAGCCCTAATTGAGTAATGGAGTAATCATTAGCCTGTAAAGTTCAACTTCCAGGAAGTGGGGTTCACAGATCCTTTTTGCCCAGTACCAGTGTTTTGATTGTGCTTCTTTTTTGTCCTGGGTGGTGGTTGGAGTTCTTGTGTAAGTATCTGTCCAGGTTTTTTGTATACTGTGTGGCCCAACTGCTGTTAAAGTAAACAAAGTTTGGCTACTAGACCTGAAAAACACCAAAATCAAGAACAAGCAAATACAAATGTATATATACTCTGTTCTCTTCCATGCCAGCATTCTCTGAATATGCCAGCCACAGCTGCTGGCAAAACATCAGGTAAAAACTCTTTTAGAAGATGGTTTCATAGCCTTGAAAACCCACAAAAAAACTATGGATACCAGCTGTGAAAGCCTTCAACGTCACATTGGACATATCTATGGGGAGAAACTGTTCAAATCTATCATGGTGTTTATAAAGTTTCCAGGCTGTTTTCCAGGCAAGCAGATATGCATAGCATTGTTTTGGGTTGCCCTTGAGGCTGATGCAAGTTTTTGTGTGTATACTCTAACTGTTTATCAGAAGAAAAACCAAGATACAGTGATGTACTTTGGCATTCAGTGTCAACAGAATTAGGACTACATTGTTTAAGCTCTCCTGCTGCAAAATGGCTCCAAAAACCAGTACAGGAGTTTTCCAGTGCACTAGAGTAGGATTTTAGGCTATAAAAGTCTGTGTAGAAAGAAGGGTGGTTGATCACTCTTGGATTTCTGATGAGCCTGTAAACCCTGTGAGCAGTTGTAGTATGTCTTCATTTTTCCCAAAGACATATAACTTCCCTTGGGATGGTATATAGGCTTTCCCTAGACCACAGAAAAATTTTCTTTTCTATTTGAGAATGAAGCTGGGACTTCCAATTCCCAGAATCATAATGGGAAACTGTTGCTGTGTAGTTTTGTTAGAATTACAGAAAAGGATGGAAAATCTGGATGCATATTTTAAAAAGGGCATTATTGACAGATCACAACAATAGAACAAATTTTCTATTAGTGTACAGTCTTAGGAGATTATCACACCTACTAAAAACCCAACTTCTCCCCAATGTGATACAGTCGGGTTGTGGGTTGCTATCGGGTATTATCAGACTTAATTTGCTGCTGATTCTGCCAGGCGATTACAACCTGGCTGCATACTAGATCCCCGGCATGCTTTGGAGGCCATTTTTCTAAAATGGGAGTTTGCAATCTTAGAAAAATGGCCTCCAAAGTGTCCGAGACCCGGGATGCAGCTGAGTTGCAATTGTCTAGTGGAATCAGTGGCAAATTAAGTTTGATAATACCCAGTAGCAACCTGCAACCCAATGTATCCCATTGGGGAGCAGCTGAGTTTTTAGTAAGTGCGATAATCTCCATTGAACCAGTGTTGTAGGTGGCTTCTGCGTCAGCATGTTGGTGAATCCTCTCTGGGATAGAATCAGAATTTTTTAAGGATGCCAGGTGCCGAACCTAAGCCCTAGAATACATTTGCCGCCTTTGATAGTTCATTTACTTTTCAGACTATAACCCAGAGAGATTTCACCATTCCACTGACACAGAGCCTACCCACAACACTACATCATTATCTCAATGATCCGAAAGCTGCCAGTCACCATTGCTTAGTACATATAATATAAAGTCACCAGCAGAGGCTTCACTAGGGGGTGCAGGGAATGTGGTCTGCACTGGGTGACACCCCAGAGGGAGAGTACACTAGGGGACAGTACATCTGGTGGGAATGTCACTGCTGCTGGAAAAGTGAGAAGGTGCATTGCCTCCCTTTCTCACTCCCCTAGTAGCCATTTCAGACATGGAATTGGCTGCTGGGGGGCAGCAGCACTCTCCCATCAGTGGTGCTGGTATATGTGTGTGTGGTGTCTTCTGGTACAGCTGCTAGATGAGCTACCATACCAGATCTGGAACAGGATTCTGGGAGGCCACAGAAGTAGGGGTGTGACATGTACACATGCCAATTCCATTATTTAAGTTGCCTTGCCTGAGGGAGCCAAGGCAGTGGAAAAGCACAAACTAGAAAACTCGCCCTCCCTTCTTTTCACTACCACGGCCTCGCTTGCCCAGCTGGCCAGTCATCCCAAATAGCCCTTTCTGGGTCTGGTTGGGTGGTTGATGGCCAGCCAGAGAGTGAGGCAGGGGGAGGTGAGGCAAAGAGGGAATGCAGAGCAATCTGCTGCTGCCCCTTCCAGCAGTCCTTTTTGGGCACCTGCACTGGGTGACATCAACAATAGTGACACCTTGGGTCACCTGTGATGATATGAAAATAGCATTTGAATTTGTGAGTCCTAAATACCTGAAAGACACAAGATCCTGTCTGATCTTGGAAGCTTAGCAGGGCAAGCTATGGTTAGTACTTGCATGGGAGACCAAGTGCTGTCGGCTGTATTGTGGAGGAAGGAAACTAGCAAAACCATTTCAGGGTATTCCTTGCCAAAGAAAACCCTATGAAATTCATGGGGGCACCATAAGTTGGCAGGCAACTTGAAGGCAAATACACACACTTGAATTTGTGTACAGTAAGAACCTTCCTATAGATGCTGAACCAAGGATGAAAAATGTTCTTGATTTAGGACAGCTTTTTCAGAACCTGATGCCTTTCAGAAGTTATGGATGACAACTCCCCTTATACCTGACCATTGATCATTGTAGCTCTGGCTGATGAACATCTGGAAAGGCACCAAGACATCTTGAAAGAACTAGATGGGTTTAGAATCTTAGAATGGAATAGGTCCTTTCCGAATTCAAATCCTCAATGAAAGGTAGTTTGTAAGAAGGGCATGGAACAGATGGACCAGAAAAAGTGGCTTCTAACTACTTTGGAGGCATTCACACAATACATGCCTCCAATGTGGCCCTTTGAAACGGAACAAAAAGGAACTAGGATAGCCCAGCCTGGCAGCATGGGTTGGGTCCTGCAGCTGTGGCCTGCTTTTGGAGTGGGCTGTGCAGTCTACATGAACCCAATATGCTTGCAGACTCAGGCCGCTCTTTTTCACCCATCTGTTCCAGCCCAAAGATAAGAAAGTAAATAGCCTTAAAAGAATCTGAAGCGGAGCCCAAGCAATATGTTTTGAAATCTATAAATGTAAATATTTGTTTTTTCAGGCTAAATGGTCAGTCTTTCCCTTTTAATCCTAAAATTCCTTGCAAACATTGAAAATTCAAGTAAGTACTTTGTTAATACCACCAAAAAGCAGTCATCTCCTACCAATGACAGATAATCCAAATCTATGAGAAATGAAAAAGAAAAAAAGTGCATTAGTTTTAAGCAAAGACATTAACCATTTGAGTAAAGTACAAAGGCCAAGTATCAAATACTATGAACGTTGTCCAAGCTGAAAACAAACAGGATAGAAGGGTTGTTGTCCAAATTTACTGAAGCGTTTGTGTGATTCACAATGCACCTGGCAATTATATAAGGACTAATTTATTTATTTATTTATTTATTTATTTATTTGAAATGCTGTGTCTCAAATGTGGTAGCCCAAAGCGATGTATTAGCATTTGTACAGATGTCCATAACAATTCCAAAGGCAATGAATGCAGGATAAAGTGTCAATCATCTTTGGATCAAGACTCCCTAAGGATATATTGACACAATCAAGCATAAGGTCTTGGATGGAGTCATTAAGCACTATTGTTTCGATGATCTCCAGATAATGTCAGTGTCTCAGTCACCTTTATTTCTATAGAGCTTGTAATTGTTCCCATGGGGACATTGTGGTGTGCGGAAAGGACAGTATTGATTTGGTACACCTGTTCAATTATACAAAACAAAGTGCCAAGTTCATTTGACGAACTCAGTGCTAGCATGGAACAGATTAATTGAGTACAGTTTGTAAGATGTAAAGCATCTTGCTTTCAGATGCAACAAGCAGTTCTTGATTTCCCAAGGCTTTAAAAATCAAACCAAATGAGTGACATTTCAGATCTCTCATTGTCTTTTGGTTGCTGGCAGGAATGCAGTGTTCATTCACTCCTTGCAGGCATTATTTTACAAAGCAGTGGTATTTTGCTGAAGTTTGCACTGGAGACTTTGAGAACTGCAAGCCTAGACCTGCATGTTGATTGACTGGAGTCACAAGCTTCGTAAGCTCAAGACCACAGTAGGAACTCTGTGCATATTTCTCCCATTAAATATGCCACTACCCTTTCTAAGTTACTCCTTAGGCACCAGCTGCTTCTCACAATGGCCTAGGAGAGGAACTATGTATATATTTTTCTTGTTTGTTTTGATGCCTATCCTGCTATATCTAATGGGTTATACTGTATCTCGATCAGAAAAGTCCCAATTACCTATTTTCTGAGATATTATAATAACAGAGTTCATAGCACAGCTGGAACTGTGCTTGGGGAAATGCCATTTACCTACAAACAAATGAAGCTCCATATTCTGGATTTTTTTCATCCAGTGAAAGCTAAATTAATTTTTGCACCTGCATCATTCAAAATGGAAGCATGGTGTCTATGTGTTTGTGTGTTGTTAGCTGTTTGGCACAATGCAATCTAATCTGTGTACACCAACAAGCACACAAAGAGAAAAGCACACATTTAAAATGTAATGTTGCATAAGTTGTAAATATAATGCCATGCTGAAACTATCCATAACCAAACAGTAGTAGGATGATGCTATGGCTTCCAGAGCACTAACTAACCACTACGTAGTTATGGATGGCCTCAGCATGTCATTTTATTAATTTTTTTTCCTTAAAAGTAACATCAATATATTACTGGAAAAAAAGCTTTTCTTAAAAACATGCAGGTTAATTCACATTGAGATATAATTGTGGTTTAAAGAAATGAAGCTTTGAAAGTCTCCTTCAAATCTGAGCAGTAAAGCAAAAAATTAAACTCAGGAGATTACCACATGAGGCTCTAGTGATGGAACTGAAGCAGAATTAAAACATGATTCCTCTCCTTTTTGTACAGTGTTGGTACTCATCCATTGCTGATCCATTGTCACACTGTTATATCACACAATTTCACATTAATAAGAGGTACCCATCAATATCACTATTTTCATTTGATAATGCATGTGTGAATTTTTCTAACAGTACACTAGTGTTATTGCCAAGTCAATGTGTTATAAGTAGGTGTGTTATGAACTCTTCTCCCTGCTTTTGTTGCATCACAAACCTTCCCGTTTACTGAAGAAGAGGGGTGGTTTTGCCAAATTTTGTGAGGTGTTAATTTAATTACTTATGTATGTAGTTTTGGTAATTTTCATAGTCAAAATAATAGAGTTTGAGTTGCAATAAGTGGATTTCAAAATTAAAACTGCAGCATGGAACACAAGAACCGTGAATAATTGGAAATGAGTTGCCCAAATAATCTCGCAATTACAGGTCCAATCTTGTTATTGTGATATTTCAGATAAAATCCTTCTCCTCTTCCTCCTCTTCCTCCTCCTTCTCCTCTTCACTACCACCACCATGACTACCACCACCATAACCACAACCATCATTGCATGCACAAACCAGGAAGAAAAGAAAGTGGAGGCTGGCATCATGTGTGCTGCATGGAAAACAGAGACCAAAATAATAATAATAATCATAATCATAACAAAGCATGGACTGTTGTGCCATTGAAAGGTAATGTATAAGGAGGTACATTAATAGTATTATTGCTACCATTGTAATCATGTTAAACAAATTGTGCAATTACAGTGCAAAAGCACTTGCATGTGGTAATCTTAGTTTCAAAACAGGCTACCTTTGAAATTCATAGTGGAGATGCTTACTCTTGTAGTGGAGATATTTACATTGTGAACTATGAAGTTAGCAAGTGTATTGTGAAGAAAGGCTGTGCTGCCTAGCAGCTTCAGTGGCATAGAATTTGAAGGAGAATGTGTTGTTGTTTTTTGAACCCTTTTAGGTTCACGAATAGAATCTGAAAGTAGATTGAACTCAGCAATTCATTTAAGGACACAGCACTGGCTGGACAGTTTGGTAGCCCAGATTTCTTCTCAAACATGCAAGACCAACTTCATTTAGAATACTTACGAAAACATGCAGTCGCAGCAAATGAACAACAAAAGTCCATGACAGCCATACAATAAAGAGCAAGCACTATATTCATACCATGTATATCACATTTCTTCTTTGTTATCTTATTCCAGTGTTCTAACTTACATCTTATCAGCAGAACTTGTCAAGCTGTTTTCGAAAATGAGTATTTTGTGCAGAACTTAACCAAGAGTTTACATTTTAAAGTCCAAACAAAGTATTTGTTGTTTGTTGTGGCACCAGAGCTCTCTGAGAGAGATGGTTAAATGCTTAACAAAGTTGCAATTCACAGAATTCCATAGCCATGGCAGTAAAAGTGGTGTCAGACTGGATTATTTCTGCAGTGCAGATGCAGCCTTAGAAACATCAGCTGTCACTGGACATGAGGATGAATTCTCCAACATTTTTTTTTTTCTGGATGAGGTTTACCATAAGCAGTGACCATTGTGCAGTTCCCCCACTTTTCCTTATTTTTTGTCCCCCTTTTTTATTTTTGCTGTCACTGTAATTGACAACAATGACAACGGATTTCCAGCCAGTACAGGGTTTTGCACCCACAATGCCCAAAGCTACCATTCTAGGCACATATATCTGTGTGTGGTTGTGGTGTTTAGGAGAACTATGAACTTCATTTTAAAAAGAAAAGCTGCTCTGTCACCTTCCTTTTGGGGAAATGTGGGTAGTATAGGTTAGCCAGCAATGTGTAGGGGTTTGAGTGCTGGACTAGGACACAGTGAAAGCAGGGTTTAAACCCCCACTCAGCCATGGAAACCCACAGAGTGACTTTGGGCAATTCACACTCTTGCAGCCTCTCTGAACAAAATCTGTCAAGAAAACCCTGTGAAAATTTCACCTTAGGTTCACCATGTCAGAAATGTCTTCAAAGCACAAAACAATAAACAACAAGGTGGTGTAGGGTGAGAAAAAGAAAAGCAGCAGAAAATTTTTCACAATATGTCTTCTGAGAAGTTTACCATAGCTCTAAATACAGCTTCTTGGGTTCAACAGTAAGAGCAAGAGACCATTATGAGCAAACCTGAGCTAGCTTTGAGCTCTTTTATATGTATATCAGGCCATCTCTTATTAACATGTTAACCAGCTTGGCAATAGCAAGCCTGTTGTAAAAAGCTGACAAAATACATCATTTTACAGCTCAGAGACTGACCTGCCACTGACAAGAGAGGATGTTGTGCAGTCCATCTTTTCGAACTTGGCAGTGCTGTGTCAAGCACTTTAATTTTTTATACCTGATTGTCAGTTCTACTGAAAGTTAGTCTGTGCAGTCACGAAAATACTCACTTTGACACAGCATGTTCTTTGTTTTCCTGTCTTTCTCAATTTGAGTGTCTAACAGAAGACAAAACATCCCCAACATATCATGTGGGGAGACCCTATTCTGCTTTGATTTTTAAGTAGACCTTTCCAAACTGAGGCCTAGCTATTTTTCTTTCTGGTAACTCCTGGTACAGTATTCTTTAAGAATACTAGATATGACAAAGGGAGCCTTGGGCTTTTCAGAGTGTTCCTATGAAGTTGGGTGCATTCATTTCCAATACCAAGAATGGGATAGTTGCCCCTTCAACAGGTTAGACTTTGAACACCTCAATAAGGCTATAGCCAAACTGTCCATGTGTATATTAGTTATTTGGGATGTTTCATATTTCCTTCCATTATAGTTAGATTAGGGCTAAGGAGGAGCTTTGCTTCAGTGAGGTTTTGACAACAATTTAACCAATTTCCATTCCTGGAACTGGACATCATTTTAGATTCATTGGCAGCCTTTGATGTGTTTAATAAATCTGTACATTTAAAAAAATGCATAAAAGTATTATTTCAGTAGGATAAACATGGAAGAAATGTGTATACATTTTAAAATGTACATATACAAAGTACACAGAAATATGTAATAATTGTCATGTTCCACTCCTCTTTACACAAGCTTCACATCTCCTTATCACAGAACAATGTTGAATCAGACAGTCTTGATTCCATAAAACATTTATAGAAAACATCATATTAAAAACAGCCAGAAGTTTGCATCTAGAACCATTATTCTGAACACAAAGTGTTCTGGGGAAGTTATAGTAGACAGTTTGATGGAGGTCATAAGGCAGGCTGAGAAATGGAAAGAGACTGGAAATAATAAAGATCAGTCCTGAAGATGTGTATTTTTCTTTTTGAAAAGAATAATAGAGTGATGAGTACATTTCAAGAATTCTCTTGGGTCAAAGTTTGTTTTTTTGTTTTTTAAAGTTTACGGGATATTCAGTTACAACACTGTTGATGAGTACTAAAGACAACAAAGAATAGGAAAGGTTACACCTTAAAAATTAATTATTCAGATACCCAGTCGTAGTAGAGTAATGCACTGTGAAATGGTGTTATTCTCCAGAAGAATTTCCATAAAGTTTAACATTCCATGACATAGTCGTTTCTATTGTAGCTAGTTAAAAAAATAGTGCATAAAAGTCCTTAGCATACAAAATGAGTATAAAGCTCACGAGAAACAAGGCTATTCCCATATGTGTGTGTTGGGTGGCATGACAGTTCCCATTACTTTGGACGTATCCATAAAGCATTGATATCAGTAAGCAAGAGAGCTGAAGGATACATTAGTCTTGCCGCATTTTAGTGGTATTCACACTGGGATAATGAGATTATTGGGATATTTTTTTTCCTAATGAGAGGAAGACAGAATACCTTGGTCTCTAAATGATTTAGTCACAGAGGAAAGCCATTAGTCTCTACTTGATTGCTGTCAAATGGAAGAAAATTGGAATATTATCCTGATATTTGTCGTGATGGGCCATATTTCTCCTCCTTGTTTGGTGTCAAATGAGAAGGGAGAAATATTTATCTGAGGTACAGGATTCTTTGCAAGCCTTGCCATAAAGAAAACAGATATCCACCCGGGGTTTGCTGATAGAGATTAGTGAGAGATAATTGGAAAACTGCCAGACTGCTGCCATTTTTATAAAAGTCAAGTGGGAAGGGGGAGGCAGAAAGTGGGAGGGAGGAATGTTGCTTGTTATTTACTTGACAAGGATGCATCACTATTGTTGACTAATTAGATTCCATTTAAATTCATACCAATACATGGTTTGGAAGTAAAATATTATGTTTTTAAATAATGTTTACAAGGGAAGACATGTTTCCCTTCAGATTTCTTCACCAGTGCTATGCTTTCTTAAATATTGGGAGGTTATTTGATTCCTATTGAGCATATATTTTCCTTTTAAAATGTTCAGAGCTAATGCTGCATGAATGAAGGCTTTTCACACTCCTCTGCTTCCAGATGTCATTTTATCCTTTGGGACTGGCTAATTCCATGGGGCAAATATAATACATGTACGATGTTGCCATCATTTGCAATCACGTTATCTTGCAGTATTTGCCCTAGGAATTATTTATGCATCTTTTTCTACTCCCTCCACCCCATCATAAACAGTATTTAAATTGGAAGGGTGCTCTTTGTACAGGAATTATGACCTCATAGAAATCATGGAGATAATCTAGGTATCTAGTCAAACTGCATTTCCTAACAAAGAAAAGTCTATATCTAAATTATTTCAAAATTTTAGAAGTAACTATATACTTGTAACTAATTTATTTTGCCCAGGTGACTCAGCAGTTTAACTCTGACAATTACAAGATTGGTAGGTTGGCAGTATGAGACGCAAATGTTGCATGATAATGTGGGCCTCGACCACTAATCTCAGTTTCTGCCAACCTAGCAGTTCAAAAGCATATAAAAGTGCAAGTAGATGCATAAGTACCACTTTGGTGGGAAGGTAACAGCATTCTGTGCAATCATCCTGACCACATGTTCACAGTTATCTTTGATAATGCTGGCTCTTCAGTTTAGTAATGGAGATGAGCACCGCCTCCAGACATGACTTGATAACCTTGTCAAAGGGGAATCTATTACCTTTTAAAAGATGGAATAATAATAATAATAATAATAATATAAAATAATAAAATATTTATTTTTATCCCAAGTGGGTAACAGCAAAATCAAATACAATACAAAATCAGTAACAAAAACATTCCCTTATTCCCCCATCCCCCCTACCCTCCCTCCTACAAATATAAAATTATAACAATAAAAACCATATAAATAAAAACATGATCAATTAAAACAGATTAAGGCAGAAGAGGCAATACAGAGGGGGCTGATTAAGGAAGCAGATAATTCTATCCTGATTAGAGGTCAGTCTGGGAAGGCCCGCCAGAAGAGGATTGTTTCAATCACCTTTTTGAAGGCGTCAAGAGATGTTATCTGGCTGGTCTCTTCTAGCAGGTCATTCCAAATTTTTGGAGTGGCAGTTGAAACACAGTGCACCCACGTCATACATGGGTGCATTATAAACTGCTTTCAGCATACGCTGAAAGCAGTGCTGGAAGGAACAATAGCGTGTGCACCCATGGTGTGCACGTGCCGCCACTGCCCCCCACCGCCATGAGCATAAGCCCCATTACTTGTAATGGGGCTTGCACATACATGCTTTTTCTTTTACGCTCGGGGGTCTGGAATGGATCCCCCGCATAAAAGAAGGGCGCACTGTAATAAAGTTATGACTGCATAAGAAAATATGATTATAGCTTTTACAGTGTAACTATACATTTTACAGTCACTTCTCTATATCCATAGATTCCTTACCCATAGATTCAACCATCCATTCAGACATATACAGTCATCCCTTCCCTTACACGGGGGATCCATTCCGGTGTCCCCCACATAAGGGAAAAACATAGATGTTCAAGCACCATTCAAATGAATGGGGCTTGTGCACGTGGTGGGATGGCGGTGGCACACGGGGAGCATGCCACGAGAGCATGCACCATTGTTTTCTTCCGACTCCCGGTGCCCGGCTCCCTTCCTTCCGGCACGGCTTCCAGTGGGTTCACTGTATATTACAAATAGCAAAGCTTGATTTTGTCATTTTATATCAGGAACAGCATTTTGCTACACCATTGTATTTAATGAGACTTAAACATCCACTGATTTTGGTATCCAAGGGGAGGGGAGCCCTGGAACCAAATCCTAGTGGACAGCAAGGGCCAATGGTAGTACCTTTATAGTTACAAGGTGTGGCATCACTAAATGATGGAGAGAAAAAAAAATATTACGTAAGTAATGTGGTGGCTCACACTGTGCCTTGTGGTCTATCCTGGAGTTGTGCTGACAACAAGTCAGATGATGGCCAGGTTTTTTTACTATAGGCAAATAACTTGTGAGATTTGAAACTACAAAATAAACTATTTAGTGATTTTTGAGAAGCAGGAAAGTAGAGTTACTTTACAAACATTAACAGTGATTACTTTGGGACAATCTAGAAACTGTGCTGATGATTAATTACTTTTTAAAATTATTAATTATTTTAAAAGTAAATGACTCCTCCATTTAAATTTCAAGTGGGGATGCTATATTATAACTTATGAAATAATGAACACACAATTCTAGAAGAGGTGCACACGAATACATGAATACATGAACACAGGGGAGTGGGCAGATGTACAGGGTGTTAGAAAGAAGTAACATTATTGCAGAATTTACAGTTTAATCCACGAATGTCCAGAAGATGTGTCAGGACGTACTGGCAGCACTCTGAGAGATTTGCAATAGATCAGGAAGGCTTTCTAGCTCCCCAGTATTAAATTAAATACTACAGTATTTAATACAGTAGTAGCAGTGTTGAGTCCTCATCAGGACTATCAGTGGCACACCCATGTCTTTGAATGCATTCCATAGCTTTTCATGATCTATACAATCAAATGCTTTGCTGTAGTCTAAAAAACACATGGTGATTATTTTTTGGAATTCTTTGGTGTGCTCCATTAGCCATTGCATGTTTGCAATGCAGTCCTTAGGGCACCTTCCTTTTCTGAATCCTTCTTGCACCTCTGGAATTTCTCTCTCCATGTATGGTTGGAGTCCTGTTACAGACTGCCAAAATAAAGCTGCTTCGGGTCTCTTTGGAGGTATGCTATTTAAATGATGCATGGGTCCTAAGAATCTGGAGGTCGCGCCAAAGCCACACTCCATTCCTAAGCACTGAAGTGCAGCTTTGGTGCACCTTCTGGATTCTTAGGATGCATGCATCATTTAAATAGCATACCTCCAAAGAGACCCGAAGCAGCTTTATTTTGGCAGTCTGTAACAGAATTTTGAGCATTATTTTGCTTGCATATCAGATTAGTGCTATTGTCGTTGCCACAGTCTTTTGTATCTCCTTTCTTGTGGATTGGTATATATATTGTTTCCAGTCTGTTGGCCACCACTGTGTTTTCCATATTTGTTGGCATATTTCAGGTAGCACCAAAGTTGCATCTATCTGTAGGCACTGTAGCAGTTCAATTGGGATATCATCTGTTCCTGGTTATTTATTTTTTCCCATTTCCTTTATTGCAGGTTCCACTTCACTTCTTAGAATTTCGGGTTCGTTTTCATGTGGCTCCTAAGTCCACGTATCATTCATTCCCACATGTATCTTTTTTATAACTTCTGTGTATTGCCTCCAGCGTCTTTTTATTTCTTCTTGTTCCTGTATTATGTTCTTTTTTCTTCCATAGAGCATCCCTGTCCTCGGTTTGAACTTGGCTTTAATTTCTCTGATTTTTGATCGATATCTCTCATTCTTCCCTTTTTGTTGTTTTCTTCTATTTCTCTGCATTGGTCATTATAGTATTTCTCCTTATCTGTGAGTGTCAGAAGTTGGAAAGTTGTGTTCATACTTCTGACTTTGTTCTTATCTCCATTTGCTTTTGCTTTTCTTCTTTTTTTTATTGCATGAAGTGTTTCATCTGTCAACCATTGTTTCTTATCTTTCTTTTTTGCCACTGTTAGTGTTTTCTTGCATTCATCCTTAATTATGTCTTTGACTTCTATTCACAGTTCTTCAGGTTCCCAGTCGATTATACTCAATAGTTCAAATCTGTTTCTTACATTGTTGTTGAATTCATCTGAAATGTTATTCAGGTCATATTGTGCTACAATGATGGTTTTTGCTTTCTTTTTCAGCTTAACTTTGATTTTTGTTATTAGCCGTTTGTGGTCTGTGCCACAATCAGCTCCTAGTCTGGTTTTAGCCACAATGACAGAGCTTCTTCATCTTCCACTTCCAATTATGTAGTCTGTCTGGTTTTTGTGTTTACCATCTGGTGATGTCCAGGTGTATAGTCTCCTATCTGGTTGTATGGAACAGATATTTGCAATGAATAGATTGTTGGCCTCACAGAATTCTATCAGATTGTTTCCTGCTTTGTTTCTTGTTCCTAATCCGAATCTTCCTACTGTTTTTGATTCCTCTCTGTTGCCAATTTTAGCATTCACGTCTCCAATGATTAGTTTGAAATCTTGTATGTTGTCAATTTCTTCCTGGATTGCATCATAGAATCTCTCAGTTTTCTCTTCAGCAGCATCTGTGGTTGGTGCATATACCTGGATTATTGTGATGTTTATAGGTTTACCCTGAAGATTTATTGATATTACGTGGTCTGACTTTGAGTGCTCTAGCTATATGGTATCCTTCTGGGGCGCCTGGCAGAGGTGGGAATCGGGGGCACTGCGCTTCAGTGGTTCCGGTCCTACCTCTCTGGGAGGTCCCAGATGGTGCAGCTGGGAGATGTGTGCTCCGACGAGCGGGCCCTTAGAACCGGGGTCCCTCAAGGAGCCATTTTGTCTCCCATGCTATTTAACATTTACATGAAACCGCTGGGAGAGATCATCCGGAGACATGGAGCGCGGGGTTATCAGTACGCTGATGACACCCAAATCATTTTCTCTATGTCTCCGACTGATGCAGTGACTGAGGATGGCGTCTCTCCTCTCGTGGCCTGTCTGGAGTCAGTAATGGGCTGGATGAGGGAAAACCGACTCAGGCTGAATCCAGAGAAAATGGAGGTACTAGTGATAGGTTCCCCTGGTCCAGGAATGACGGTGGTTCCACCTGTCCTGAACAGGGTCACGCTCCCTGTGAAGGACTCCGTGCGCAGTCTGGGGGTGCTTCTTGATTCGTCGCTTCACCTGACTGCTCAGGTGAATGCGACGGTCAAGAGCACCTGTCATCAGCTTCGGCTTATTCGCCAGCTGCGCCCATACCTGGCCCAGAGGGACCTAGAAACTGTTGTACATGCCCTGGTAACCTCGAGATTGGACTTCTACAATGTACTCTACATGGGGCAACCCTTATACCAAACCCGGAAGCTATAGATGGTGCAAAACATGGCAGCCAGGCTGGTCACTGGAGTTTCCAGGACCAGCCATATAACACCGGTGTTGAAAGACCTTCACTGGCTGCCTATTCGTTTCCGGGCCCAATATAAGGCGTTGGTGATTACCTATAAAGCCCTAAATGGCTTGGGCCCAGGATACCTGAAGGACCGCCTCTCCCCGTATATTCCGTCCCGCACCCTCAGAACATCCGGGCAGCTATTACTGAAGGTGCCGGGCGCTAGGCTCTCTTCCGTCACAAGGCGGACCTTTTCCATCGCCGCCCCGGCCCTTTGGAACACGCTGCCCGCCGAGCTCCGCTCGACTACCTCCCTGGCCCAATTTAAAAAGGATCTGAAGACCTTTTTATTCCAGCAAGCGTTCCCCCCATAAAAATCCTAAGGGCCTCCCTCCTCTTCCGTGGCCATGAGGATGGGCTAATGGGGCATGTTGTTTTTATTTTTATTGTACAATGCTCTGTCTTGTTTTTAACCTATTGTATGTATAATGTATAATGTATGTAAACCGCCCTGATCCAAGGAAGGTGCGGTATATAAATAAAACTTTTATTATTATTTTTATTTTTATTATTATATCTTTCCCTAGTATGAAAGCCACCCAATTTCTTCTTGTTTTTTCATTTTCTGAATAGATTAATGTATAGTTGTCTGAGTAAAAGTGAACCATTCCTGTCCATTTTAGCTCCCCCACTCCTAGTATTGCTATATTTATGCACTCTATTTCCTTCTTTACTATGTCTAGTTTTCCCTGGCTCATGGTTCTCATATTCCATCTTCCAATTACATGTGTAGTTTTGCTTCCAACTATGCTTGTTTTATTGGACATGTTTTCTGTCTGGCCTCCCCCTCTCTAGTTGTTGGTTGTTGAGCTGTCTCATCTGAAGGTTTTCTTGGTGAAATGGTCTCATGAGAAGGGACACCTTTTGCCTCCTTTTGTGCCATGCTGACAAGTGTCAGCTGTGGTGACACTACTGTTCTCTCTGGGAGAGTTGACTTCAGTGTCATTCACCACTACTGCTGCAGCCCAGTAGCTGTTCCTATATTTTATACCTGTTATTCCCTTCTTCTCTCCCTCAATTTTCTTTTCCCTCTCCTTTTTACACTCCTTGATGTTTTCCTCCCTCACTTCCTCCCTCAATTTCTCTTTCCCTTTCCTTTTTATACTCCTAAATGTTTTTCCCACCCACCCTCCCACCATTCTCCTCCTCCATATGCAGGTCAATCCAAGGTGTGCTAGATACTAAGGAGAATGTTTAATCCCTGTGTGTTACCCGTTCTCCTTCCATCAAAGGGAGATACATACATGCCTGAGAAATTAGAAGTTAGACAAGGTCAAATAAAGCACATGCTGTAACACAGAAATAACTTTCAGAACACATCTTAGAAATATATGCTAGGCATATCGTATAGCTTGAACTTCAATGTGTGGCTTAAAGAATCCATTAGATTATTTGTTCTTTCTCTTAAGAGATATGCTGCTGTATAAATTAAACAAACAAATTCATTGCTGAAATCCTGTGGAACTATATGGTCTGTGGAAACTTTCTCTATAGGTGGAGGACCTCATGGTCTGGAGCAGGGCTGAATATTGTGTGGTCATCTAGATGTTGTTTGAGCCCATAATCCCTCACTATTGAAAATTGGTTCTTTTTTCTGAAATTGAATATAATAATAAATAATAAATCATTTATTTGTAGCCCGCTTTTCCTGGGTAGATCAAAGCGGATAACATGGTTGTATACAATATACAAATTGTAACAACAATCAATCAATGCATCAATATAAAAACAATTAAAACAAGGTTAAAAAATACAAGCTAAAACATACAGACTAGCTGACTCAAAAGTGCATGTGCAGTGTGCAATGGGGAGATATCAGATGTTACAATGTCTGGGGAAAGGCTTGTTCGAAGAGGAATGTTTTTAACCTCTTCCTAAATATCTTCAGAATAAGTATGTAATGAAGCCATACTTGGACTGGATTACTTCAGAATGCTAATAATATGTATGGTCTGAATCATTCAGCAGTGGCTGACTCCACAAAACAGTAAATCCATTCTGGTTTTTGTGTGTAGGGAGTTGGGTTCAAGCTATGTGGCATATTCTAAAAGAGTTTATTCCTGACGTTTTACCAGCATCTGTGGCTGGGATCTTCAGAGAATGCTGGCATGGAAGTGAGTGGTGTGTGTGTGTGTATGTGTGTCACTGTGTGGACTTAGGTTGGGAAGAGTGATTAACATGTTAATCTGTGTATTGTTCTGTTGTTGAATGGCAAAGCCTTAAGGTGGGAGAATATGCAAGGGAGATCTGTGTCTGTTTAATTACTGATCCATTGTCTGCTGGGAAAAACTCTGATCCTGAGGCCAGTCAAAATGGCCACCAAGAAACCTCTCTCCCTCTTCTACCTGACAAGGACTGAACCTGCAAGCCTCTGGCAGGAGTTATAAAGGCTAGGCTGCTAGTCCCTTCCCAATGACACACAGAAGCCCCACCCCCTCTGGAAAACACACTCACAAAGTTTTTTGTGGGTTTTTAAGGCTATGTGGCCATGTTCTAGAAGGGGAAGAAACTCTTCTAGAACGTGACCACATAGCTCGAAAAACCCACAAAAAACTGGATGCTGGCCATGAAAGCCTTCAACTTCACACTCACAAAGTGTTTTTTTTTTTTTTGGGGGGGGGGGAACCTCACATAGTCAAAATGGCTGCCTAGAAACCTCTCTCCCTCTTCTTCCTGGCAAGGACTTCCCAATCCATTCTGCGTTTTGGTTTGAAATATAAAGCAGCTATCCATTGTGCTGCGCTTATTTGGGAGATATGGTTCAGCAATGTGGATAGGCCCAGGTCAGGTTCATTGCCTCACTGACCTAGAAGATATAAGCTGTCACTGTAATCCATTATAATAGGAGGAGGGTGTTGCTTCTTTAAATAGTGGCGACATTCAGGTAGGATACCTTGCCTTTGCATTCTTAAGAAGTAGTACAATTCAAGAAATGCTTTACAGCTTATATCTTTAAAATGTGAAAATCAATGATAATCTTACTTTTCCTACTGCTCAGCTATTCTTAATATTATATTTCCCCTAACATTCATCCTGTGTTTTTGCTGCTGCCCCTCAAACATATTTCTTCTTATCCTTTTCTGCAAGTCAAGAGAGAACACTTTTCCCCTCAAAGCTCTCATCAATCAGGAATTTGATATTTGAATTTTAAGTGGTGAGTAAATAATTCATATCACAATTGGAGTTCACTTGTTTGAACCTGTTGTATAAAATTGCTACACTCCTAAAGTCCTCAATATGTGAAAGGAACACACTTTTCTAGTATTCTGAAACCATTTTTTCCACTAAAAAGGAAAAGACAGAAATGTCAGTTATTCTTGGTATGATGTATTAGATTCCATCCTTCCCCAATTCAAATTCAAATGTATACAGTTATTCCTTTCTAACTTTAATAAATGTCACCTGCCTTCATGTGTCAGGGTTAAGAGATACTGATAGAACATGTGGAGGGGAATGCCATTAATGGGTTAGATTTGTTTAGTGCACACAGTGCATTGTGCATTGGTAGTTGATAGCATGAAGAGTAAGGTGTTTACCCTAGACCAAAAGCAGTATGGATTTTCACATCATATCTAACACTGCGATTTTTAACCCCCCCTTACCATTTTTGAAATTAAGAAATACACTCCAAACTCCACTTACGTCAAAGCCACTTTTGATAACATTATGTTAAGGTATCTGAAGGAGTAATCCAAAAAAGGGAGAATGAAAGATCTCTGCCTCAAAATAAGAAGACTCAAAGAGAAGTTTAAACAAAATGCTCAGATGTTCTATGATAAGAAAAGTAATGTATTACAAGGCTAAGAAGAAATAAAAGGACATTGGTTGCAATACATAGAAGTGATATATAAAAGAGATGAAAAAATGATTGACACATGGAATGAAGAAACATATGAAGATGAACACTAAATTCTAGAAAGTGAGGTGGACACTGCAATTAGAAAAATTGGGAAGAATAAATGACTGGGAAAAGATATTCCAACTGAACTAATATAATCTGCACAAACAGTATTTACTCTAGTGTTAAGTAAAATATGCCAACAAATATGTAAAACAAAACAGTAGTCTGCAAATGGCAAACATTCAATATTCATCTCCATCCACAAAAAAGAGACACAAAAGACTGTAGCAATTATAGAATTAATTTCCCATGCAAGCAAAATTATGCTTAAAATTCTGTAATATAGACTCCAGTCCAAAGAACTATGCATGGAGAGAAAATCATAGAGATTCAGTGGAGTTCAGGAAAGGCAGAGGCACTAGGGACAACATAACAAATATGCAATGGCTAATGGAGCACATCAAGAAATTTAAAAAAGATCAGCATCTTCTTTATAGAATGTAGCAAAGCCTTTAACAGCATAGATTACAAAAGCTATGGAACGCTCTTAAAGAAAGGGGTAGGCAACCTTTTTGAGCCAGGGGCCGGGTTGCTGTCCCTCAGACAACTGGGGGGCTGAAGCCGGGGGATGGAGCTTCCACCCTCCGGGGGCGGAGCTTCCACCGAAGCCCCGCAGGGAGGAGGAGGTGTGTGCCCGCCCTCTCCTCCTCGGTCCCTTCCTTCGCCGAATGGGCTCCAAGGGCCGTGGAGGAGCCCAGGAGGTGGCAGGCCGCTTCTGCAGGCCCCTTCTCGGCCCGTGCGGCCCCAGGCCTCCCTCCGGAGGGAGAGGCCTGGGGCCGCAAGGACCCGGGAGGAGCCCGCGGAGGCGGCAGGCCACTTCTGCGGGCTCCTTTTCGGCCCGTGCGGTCCCAGGCCTCTCTCCGGAGGGAGAGAGTGTCACTTTGGAAGGTGACACTCTCTCGGCTTCTGAAACAGTGCCTGCATGCCTCTTAAGCTGACTCATATCACCATCATCATCATCACACAATAATTGTCAAAGCAAGGGAGACTTGTTAGCATTAAAAGCACCCAAAACACATTTTGGAAGGTGACACTTTTCCGGCTTCTGAAACAGTGCCTGCATGCCTCTCAAGCTGACTATCATCATCATCATCATCATCATCATCATCATCATCATCATCACACTATCACTGTCAAACCAAGGGAAATTTCTTAGCATTAAAATCACCCAAAATAACAATTTAAAAAACCTTGAGGCCTCTGGCCACTCACCACCTCTTCCTTCCTCCTCTTCCTCCTCCTCCTTCCGCTCCCCCTCCTCTTCTTCCTCCTCCTCCTTCTGCTCTCCCCTCCTCCTCTTCCTCCTCCTCCTTCTGCTCTTTCTGATCCCCCTCCTCCTCCCCTTCCTCCTCTTCCCGCGGGCCGGGGGTTGCCGACCCCTGCTTAAAGACATGGGAGTGCCACTACATTTGATAGTCATAATGAGGAACTTGTACTTAGGGCAGGAGGCAACTGTTAAAACAGAATATGGAGAAAAAGAATGGTTCACAATTAGCAAGGAGGTCAGGTAAGGCTGCATATCACTCTACTTGTTCAACTATGTATCTCTTATTGGAGGAAATGAGATAATACCTTTGAATCTTTATTACAACTATGAACAGTACATGTGAATTATCACTGTCACCTTCTGCTTCATAACATGTTTGGGAGCCTGTGTTGTGCAATAGTAGCACCAGTGTATCGATCTTCCTTATATGAAGTCTTAAGAACAAATCATCACTCAGTTATGAAGCTCATTGGGGTGACTTTGAGTAAGTCACTGTCTCCCTGCCTAACTTGTCATGAAGCTAAATTACCACCTACTCTCCTTGGAGGACAGGTGAAAAGCAAAGATAGTGCAAAGATAATTTGGAGAATCAAATGCCAATTCCCAAGCTAGAATTTATCTTGACAAATTGATGTTTGAACTTTGGCAAGAAAATCCAATGTTAAATACTCTGTTAACACAAATAGATTTAAGCATCTTCCTCAATGAATTCAAAATACAAATTTACATACTAAATCCATTTCAGCTTCATCTAAAACATAGGAAGCATATTACCTTGTTTAACAAGCATAGCCTCCCTCCTCTACCCACTCTCCTATATTTTTATGCTGTCTGTTCTAAATAACTTTATGGGCTTTCAGCTCTATGAATTCCATCTGGAAAACACTAATTATATAGACATTCTCCCCCCCCCCTTTTTTTTCTTACCTTCCCTTTCTTTCTTTCTTTCTTTCTTTTTTCTATTCATGATGAAGGTTATCAAAGTCAATAGCCTGACTCATTCCAGCTGACACACACAAAATTATCTACTTTATTTGGGACAGCTTATATATAGCATGGAGGCTATTTTAAATAGTTGGCTCCTCTATAAGATGGCTATGTATCCTACTTTACAGATGATAGTATTCTGCTTGGAGGTCTCTTCTGTTTGAAGGTTATGCAGTCCAAGTCTGATTTAGTGATAAAGAGCCATAAGAAGGAAAAGGATGGGCCTTGGAGTTGTCTACCAGCCCAGTGGTGTCACTAGGCTTGTGTCACTCAGTGCAGTAACTCATGATGTCACTCTCATTGACCTCCTCTCAAACTACACCACACAGAATCCTTAGTAATGTTTTTTTTAATAATGTTACTCATAATTCATTTTTCCTGTATATTAATATTATTATTATTATTATTTTATATCTTGCCTTTTCTACCAATATAGGGAGTCAAGGCGGTGATATCATTGAATGTAATGGTAATAGTTGTGACACAAACAAGAAAAAATTCAAATTATAATTTTAAATTACAACAGCATACACACAGCCTAAATGTTTTTACACGTACATAGTTTCATGTGATAAAGTTGAAACTTTGATAAGATGTGATGTTTCTAAAGACAATTTTAAAAGAATAAAAAATAAATTTAGACACATTTTTTTTAAAAAATAACATTTTAATTTAAAAAAACCCTGGGGTCTCTCCTCCCATTGAGCTTCATCCCACTCACACCATCTCTTCCATATTTTAAAGGGATGCAGGTACACACACACCACAGCCCATTTCTGGCAAAATCAGATGTTTTGGGAGCAGTGGTCCCTCCCCCTTAGGGTGTCACTAGGTGTGGTCCACACATCCCACATCCCCCTAGTGACACCCCTGCATCATCCATTGACCTCTGAGCAACAGTCACATTAGTCATCTAAACATAGTGTTACCACTATGGGGAAATGTACTGTAATTAAGTACATCTATATGTATAAATTGCCATATTCAAATGATCTTATATCATAGGCATAATTTCCCCTGACCTGTGTCCTCAAACTACCTTAACAGACAGTAGCAGCACTGTATTATGGTGTCCTACTGATGATTGGGATGCAGCAAGTTGATGTTTCCAGCTCCCTCTCATCAATATTTGTTGCAATGAGGAGTTGCAACAGGGGTCCTGCTTTAAATTGTTGCACTGCAGATCACTGGCAGGAGCAGGCTGGTAACATCCCCCTGCTGTGTGCTGATCACTGGTTGAACAAAACTCTGTTGCTTAGGGTGGCTTCTGGCTGTTATGGTAAGCTTGAGGTGGGGAAATCTTCAATGATGGCAATAGTGCCATGACTGTTGTCATGTGCCTTTGAGTCATTTTGACTTATGGCAACCCTAAGGTCCTTTGCCGCCGCCTCCTCCTCCTCCTCCTCCTCCTTCATTTTGCAAGATTTACCTTCCTCTAAGGCTCAGAGAATGTGACTTACCCGAGGTCACCCAGTGATGGCTGGTCTCCAGAGTCATTGTCCAGTGCTCAAACTACTACATCATGCTGGCTTGCTGAAATACTAAACATGAATAATGAACAGTTACAAATGAGCAAGTCTTGGTTGTATGTTCATAGCTGCTTAACAGAATTCCAGCCTAAATCTGTATCTATTCATTCTTTTTCCTTTTCATGGATTATGGGATTTCCACACTACCCCTGGGACCAAATAGATCTAGACTGTGTCAAAATCTGATCATCCCACGAAATGATGAAAGCTCTGGAACCAAGTCCTATGAAGAACATCTTAGAGAGCTTGACATGTCTTAGAAAGATTGAAGAAGAGATTGGCTAATTCCAATTCTAGAATTTTCCTGACAAACTGATGAATGAATTTTGGCAAGAAAATCCAATACAAAATATTCTGTTAACATGATAGTATCTTTCAATATTTTAAGAGCTAAGCAGATTTGGACCTGGTTATACTTGGTTGGGAGACCAACAAAGATTGCTTACCAACTAGGAAATGGCAAGACCAGACAATGTAGATAGGCATTAAAGGACTATTTATTAACTCTTTAACATTTAACTTTAATTGTATGTAATGGGAGAAGCATCATGTGGGTTATGGCTGGATCAAGCATCCCAACTTGACCACCCCCTCAGCCACCCTGGATAAAGTACTAAAACTCTGAATGTTGGCTACTATTTTGCCTCGGCACCTGGCTAACTGTCAAGGAATGAAATTTTCCTAGCAAACCTTACTCGCCACATACGTCCATGTCCTGTGATATAAAGGGAAACCATGATCCAGGATGGTCCTGAGAGTAGCCCTTCCCACACTCTAGGCCCACAAAAGCAAGTCCAAAAATGTCCCCTTTATCAAATGGGGTATTCATCAATACTGTCCCTTCAATCCCCCCTCACCACCTTACTACCTTTTCATACAGCTACAATTCATGCCCATTATCCCTGAATCCATACAGAAACAATTCCTGATAGGCAAAAACAAAAACAAAGCCCTTCTAGAAAGGGAAGAGAAAATTCCTACTCTGTCTCAAAATGTGATCAGCAATTCACTACTTGAAAGGTGTGTTGGCCAAGATATGACAAAGAAGGGGAAGGGTGAGCTGAAATAGTCTTGTAAGCATGCAGGCTCCACCTCTCGCTCTGTGGAACTGTGCACCAAGGTGCTAACAGTTTTTGAAATCCCCTTTGAAACCCTGAAGAACTGCTGCTTGTCAGAGCCACCAATATTCTTTTAAACAGACCACGAACTGGCTCAGTATAAGCAAGCATCCTATGTTCTTTTATTCCCAGTTCATGTTGATTGGGCAGCCTACAGCTGCAACACTGCCACATCCAGAATACTGCATTTCCCCCCTCCCAGCATTTGTATTTTTAGTTTTGATGCAAAACACAATTAATGCAGCAGGATAGTTAGAGGTAAGATAAAGAAACAAAATATAAAGAGATCAAGCCATCTTTTCCTGGCAGTAGATGTGGTGGGCTGGCTGTGATCCAAATCACTTCTGCACAGCTGAGCAAGGCAAGAAAACACCTGCAGCCGTAATTTGTTGCAGTAGCTCAAAGATACAGGGTTCAAAGGAGCATAGAGAAATGTACATTAGGTTTACCTTTTCTCCTTCTCCCTCCTCAAAGCAACTTCATCACAAAGATTGAAAGGCTTGTGATAATATTTCAGATATATCCTCATGAGGAATAATGTCAGTTCAGAAGAGAGGGAGAGAGTGATTACAGAAACTCTGCCAGAAGCAATAGAAAAGCTTGTGGACAAGCACTTGGTCTGATAGCACAATGTGTGGTGTCTATCTGTGCCTGTTGCTCTCAGAAGCACTCCCTTTCTCCTTCCATTTAATGGCTAAGCAAAGACAAACCTGACATGGGAAAGAACATTCAGATGCTGAAACTTCCCTAGGAATTATTTGCATTCTGAAACAGAGTCTTTTCTTCTGCTTTTTTAAACTTTTTTTTTCTTTTAAAAAAAGACTATATATATATATATATATATATATATATATATATATAGTAACTGAGGGCAGAGAGAGAGAAAGATCATGGCACAAGAGATTGATGGAATACCACAATTCAGAAGAGGGACACAGCCTTTCGCTGTACAGTGGTACCCCGGGATACGAATTACCCAGCTTACGAATTTTTCGGGATACGAAAAAATCCCATAGGGATTTATTGTTTCGGCTTACGAAGGTTTTTTCGGGTTACGAAAAAACCTCGGCGCTATTTTCAATGGAGCCGCGGCAGAGCCGCGGCTTTTTTTCCATTAGCGCCTATGGCAATTCAGGTTACGAAGGTTTTTCGGGTTACGAAATTAGCTGCGGAACGAATTAATTTCGTAACCCGAGGTACCACTGTATTAGCAAACAATAGACTGAGATCTTCTTGGTTAATCCCAGTTCAAATATTCCCACTGAATTAATTGCTAAATGATGAATCAACATATAGGCAAATATCATTAATTCAATGAATCTACTCTGGTTAACACTAATAATGGCTATGAGATCACAGGGTGCCTGTTTTTGTACAAAGACCAGAAATATAAATTTTGCCTGTAATTTACAGTATAGCTTTTTTCAATAATAGCATCTAGCACTATATTTTATTATTATTTTTAATAACATTGTTAGTATATTGAAAGTGAAAATGTTCAGATGTAGCAATGGCTGCAGAAGCCTAAATTGGCTACAGCTGGAGTCCAGAGCAGCAGATGGATGTTCAAGGTCAACTGAGCTGGACTAAATGTAAACATGCTATGTCTTCAGTCTCAAGATGGATTGGTGTCTGTGGTGCATAGCAACTTGTATAGGAAGAGGCTGGACTTAGTGGTTGCCTCATGGTAATACTGTATATAAGTAAAACGCTTTTCTGGTGGATTGTGGAAGTTTGGAGTTAGTGTGGTGTGACAGTAAGAATTTTTGTATAGTAGTGACTAGTTCATGTATATTTGAAACAAAGTAATAAAGCCCTCTAAGGAGTGAACTACTGGAGAGTGATTCTTTGATTCAGCAGCTGTTTCTCCAGGCATTGTTCCAGCAAGCAGAAAGCCTGTTTTGGAGTTTCGCTCTGTTCCTGAGTTGGAGAGATAACCAGCTTCTTCATCCATTTGGCACTGGACCGGGATCACGGACAAGGTTCATCACCCAAATATCAACAAACATTAATGGAGTAATGTTAATGA
Source organism: Sceloporus undulatus (assembly GCF_019175285.1). Lineage (NCBI taxonomy): Eukaryota > Metazoa > Chordata > Lepidosauria > Squamata > Phrynosomatidae > Sceloporus > Sceloporus undulatus. The sequence continues at coordinate 53,991,636 of NC_056525.1, forward strand.
GTAACACTGAGCTATTATTTTAGATGCACTCTACAACAAGGATGGTGGGAGGCATTTTTGCTCTTGTTAGTGTGGCCCTTATTTTGGGAGGGAAATGAAGTTAAGAGCTGCTTTTGAAAAATAACAGTTAAGAAACACTGTTATTTTGAATAATAATACTGAATAATACTGAACACAGTAACCAGGTTTGATGGTATTTAAACAATAAACTTTCTTTCAGTACCAGGCTCCAAACCTTGTTTTGTGAAAAAGAGAAAGGGTTTTTCAAGTCAATGAGTATCCTATTTGTGGGTATCCTGCAATCCTAGTATCAAGTAGCCTGCAGAGAAACAGTGGGAGAGAGATGGTGAGACTGAGAAAGCAAGCAAGAGAGTGTGATTGTGTTATGTGCACACACAGAACACACAACACAATCTTTGTAGTCCCCATCCACTTGTAACTCTGGATCCACCCAGTACTATATCATATTGTGCTCCATCCCCTGTTATTATTATTTTATTATTATTATTAAGCTTTATTTATAAAGCGCTGTAAATTTACACAGTGCTGTACATATAATCTTTTTAATTGGACGGTTCCCTGCCCTCGGGCTTACAATCTAAAAAGACATGACACAAAAGGAGAAGGGAAAGATGGTGGGGAGGGGGCCTCTCTAGTAGGATAATACATATAAAATACATAGCAATACAGGAAGTGATTCAATAAAACAGACAACAAAAGAACATCAAATAGCAAGTGACAATTATGCAATGCCTGGGAATGCTTCTCTGAACAGGATGGTCTTCAGCTCCGTTTTGAAGCTGTTATACCACCTTTGACAGAAAAAGTTCCTCATTCTTATATACAGTACTACGTTTTGTTCACTTCAGATTCTGATCAGTCACAACTACTGTCTTTATATCTTAAAAAATGGGAAGAGCTTCTAATATGACCTCTATGCTATCTTGAGTTAAGCCTTGCACATTTCATTTCAAATATTAATTATGTAGCAAAGGTGTAAACATATGGACATGATTTAAATTACCACCAAGGAATGACAGAAACTATGGGGGGGGGGGGGATAATATAACTTCCGTTGATAACAGTAGGTCAAAGCAAGAGTAATACATCTCAGAGGATTCTTGGTCCATGCAAATACAAGTGGACACTAAAATGAAGATTGGGAAAGCTCTAACCCAGATTTCCAAATATAAATATAGTATATATCTCTCTGGCTTTGCTTCGCGAACGAAGATTCAGGAAGGACTCATCCCGCGCTTTGTACAAGTGCGTTGGTGATTAAAAAGGCCAATCCGGGACAAACAGGTCTGGTTGCAGAAAGCACAGCGGAAAGTCTCCTTGGGTGATGTTTCCGGGTTGTGGTTCTTTCTGCGTTGTCGTTTCTCTTCAAGACTCATTCGCCGTGAGCTTGGTGATCAATTTGGCCAAGCCTGAGATGTTGTTTCAGGGAGTCCTTGTATCTCTTATTTGGGGCGCTCCTCTTACCCTGACCCATGGCAAGTTCACCATAGAATACTATTTTGGGGAGGTGATGGTCCTTCATCCTTCATCCTAGAAACGTGTCCTGCCCAGCGCAGCTGCGTCCTCAATAGCATGGCCTCAATGCTGGTGATCCCTGCTTGCTCAAGGACAGCAACATTTGTCACATAGTCAGTCCAATGTATATTTAGAATTGTGCATAAACAGCGCTGATGAATGCATTCAAGGAGTCATAGGTGTTGGCGATAGGTGACCCATGTTTCAGACCCATAAAGGAGAATAGACAGTACAATGGTTCTATACACACTGATTTTTGTTCTTCGCCTCAAGTGTTTGTTACCCCAGACTCTTTTGTGAAGCCTTCCGAATGCACTATATGCCTTTGCCAGTCTGTGATCGATCTCTTTATCAATTTTGGCGTCTGAGGAGATGATGCTTCCCAGGTAGGTGAACTGCTGGATGGATTTAAGCACAGATGTGCCTAAGGTGATGTGGGGATGATAGTGTTCTTCCCGAGGTGCCGGCTGGTAGAAAACTTCCGTTTTCTTCAGACTGACTTCCAGGAGATGATAGTATATAAATCTAGGGACTATTTGTACTGATCCTGTTGCATGTTTACAGGAGGGCTGACCATGTACCATAAAGAATAACTGAATTCTTTGGAGAAAGTCAGAACTTACTATAGAAAATGAAGTTTTTTGAAAACATGCCCACTGTTGCAGAAGTGCAAAACCCCAGCTTAATTTATATCCCTCTTATCTCTCTTTCCAGTAACATGATCCTTGACTTTTAATTCTCTGAGACAATGACATTAATTTTTTTTAGAACATTTTGTACCATTGCTTAACCTACTTTACTGTAAATACATAACCGGTAAAGCATACGGATGTGAACAAAATGTGCTGCTTTTGTTAAGGCAGACAAAAGCACAGAACTATCCATGGTTGTTGGGTGGTTAAAGCTATTGAGTAATCACTTTCTGTTTCTATTTTTACACAGCTGCTAGGGGAAAAAGTCCTTGATTTTCTACTTGGAGCCTTCCAAGTATGTTATAAATGCAGCAAGAAGCAAGTTTATTGGAGAAAAGTGTAGGCTTGATTGTCAGAGAGCTTTGGGAACAGGTAGGAGACTTGTCTAACTCATAGTGCAATCAAATTGGGCATGGTAAAAGTTTAGGACTTTATAAAACTCTATAAAAATATGGCTTCAGAAGCTTTATTACAGCATATTACTTTTACATTATTTTAGAGGCCTCCCATATCTGTTCCTAAATTTGTGTAAACACTTTATGAATAGGTTAAAGAAAAGCTTTATTTATCAAATTTGTATCTCACATTCTGACCATTTAGGTCTTCAAGCTGGTATACAACTATGGTTTAGTATGTGAAGTCAAAGACTTTCACATCTGGCATCCATAATTTTGGTGGGGTTTTCAGGCTATGTGGGTTTTTCGGGAAAATGAGATAAATAAAGCTACAGATGCTGGCAAAATATCAGGAATAAACTCTTCAAGAACACAGCCACATAGTTCAACCCCCTCCCCCAAATGATTTAGTATTTTTTTAAATGGTATCAGCAGAAGTGGGCTTCTGTATGTGGATTTTCTCCCTTAACTTAGCTTTTGCTTGCTCTAAGCTTCCATAACTTAGTTTTTCTTTCTACTGTGGCTTCTACTTGCTATCAGACAGTTGTCAACTGCAGAGAGGGTTGGGGACATTTTTCCTCCGCACCCTTCCAACAGGATGCACCACTGCATTTTGGGGTAAGCGCTGGTAAAACGCTGGTAAAATATCAGGGAAGCATGCACATGTGAAAGCTTGACATGTTTCTGAAATTGTCCCCTCACCTCTAGCATCCTTGAATTGTTTGCGGAGTAGCAATTTCCTATGAACACAAAGTTTCTGTTCATAGGAAATTAGTACTCTGTGAATGATTCAAGGATGCTAGAGATGGGGGAGTGATTCCCTGATGTTTCAGAAACCTGTCAAGCTTTCAAATATATGCGCTTCCCTTATATTTTACCAGCAATTTACCAGGATTTACCCCACAGTAAGTGCTGGTGTTAAAATCATTTAATGTCACTTCTGGCTGACATTTGGGGGTCCTTTATGTTTGGGGGAGATAGGGGACTCTGAGGGGTGGGGGAAGTAAACTGATGCATTTGTGGCCACTTTGGATTGTTTCTGGCAAAAAAAATCACCCAACAAATTGGATCAAAAATTCAGGAAGTCTGGAAGCTTTGAGAGGCTATAGGAGGACTTCAGAGTTGCACTTTGATGTCTGAAAGACCCCATGGACCCTTGGGTGACAGTGTTATTTCACTGAAATCCTCTACTCTTAAAGAATCATTTGACCAAATGGCTGGTGGAATGGGGAGACACATGTATATTTTGGAATAAATATGAATTTTATCCCCCCTTTGTTGATTAATTGTTTATGAACTTTGTTTAATTTGTTAATTTAAATGAGCCTTTTGGTACTGAATTTAATTGTAATGTTTTTCCTATTTGGAAAACCAAGGGGACTTCTGGGCTGCAGGGTCCCAGACTTGTATCCTGTAGGTGGCTGTAATGTGTCACTGGGCACAACGCTGGCAAAGAGCTGGGTTCTCCCGTCTTCCTTGCCATTAATATGTTTGCTGCTTGCTAGGTCCAAAACATACTGTAGAAAAATTAAACTGCCCTGGCTCAGTGCTAGAGAACCCCGGGAATTGTAGTTTATGTGGCACTAGAGGTTTTTGACAGAGAAGGATAAGTCTCACAAAACTACACTTCCCAGTATCCCCTATCACTGAGCCAGGTTGTTAAAGTGGTCTCAAACTGGATTATTCTGCACTGGTTTTGGACCTAATTTCAGTCCTTTTTCTTGACTAGAAAGGGTGTGGAAGGAGTTAGTGGAATAGTGGCTCTTATGTACAACAGTACTCTAGAAAGGGGCCAGTGGAAATGGCCATTAGAAAGGAAGAGAAGAGAGAGGTGACACACTCCACAAAAGTTGTACAGATAGGAAGCCATCATGGGTCACCTCTCTACACTGCAAAAACTGAAGGTCGCTACCACAGAAGAAGCCTTTGTGCAGATCCACAGTAGGTCAAGGTTGTGCTTGGTAGACCTGAAAAATCAAGCTCAACTGACAATATCTTACCATGCTGAAACATCTTCTCAATAGGGTTCAGCTTCAGGGCCTTCATGTCATAGACCAATTGAGCTGGGAGAGAATTGTGTAATTTCTGTAAATAAAGCTAGAATTCCTCTTCTCTCACCCTGTACACATGAATCTGAAACAGACGGCCCTGAAAAAGTGATGTGCAGGTGCTGGAGCTGATCACTCCGTGGCCATGGCAACCACATGCACCCAGACCCAATCTGGGCAGCAGCTATAGTCCTGAACCAGGTCACTGGAGGAATGGATCCTATCCACTCCTCTTGCCCTGGTTTCTTCTGAGCGATGGCATAGCACAGTGTGCGTCCAACCATGTTCGGGTGTTGCGTCATCTAATGCTATGCCCCGAACATAGCCATAATCCACATCATTTGACCTGTGTGTTCAACCCATGTTCCACTTCTTTTTTACATATTACTGCTATTTAATTACTAATGCATTTGGTATCACTTTTTTGTGATAATTTTTGTATCACAAAATACTTTTCCCCCTTTATCACTTAACCTGATGGAGAGCTCTATAAAACTCAAAGATTTCACATTTGGTTGGAATTTGATTCATCCTAACAGAAATAATAGAGCGAACAATGACTTTGGTTTTACTTCATTATGCTCTATCTTTCTATTTTCTTCCTGACAACAATGAGTAGCTGCACTACAGAATTTCTGCTTCCATGCTCTGCCTGTGGGCACATTCTTCTTGAATTTTCTGTCACTGGAATACAAGCCACATGCAGCCCTTTATTTGGCTATCTCTGTTTTAAATTTTTACCTTCACCTTCTCCCCCCACTGCCACACACCATCTTTCTTCTCTGCTCAGTTGCTAGTCCATCATTAGCTATGACATTTTGCTGAAGGGCATTATCTGTTGCAACCAACAACCCACAGTTTTGCCACAACAATGAGAAAATAACATTTCTTTGAAAAGCCAGTTCTTGACCTGCATGGCTTTGTGAAGCACAAAGGGCTGAATATCAAGTGCGGGAACTCTCCCCCCACCTCCTCCCCTTTTCCACCTCACTAATTTCACACACCAAGAAGATCATCCTAAACAATTTTGTATGAAGTCAAAAGATTCTCTAGCTGCAATAGGCCGGGTTTTGGAAACACTCATCATTTTATGCTGCCCTCACACATGACACAGAGTAGCAATTGAGGTTGTGGACTCTCTTTGATGAATCTGTTCCATTCGATTAGCCTCATAACGTGTGAGACTTCATAATAATTTCAGCATCTAGACTAGCGGACTGGGGACCCAAAACCAAATATAGATGAGAAATACCCCAGTGTGGCAAACCACTTTGGAGCCACCTGGGATTAATGATTTTCTTCTTCTTCAGGAGCTATCTTATACTTTAACTGGGGTGTGTAGATTATAAAGAGGATATAATTACTGGCAAATGCTGTGAGATATATAAAGACAATGGGGGAGAAAAAGAATGGAAGCTTTTTGCAACACTGAGAGCCATTTTTGGATATAGTAATATTAACTGGGGTCTCTTGAAGTAGAATCAAAGACATTTAGCATGTGCGGACTGGCAAAGAGATTGTTTGCTGTGCTGAGTGAAAGAGAACTATGATTCACAAAAGAAAAATCAGCATGCTTAAAAATAGGAACAAATATGATTGAGTTTCCTAGTAGAGGTCCCACCAGACACCACCCACCCTCACCTTCCTTAGCAAAGCAGAATAAATTCTATCAATTCTCCCCTCCCCTGTGAAATTCAGAAGCACCAGGAGCCATGCTTCACACAGCAGCTGGCTTTGTATGTCTGTTCTAAGTATGGAACTGATCCATTATTAAATCAGGACATGGCGATGTAAAAGCATGCAAAATGCCATCAATGCACAGACTGAATGTAGTCATACAATTGTGGAGTATCACCATACAAATATGGATTATTTTTTAAAATAGTTCTAAAAGAATGAGATTTGGAGTGAGAAAACTTTGGATTAAAGGGGAAAGATTTACCACCCCTTTCTTTTTTTGCCCTCTGCTTTGCGCAAATTTTATTTGACTACATACTTGCTAATGGTTCACATTTATTTGTACCTTTACATGTTTTGGTGGAACCTCCTCCATACATACAACAGTTGGCAACATGCTGTGACATACATTAGCATAAATCCCCCTTACACTTGTGGATATTATTATGTGTTATTATTTTTTTGTTGTTGTTGTTGTTTTGTTGTTTGTTACAGAGGCTGGTATTCTGTTCCTCTATCTCCAACATCCAAGGCCTCCCCAGACTCATCCCTGTACCTTGACAGCCCCCCTCCCCACTGCCAAGTATGTTCACATTGCTAGGGAACAGTATGTGGAGTGGGGATTGAAAAACATCTAACTGTGTTTGCATACCAGATGCAACTAATACATCATCTCGGAGACTACTAAAGGCCCCGGTAAATTTCAGTGAAAGATGCCCTCTTTTGCATCCAGCTATGTCCCAGTAACCAAATGCTTCTCCTGTCCCAGCTGCCAGCAATGGACTGGCATGGGGAAGGCCTTAACCTTGCTTTTACAATACAATTAGTCCTTGGGATTGTGAGAGGAAGCCTTGCACTACTCTTGACCATATAGAATCTCAGCCAATGTTTGGAGATGGCTGTGCATGGCAGTCCCACAACTGACATCCATAGACATCTTCTCAACAAGTGCATGTTTGGCCGGATGTCAAAATAGGCATAGCACTGTGCTTAGGAATTATTTGGTCAAATTTCCTAATAGGTGGGAAATGAACTTCTAAAAGCCAAATACCCAAAGGCACCAGATCCTATATGATAGTTATTGTTGTTGTTTGTTATGTTATTTAAGTTATTATATAGCACGGTAGATTGGCACAGCGCTGTACATACAAATAATAAAATCAATAAAGTTAAACCTGCCAATGTTTAATTCTATAAAATACATATAAAAAATAGGTAATAAACAGTGGAAGCTAAAAGACGAAAGCCCTCCTTCCGACCACCATCTTGAGGGGGAGAGAGACCTATGTGAGAGAGCAGATGAGCTGGACTTTCCCCCTCCCTACTGTCATTCCCTTCTCCTTTTGACCTCCATTAAGAACCTTCCTCCTTCCATCTGCCTTGGTCCAGGTAGAGAAGAACTGCTGGAATCTCCCTTCCCCACCACCATTCCCCTCCTTTGTGGTGTCGTGTCTTTAGATTGTAAGCCTGCAGGCAGAGAACATCTAACTAAAAGGTTGTATGTACAGAGCGGTGTAAATTTACAGCACTTATAAATAAGGTTATAATAAAATAATAAGAATATAATAATAATATAATAATATAAAAATAAGATCAGCCCTGGTTAGTACTGTGAGGGACTGACTGAAGCCAGGTGCCATGGACTATATTCAGAGAAGGAATTAGCAAACCCACCTCGATATTCCTGCCTAGGAAAACCATATGGAAGTCATGTGGGGTCACCATAATTGGAACCCAACACGAAAGCTCCGTTTTGCAAGCCTTGCTTCCATGGGGAAAAGTCCCAATTGAAAAGCACTTGCCTGGTCTGTTTTGCAAGCCTGGCCTGTTACAGACTGCCAAATAAACTGCTTCGTCTCTTTGGGGTATGCTATTTAATGAGCATTTCCCGTAATAGTCTGAGGCGAGCCAAGCCACACTCCATTCCTAAGCACTGGAGTGCAGCTTTGGTGCAGCTTCCGGATTCTTCAGATGCATGCATCATTTAAACAGCATGCCTCCAAAGAGACCCGAAGCAGTTTTATTTTGGCAGTCTATAACAGGCCTTTGCTTCCTATAGGGAAAACTCTCCATTTAAAACCATTTCTCCAGTCCATTTTTCAAGACCTTGCTTCCTATGGAAACAATTCTCCATTTAAATCCACTTGCTTCCTAGAGGTCCAGAGAAGGAGGGATGGAATTGGTATTTACCCCTTTTCATCCTTCCTTATGGTCCCCTAAGTTTTACCCTTGACTTATCCATGGGTCACATCAACATCCAGGATTTTGACCCTGAAACCTTCTCTCAACTTATACATCAGGTCGACTTGTACGTGAATATATATGGTATGTAGCTGAATGGTGCACCCAACTAAAAGTGTAGATGTTTGAAAAGTGCAATCAAGCATGATTTAGTCAACAGAGAAAGTGCTTCCATACAATTTCTTGGGTTGTATCCCAGAGAAATAAAATAAACAATTAAATAAAGTACATTAGCAAAAATGTATGCCAAAAAAAAAAAATCCACTATGAATTCCACAAATTCCATGTGGAAACAAAGGGGGAAGTCTTGCAATTCAATTTAAAAACAAAAAACAAAAACAAAACAGGATGAAATGCTGATGGGCATCTAAAAACATAATGAACCACAAATATACAAATCATCCCTCTGTATCTGCAGATTCTGCCTCTATGGATTCAACCAAAATTGATTTTTAAAAATCAAGAAATCAAAGCTTGATTTTTGCCATTTTATATAAAGAACACCATTTGGTCATTGTATATCATTGGACTTGAGCATCCATGGATTTTGGTATCAAGAAGGTTCCTGGAAACAAACCCCAGAAGATACAAAGAGTGTGCTGTATTTTTACCAGGAGCCCTGGTGGCACAGTAGTTAAATGCTTGTACTACAGCCAAAACATTATGAGTTCAATCTCAGGGCTCCAGGTTGACTCAGCCTTCCATCACTTCTTAGGTGAGTAAAATAAGTAGTCAGCTTGTTGGGGACAATTAACGTACTGAACGTAAACTGCTTAGAGCATGCTGAGTTCACTATTAAGCAGTATAGAAATGTAAATGCTATTGCTATTGCTATCTCAACCTATAATCAACTGAAACATGCTGGAGTTGCTGGTTCTGACCTTATGGACTAATTTCTGGCTGGCTTTAGCCTGAAGCCTTGGCTTGCTATAGTTTAATTCACCTGGACTATCACGGTGCCTCTAAATCTAGTTAGCATGACTCATGCAATTAATCATAGTGGGCTGCATCTATGATCCATTTGTTGGTGTCATTTTTCAAAATGGATAAATTTTTTCCCTCTTGACTAAGTATATTTGACAGTTAAATCTTGCTTTCTAAATAGCATGTAACTTTACGTAGCATGTATTGTTTTATATCTGATGAAATTAAAGGTCAATTTGACTTTGTTTTGCATAAAAATAATTAACAAATAATATCCAATTTGTATCAGCATAAAATATAACTGGCACCACACATTTCATCATTGTTTCTTGTTTTTATTTTTCTGTTAAAAGGATTCTAAGTAATAGCAGTTATTCTTTTCATGTTTATATGTTAAAATTTATAACCATTTCCCCCCTGAAGTGTACTATTACAATTGTAACAGAAAACAATAAAAAGTAAATTAAAAACAGAACAATAAACATAATTCAGAACTGAAGTAATAGAGAAATGAACCAAGACCATAATCAGCCACAGAACCAAGAGACATTGACCAAAAGCAACAAATTAATTGATACTAAGAGGTTCTTTGGAACGTAATACTTTTCATCAGTTCCCCAAAACTCATGGCCCCAAACTAATTTGGTAGAGCCCTTCCTGTGTCTATGCCATAGCTGAATTTGCTACTGTAGTGGCAAAAATTTCCACTAACACTTTTAATCAAACCATATGCATCCACCAAAATGTTTCATTTGCTTTCAGATGGGGCAAAACATTTTTTTTCAAAAATAAAAATACTCAGAAAAGTTATTTATGACAAAATTCCTGAATTACTGAAAACAGCATTTGTTGTCATGGGCCTCATTTAAACTATCTGTTAGATTAATTGTCCAACTCAAACATGAAGCAGAAGTATGTCTAAGAAGAAGTTTTCCTCCACTGTATTGCACATATCAAGGTGATCAGTAAACTGTCACTAGGCACAATATAGTCTTCCTGTTTAATTGAACCTCTTTGTATATTGCCCTCATTGCTCTATCAACATTTTTGAGCTTCCCTATTTAAAAATGTCATTGTCAGTTTAACTTGTGATACATTTTTCAGGGTCATTTTTTTCTTTTTTTAAAAAACCCTTACTTTAATTAGATACCTTGACTTTTTATTAAAATAATGTCACAGAGAAAAGGTTTTTCAATCATTCTGATTATTGGTGGGTAATTTGAAACCCAGTCCAAGGGCTAAAATAGCCAAGTCTGTCATTTTCACATTTGTGGAGTTTTGGGTTAAGGGTCTGATTTGAAACATATATTAGTTTTACATTTGGGATGTATAAAACTCCAAATCTGTTCAATGGGGCATAAGCCTTCCATATATTAAGGATGTATTTCCCTGGCTTCATGTTATACAGTTTGGCTTCTGCTGACTAGCATAGCAATAGCAAAAGCATTTCCATTTTTCTACCGCTTAATAGTGAACTCAGCATTCTCAGCGGTTTACAATCTGCAAACCAATTGCCCCCAACAAGCTGAGGCCCCAATCCACCACTTTCCAGGCTGTGGGGAAGCGGCAAAAGGCCCCTTCCCCAAGGCCTGGAAAGGGGTGTTCTTGGGGCTTCAAGCCCCAAGGACACCCCACGGCGGCGGGGAGGAAGAGAAAGGGGCCACTTGGCCCCTTTCTCCCTTGCGTTGCTGGGTGCAGCCATCTAAAGGCTGCGCCCAGCAACGCAAGACCAGGAAGGAGCTCTGTTTCGGAGCTCCTTCCTGCTCCGATGAAAGGGTGTACTATGTGCCCTCGCGCTGCGTGATGGCGTCACATCTGTGCCACCTCGTTTGGAGGCGGCGCGTTCATAACACCATCATGGCGGCCCCCATGTAGATGGGGCGCCGCCATCTTGTACGTCCTCAGGATGTATTAGGTTTGGGGGCGTCAAGAAGTGACACCCCTTTTTAAACCTAGGAAGTCCTGAGGACGTCCCTTATGGCGGTTTGTAACGCGCCTTAGTTAAACTCCCATTGATCTGGACAACTAAATTAAGCAACCATTTTCCCCCTGCTTCTTTCTAGTACTATCCCCTTTATGAATGAATGAATGCCTTTATTTCAGTTAACAAACCATAGGCAGTATAAAAGCAAAACAACAACAACAGCAACAAATTAAATAACAGCAACAGTAGTACATAAACAGCATGTAAACAAAGATGTAAAATACATTATAATAGGGGGTTTGATAACAGACTCGCCACTTTATAATCCAACCCACCCCAATTTTCCATAAGTGTTTGAGCCAGGAGAGGACATCACTACACACCTTTATAGCACATGAACTTTTATAGTAGAGAAAATAAACTTTGCGACTTCCTCTGTGATCTTTTTGTCCTCATCTGCCAATAAAAACTTCAGGTACCATTCAGAAGTTCTCCCTGGATGTCTGTTTAATAAAGGGGTAATCATATTCTATCATCCTTATAAAATATACAGTAAAGAAGAATGGGAGATACTGTATGGATTTTGGTTGGTACTCTCCACATGGACAAATTCTATCCTTATATTCAATTTGATGGAAACGTCCCTCTAGCATAGCTGAAGGAATTACATTGAACTTTTCCATGTGAGGCATTCCACTGATGAGCACCCAACCTCAACCTACTGTTGGAACACAGTTCGGCATGGAAAAGATTTTCCTGAGAAATGCAGAAAGGACTCTTTCTAGAGATGGTGCAAATCCTAAAATCCACACTGGGATACTAAACAAAAGTTGTTGCAAAACTTTAGCTCTGAAGACCTTTAGAGCAGATAGTATCAGTTGCCCACCTTTAGTGTAGAAGAAATGGACAATTGCCATACTGCTATTTGCAGCATTCTGAATGGAAATTGCCTGGTGTGCTGTCCAGGTACCTGATGCATTGAATGTAATTCCTAAGTATCTAAATTGCCTTACTTGCTCTATTTCATGGCCAGTGATCTTCCAGATGAATACGGAACATTTCTTAGATTTTAGATTTATTGTAATTAATATCTTAACTGGTTATTTCCACAATACTTAGTGAAAGCTCTCACTGCTCTTGATAGTCCCACCTTAGAGAAAGATAACAGTGCAGCATCATCAGGATATAAGAGTAAAGGGAGGCTGACTGAGGCTAATTTTGGGGGTTGAAAGGTGTCTGAGGAAATTGCTGAAGGGAGATCACTAAGACATAAATTAAAGAGGGTGGGTGCAAGAATGCACCCCTGCCATACCCCCTTACTGCAGTAATGGAGCTAGTTAGGTTTCCCTTTAATCTGTACCTTACTCTTACAGTGGTGTTACTGTATTAGTTCATGATTAGGCCAAGTAGTCTTTTATCAATTGAGGAAGCAATAAGTTTATCCCAGAGTTTGTCTCTTGATATCGAATCAAAAGCTGATTTTAGATCCATAAAGGCAACAAATAAATTATGACTATGAACTCTAGTATATTTCTCCGCAAGATGACTTAGAGCTATACAATGGTCAAAAATTGACTTGCCTTTTCTGAAACCAGCTTGTTCTTCCCCAATGATTTTTTCATCCTCTACCCAATCCATGAGTCGGTTGTTTAGAAATCTACCATACAGTTTTCCCACCACTGACAGCAAGCTTATAGGCCGGTAATTAGAAGGCTCACTTTTATCACCCTTTTTGTAAACTGGAATTATGATGGCTTGGGACCAACTACTAGGCAGCTGGGCCATTCTGTTGATATGAGTGAATAGAGTTGCCAGTAGAGGTGTACCAGGTGCTATTCACTTTTAGTAATTCTAGCATGATGTGACCAGGCCCTGGAGCTTTGTCCAGTTTTAGGCAAGAAATTAACCTTTTGACCTCCTGTTCAGTAACAGGGGGCCATTGTGGGGTGTCTAAGAATTTTGAGGAAGCTATGCCTGATTCTTGTGCTGGTCCAAAGGTGTACTCCTCAGGATCTCTGAACAGGGTGGAAAAATAGTCTTCCCATGTATGTGCAGTTATGTTGCATTGGGCTACTCCTTTGAATTTTCCCAGGGCACCTGTGACAATGGACCAAAACTGCTTGGTACCCCCTTTATAAACCATGCTTTTGGCTGAAGAGCAAGGTAAAAATTCTTCCAAAAAAAAAAAAACAAGCAAACATGAATGGTTGATAAATAAACTTATCCTTTAAAGTGACAAAACATGAGCCCACCTAAGGCAGAAGCAGGAATCTGATGGTGTCTTAATTTGACCACTTTTTTCACTCTATGTGTCTCCTATGGAGAGAAAGATGTTGAGGTCAAGTATGGATTAGCGTCTTTTAATCTATAGTGGTCAAATCAATGAAGTATCTGTGGCAATTTAGTTATGAAAGTAATGGAAGCACAAAATGGTGTGGAGGAGGGTTGTCCTCCTGCTTAGCCCATAAAGCTACTTTTGAATAAAGGTAAGATGTGGCAAAATTCATAAAAGCTCTGAAGCCCTGTTTCTTCTTGCTAGTGTGTAGAATGCAACATACATCTGAATGTCAGACACAGTGTGCTCAACTTCATTTAAGAGTGCTGATGAAATTACTGAGGTCAAGGTACCATGGAAGTAACTTCTGTGTATTAGTTACTGTGACTGGTTCACTGGATTTTGCTTGTAAAATATCCAGCTTGCTATTTTTGTTTCTTAATTTGTTAAATCCATGTGTCATTAATCCAGGCAAGCCATGTACCTGTGTATAGTTATAATTGTTCTCTTGTGCCTGCAAAAATGTGTGTGGCAGTGAAAAATCAACTAATTAAATGAAGGCCACATTGCAAGTCAGACACAAGCTCAGAATATGTTCAAATTATCTCAATTGTTAGTCCTTTCTTCTAGTTATGAAAATGCACTGCTGTAACATTTTGCCCATTTAGTGAATAATTTGGCACTCAAATAACATTTGCAAAATGGTTTAATATTTTGTAGTAATATCTTCAAAAAGCAATATTTATGATCAAATCATGACCTCTAGGATGTAAACCATTTTTTAAATCTTATCTCATGCACCCCAATCTTTCAATCTAATTAGATTCACATCAGCATATTATTATAGAATGCAATCATTCCTTTTCTCTAATAGCATTCATGGATAATTTTATTTCTTGTTCTCAGATTCCTATTCCTGTGGTGTAATTAGTGTCTTTGGCACCTTGCGATGCTCCGAATGAGTTGCAGCTGCTAATTGCTAATTGAAAAATTAGAAACTCAGTTCGAAGAAGGATCTAATTAAAATAAAATTAGATAAAATCCCTCTGAACTGACATCTCCCTCTTTGTTTCTTTCCCCCTTATTTCATGATCAGAAAGCCATTAGACATTACATCTAATTGTTAAGCTGAAATTCATTTTTTCTCCCGCAATAACCTTTTATTATGCACAAAGATGTTTGTATTCCTCAGAAATTCTCTTAAATATCTTAGCTCATCAAGTTCATCCTCTCTTTTATTTCTTTTTTTAAAATGGTGTTGAAATGTTTGATAGACACTGTCCATATTTATAAAAGGGCATGGAATTGTGGCATCAATAAGAAAAAATATTTAAGTCTTTTGCGTCTTTTGTAGATGGATCCGATCTTTGTGTTTGAACCATATATACTAGATGGGGTCTAGAGATCATCTTGCATGAGAAGAGAGTGGTCGTGTATTTCTGCTTGTTCCCTTTTCCAAACAAAACTGGCCATACTTTACAAACCATTTCATTCTGGATAGTCTGTCTGTGGAGCAGCTTTTCAGGAGGCACTTTCAGAATAGAAAGAAAGAAAGGCAAAATAACCACTGTATGAGCAAAACTCTGTTCTCTAGAGCACATTGTGTGTCTGTCTGACTGTGTGAACACACAGTTATCATTTTGCTGTAAACATGTATTAGCACATAGTGGGGAAAATTTTTGGTTGGAATCCTGTAACAGCTAAGTATGTAATCTCTCCTGGCCTGATCCCCAGAGACCTGATGGAAATGTCCTTTATCTTTACTCTGATCACCAGCAGAATGGATCTCCTTCTCCCCATGGAAGTGTTTCCTGGTAAAGTAGATTTATTCTGTTGGTGACTGGAATGTGGGAGGGACAAGAGTTGTGATTATGGCCATCTTGTCACAATCATGAGTAAGTAACAATTGTGAATATGAAACAGTTACAGAGTTAATCTACTTAACTATCAGTATAAGTTTTTGGGGCCAAAATTATGGATTTTGCTATGATCCATGGATAAGTCAAAGATAAATGTTAGGGGCATGTAACAAAGGATCTAAAGGATGAAGCAAAGGAAAACAATGAATTTACTAAAGAACTTGCCAAATTCCAGCAGAAATAACTGCTTGTGCTCATATTAAGGCTGGATTGATGAGAGAATGGGGGGAGAGAGATCAGTGCTTCCAGGACTAATTATACTCTTGTCTTTCATCAAGGGATGGTTCCTTTTCTTTTTAACAAGAGAGTCAAAGTGCAGTACTTAATTTTCCCTGTGGATAAATCGACTCAGGTTTTTTGGTCTAGTATTTGACTAAAATTTCTAGAATTATACGTACAGGAAGTAGCAGATATAAAATTATGGGCAATATTATCAATGCAGACAGGATCACAAAGTGTGTTTTCCAATCTGAGTTAGTTTCAATGTGTCAAATAGTTAAATAATGACAGTGGTATAGTATTATTTGTCTTAGACCTCTATTGGATTGCTAATATGAAATTCTGTGTTTCAAAATCATCACTATCATCTAGGGATGGAAAGAATATTTTAAAATATTAAAATGAAATATTACAAATATTTAAAGATATTCAAAAGCTATTCATAAACTAAATTAGCAAAGAATGCATCTATGCCACCTTTCCCCCTCCTTCCCCTCCTTGTCATCCTCAGCATCATGATATCTTCAGATATTCAAATCACTTTTTATGTGTCACATATTATCTAGTTTAAGAACTCCCACAGCCCTTTAAGGTAAATCAGTGTTACTATGTCCTCTGTAGTGTATATGGGGGGGAGGCACCTCAGGCTCAGGCTGTGAGTCACCTCACCAGCCAAGGCCATGTACTGAGTTAAAATGAACCAACCTGGAGAGTTGGAATTAAATAAAAACCTATAATTGGACCAGGAGCTGACAGAAAATATTCTGGGGTAAACAAAATACATATAGCTCTCCAACATAAAACTAGAAAGAACAAGAACTAAATCTTAAACTTTCTGATCTTTTTAATCAGCCTGGTTGTGACCTTGGTTCTGAGTGTATTGACAGTGTACCAGTGTTCAATATGCAAGGTAAGCCCAGGTAGAAAATGTCTGCAGAACTGAGACTAGCTGGAGAGAGACACTAAGAGACCCTGGGATTTCCCACAATCCTTGCCTTTCTTAAAGGTGTAGATCTCTATTTCCCCTTCTAAACTAATACATAGAAAAGCTAATATAATCTCAACTAAATATATGTCTTAAGAGCATCAAAGATGCTCTGGAGGCATGACACTCCCCACCAAAACTCTTAATGAGTTTTCCATATAACTTTATATTATCTTTAAATACTAACATTAGTATGCTTTACATTTCAATAAACACATATTAAAGTCCAAGTCTCTAAATAACATTGTCACTACAAAGAAAAACCAAGTCTGATATTGGTCTATCAAATTAGTCTGGATCTAGCAAAAATGAAGGACCGTGTAGCCAGCTTGATTCTTGAAGGTTGCCTGCTGGAATGGCTCTGGATCCCTGGTCGGCAGGATTGAGGTCTGTGGGTATGCGAAAAGGTAATGGGGCAATCCAGTTACCTTTGTCGTCTTGCTAGCAGTGCTGTTCGATGATGCTCAGGAACTGCTTGTCTTTAATGGATGGGGCAAGTTGTTCATAACGGAAGGTGGACCTGAAGAGTGTAGACACGAAATTAGTGGTGTCCAGTTGGTGTATATGGATGTGAGCAGAACATTCCTCTGGCTGAGAGGGACAACCTCTGTCCACTAGTGTTGTCGCAAAGGTCTTTATTCTTGTTGGTATTCTTTTGCGATTCAAACAAACTGGACCTATGATGGCCCAACCTAAAGACATCTCTTGAGCGAAAGGTGTTCCTGCTGGGCCTGTTACTTGCTGCTTGATATGCAATAAATCTGGACAGTCTGTACCTATTAGTAATAGGATTTCTGCTTTAGCATCTAACTCTGGAATCTTGTGGGCTATTTGTTTTAAGTGAGGATGGTGAAGAGCAATTGCTTTGGTTGGAATCTGGTCCTTGTTCCTGGGGATGGACTTATACTCCACTAGAATAGGCAGCTCGAATCTTTTGCCATTGTGCAATGTTTCCACTGTGAAGCCTGAGGTGCTCCTCCTCACCATAACTTGATTTCCTGTGCAAGTTGTCATGACATACTCTATCTCTTGAGTCTGGACCTCAAAGAATTCTGGAGCTGCTAATGAAGTATCACTTTGTGTGTCTAACACAATGTACATCTTCCTGGAGGCTTCAGGGTGCCCATTTGGGAACACCTTGGCTAGGCATATTGGATGGCATGATCGCACTTTACCTGGTTCTTCACACAGGGCTGTACAACTGGTACCTGCTGTCTTGACTTCTGAAGAAGTTATTGTCTCTGGTTGAGGTATTGTTGGCTCAGCAGTTGTTTGTTCCTGCTTTTGCGGTAGTGTGGCTCGATGCAACGCCGTGTAGTGTCTAGTACTGTTGCATTCTAGACACTTTACCTTTTTATTACAGTCTTTGGCTCTATGCTCTTTAGATGTACAGCACTTGAAGCATATCTCATGTTCCTTTAACAAGGCAATGTGATCATCATAAGTTTTTTTGCGAAATTCTTTACAGTCACTGATAAGGTGCGGTGTCTTGTGTATTGGACACAAGGATTCAGTTGTTGATTTGGAGAATGAAGTCTCAGTTTTCTTGACTGAGATGGTTTGTTTGGCTCTAGGTGTTTTAGAAGGACCCTTTTCAGTTTTGGGACCCTAGTAAAGATCAAAAAGCCCTCCCTGAGGGTCATTTCTCATATGAGCCATGGTGGCAACAAAGTTCACTAAGTGTGAGAAAGGTGGATATACTTGGCTGTGTCGTCTTTTATGCTCGAAGACTTCCTGACCCCACTTTTCTCTAAATTGGAATGGGAGCTTTCTTACAATGTCTGCTTGTGACATATGTTGGTCTAAGGAAATGAGACCAGGTAACTGTGGATTATTTTTAGCATTCTGTAGCTGTAAAAGATCTAAAAGGTCCCACAACTTCTTGCTGTCTCTCATTGTGAGCTGAGGGAAGTCCTTTAATCTACATAAAAGAGAGGTCTCAATCTGAGCTGCACTTCCATATCTCTGGTCCAATCTGTCCCATGCAGCTTGTAAGGCTGCCAAATGGTCTGCTATGTGAGCAGCATAAACTCTTTTTACCTGCTCTGAAGATGAAGGGCCAAGCCATGCCATTAGCAAGGTCAGTTCTTCCTTTGCAGATAATTCCATATCTTCCATGGCTCCTTGGAAGATGGCTTTCCAGAGGATGTAGTCTTCAGGTTTTTCTGAGAATGTTTGAACACCTTTGTCTGTTAAGTCTCTCCTTGGGTTCCTTGTTATAGTTGTGAAGTATGGATATGGCACATTTTGCAAATGTGGCTTTGTGCTGATTGAAGCATGGATTGGTTGCTGTTGGTAACCCAGGTTAGTAGGAACAGTGGTATTGGATATGTGACGGGGTTTTTTTGTCTGTTGAAGGACTGGCTCTGGTACGGCACTGAGGCAGGCACTGAGGTCTGCACTAAAGGTGGTGCTTCTGCTGGCTGAACAATGGGTGCAGCAGCTGGCGTTAGAAGTGTCTTGGGCTGAAACTCCTTTGTCTTGGGGTCTAGTTGTTGACCAGCTAAATAGGAAATTACCTTCTGTTTAGGGTCTTCTTCTCCTAGGTTAGACAGGTCAGATGCCAGCGATTTCTCTTTGAGACCTTGTTCCAAGATCTGAGCTTTTTCTTTTAGCTGTTCTGACTTTGCTATTTGTTCCAAAGTTTCTAATTCAGCTTTCATTCTAGCTTGCTCTATTTCGAGTTCTTGGTTATTTTTGGTCTGTTCCATTATGAGTTCTTGCTTTCTTTTGGTCTGTTCCATTATGAGTTCTTGCTTTCTTTTGGTCTGTTCCATTA